>NW_028288684.1:14230599-14541219 GCF_059628265.1 Tinamus guttatus
GAGTTGAACTTATAGTTGATCACGCTATTGGGAACTTGACTCTCTTCTAGGAAGGTGTTTGGATCAACAGTCAGCAGACTGTTGGTGAATCTGACACTGCTGGAGTTTGGTGTATAGCTAACACAGACACATCCCGATTAAGGGATGGGTCCAGCCGCCTCCAGTCACTCTAACTTTTGAGGATTGGCTGGAACGAAAGGGGATTCATCTCGCCAAATTTGCGCCCCCTATTAAACCGCAACAGTAACCAAATGAAATCCTTCTGTCTGTCTCCTCCATCTTCAGTTATCCCTTTCCCTCTTCACAGTGGTATTGCTGGAAATGAGGGAGAGAGAGAAGCATTGCAAAAGGGGCACTGACTGACAACGTGGTGTTTTTGGACACATACCCAAAATAATTTCAGGCCCCCAGAAGTTACAGAGCAGATATTTTGAGCAGGTGAGATGCCAAAGAAAATAAAATCCAGCTAGAACAATATTCCTTTCAGCTGGCATCTCAAGTGAAGGAAATCATGGCATGGCCCAGATTTTCTGCAACTGCCCTGGGAAAAACTTTTCAAGAGCCACTGTCTTGTGAGTGCGTCTGCTGTTCTGCATTCATTGAAGTCTCCCAATTTCCAGTGAATATTCGCCCAAAGTGCATAACCCCTGTCTTGAAATTATTATGTGAAAGAAAGTCTCTGATAAAGGGAGACATGGTTTGGGATAACATTGGTATTCTCTCCATCAATGCTTTCCATTTGTGTCCCATGGATATTAAAGTGCATGTTCACCTTCTTGCTCTCATTTAAAAAATATATTTTATGATCTCAGGATTCAATACTATTCTCTCAACACTACAGCAGCACTGTCTGCCTGTGACACATGAGCACAACAAACAATTATAGTCAATAATATATTATTAGGACTAAAGACTCAGTTATTTTATCCATGAATATCTGAAATATTCATAGCTATTACTTAAACCTAGATCTTTAATTTCAAAATAATGTTTTTAAGAATTACAACAAAAAATCCAACTTATTCACAAGCTTCTTTTCACTACCACCTATTGCTCTTTGTTTAACCTATCTGATCATTGTCTAACACCATTTTTTGGGTGTTTCAGACATATAAGGTACTACTCAGTATACAGTTCTACATGGCAGATGTTTTGTCTTTGATATTTTGCTTTGGAGCTTGCTAAGTCATTGCCTTTCATTTCACACTCCTGCGCTAGCTAGTGCTCCTGGACACTTCTGTGCATTCTTTTGACTTTTTTTTAAGGACTTAGTGTTTTGCCTCTGTTTCTGTCTTTTTCAGCTCCCTAGAGCGGCTTGGTTTCCTTTCTCTGTCTCAGTATCTTTGTACTCATCAGCTCTGGTTCATGTGCTGTTTGCTACATCTGACAGAAAATATTTCCATGAAGCTGTTACACTGTATTTGGAGATGCATTGTCAGAAGGCACAATAATGAAGTCAAATGTTAATACTCTTTATGCTGACAACAGTCAGGAAAGTGTTGACATAGAAAACAGGAAAACACAGCAGAGGATAGCTGGAATGACACAGAAACAGATGAAGCTTAGGTCCGTATTCTTGTTGGGGGGAAGATTAATTGAAAGGTGATTATACGATTAGCATGTGGTGTTCATACATGATAAAAATTGGATCCTATCTTTAATTATGAGTAAGAGAACAGCCTAGTGAAATACCTATGTTTTTGTACATTTGTATTTAACATATCTGCTTAAATGCCTCCTGGTTACAGCTGCTAGTAATAATACATCCAGCTACCAACTACTGCCCTTGCAACCTTTTGCAAAGAAAATATGCTTGAATAAGTCAAGGCTACTTTTCATCATGTATTGCCTGCTTTTCAGGCCGTTGTAATGCAGTCCAGTTCTGGTTTACCTAAATTCATCTTGCACCGGGAGAACGATCTTAAGCTTGAAATGGCCCAAACCTGAAAAGTTTGTTACGTTGTGGCTGAAAACAGCAATGAACACTGGACATGGTTGCCTGAGAAAGGGAAATGCCTGGTTTCATCCTGAGGGAAGAACTTGACTCTTGTGTAAGAGGATGTGCTAAATCAAGGTTATTTGTGCTTTCTGAGATTGCTTTGTAAGTGGAAATAAGTATCCTGGAAGACTCACAAAAAAAGCAGGCAAAAAGAATGTTGTCCCTACTGGATGAGCTTACAGGACAAAGAATTAGTTACACTTCTTTTTTGGTTGGACTAGTTCTAGTCTCTCAACTTGGCCAGTATTGACCAATATTGGGGTCATTCCTGGAGTGCATCTTCTGGTTTGGGTCCATCTGTAGGGAGTTGGTCAGCAATGAGACGACTGCGGGACAAGAACTGAAGAGCACTAAATTAACAAAGTCTGGAGATTCACTTCAGAAGTGCCTTTCTAATCCAGATCAAAATGCCACTGTAAACATACCTTTAAGATTTAACATTGACATACCCTTAGACTTGTAAATAAGGACTGTCTGGACTGTCCTCCTGGTGGCAAATTTTTAAGTGTGTTAGTATATTTAACATGAGGTCTGGATCTGAACATATGCATTTATTTCTATTTGGCACTGTGAAGCAGAATAACATTCTAATCCCAAAGGAAACCTCATAGCAACTGAAATATCAATTCTAAATAAGAGTGGTAAAATAGTTTTGATATGAATCAGTTAAATTACAGTTTTGTAAATAGAATTCAAAGTGTAAAACATAGAATTGTAATTGAGCCTAGCCAAGCAGGCATCAAAATCTAACGCTCATTTATCTGCCTGTAGAATTGGAATTGGTGTTTTCAGTCTTTTTTATAGTGGAAAAAGATTTTCTTCTCAAATAACATCAGTGTGAATGTGGAATAAGATGGCAGCCATGTTAGACAGGTTAGCACAGAGGTTAATTTGAACAGTAAGGAATTTTTCACTTTCTAAAAATGGCTCTGGAATTGAACTTCCGAACTTCACTTTTTTTTTTTTCTTTTTTTCTTTTCTTTTTTTTTTCAGTGCCACACAGTTGATCAGTTCATAATTTTTAATCAGGAAAATTTTAGTATTTTTAAAAAATTTATTATTTTGTTAATTCATTTTCTCTATATTATGATATTTGCACAGATGAAAATAAGAATTTGGGGAAACTATATATGCCTATAAGAGTGGGCCCTAACAGTATTTTTCTATATTGTGAAACATATTTTCATATTTTAAAATATTTTACTCTTTTAAAAAAATTATATCCTGAAGACCTGAATTAAGCTAAATTATTCCATTCTGAGCATACACTAGAACCTAGAAAACCACTGGACTAAATTTTACAGTGCAGATGTATATACAAGAACAACATATGTTATAGTAAAACATATGAATGTTACAAGCTTGTCTCTGTACAAAAAAGACAAACTCATCTCTGGGTACTGCATTCTCATTGACACCAGAAATATCAACACTCTAAAATGCGAGAGGATTGTGCACTTTTATGGCCATGTTTGACATAATCAATGTTTATTTTTGGTTCCTGAGAGAAAGGGGTAGCCTATATTTATAAATACATATTTTTTCTCTTTCTAGCTTGTGTGCTCTTTACTACTGCAGGGGACTTATTTGTCTTGTATGGGTGATTGAAGATGATTGTCTGCTTGGACAGTAGACCTAATTAATTTCTGACACCAAGGCCATTTACAGTGTACAGAAAAAGTTGAACACAAATAGACCACAGGTTATTGCTGAGGACAAGAACAATATATTTTCCCAGGCCAGGACTTATTGTGGTTAAACAGAGTTATAGCATACTGGCATTTTCCAATTTTTCTCTTGATTTTTTATACTGAGGACTCAACTTTTTTTTTTTTTTTTTTTTACATTTTTTTTATGAACTCCCTAAAGGAAGAAAAAGCTGGCTATTGAACAAAACATAAGACTGCAGACCTATTAGTCTGAGTTGAGCAATGGCACTTGGCTGTAGACAGAATTGATAATATAAGTGAAATCAGATATGGTGCTAGAAAAATCTCTCTTAGTCATATGTTATTATAGAATTTTATTTGATGCACTGTGACTTACAGGCAGCTATTTTATTATAGTTAGTTACAAATAAAGCAACATTATGCAAGATGATGTATCACAATTATTTAAATATATAGAACTATATTCCAAGTGAATTCTCCTTAATTTTTTAAAATTATTAAAATTACTTAAAATTATTTTTCTTGGATGTGGACCACTGGGTCAACAAGTGCTGGGCCCTATTAAACTTATATGTATGGACTTCTTTGTGCTATTGATTTGTAGAGAATTATATTTTATGTAGTGAGTGATGGAATAGGACAACTTTAAATATACATACAGATTTTGTCTCTTAAAAGTTCTTCTTGGATACTGCTCTTGAATAACCCATAAACTGTGTGCTAGAATTTTCAAGTTTAATGATAGGAGCTATAATGCCTCTGTAACAGGGACATTTCATTAGTTATTTAAAATTATAAATCATTTAATACATATTTATTAATATTTATTTGTCTACCTGTCAATATTATAGGGTATTTTGAAATTACTATGTGTGTATATATATATATATGAATATAATCTATATACACAAGCAATATATGTCAAATCACTTGTCTTCTGTAAGGACACTACCATAAAAAAATTGCATTTCTATAGCTATAAATAAGAAAAATGATGTCAACAGGTAGCAATTTAGAGTATGTAGTTTCACTAATAAGGTTTATATGATCCATTTAAAATGTTTATGTCATGCATCATAAGCTGCTCTTTGTGTCTGATTTTAACACCACTAAAATTTAAGCCTCTGGGCTGAATTTCTGCAGATGTTTAATGATATTCAGTAAGACTATAAAATTTTAATATTGAAAAGAAGAGGACGTTATGCCAATAACTGATTTTTATGTTTTCTAACAGAATAAAAAATATTTTGGGGTGCATGCAGAACTCTTTTTTTAAAAAAAAATCTCTTAGTGTGCTTCATTTGATGAAAACTAATTTCTTTTATTCTTCTCCCCTAACTCTATAGATGTTAACTTTAAAACTGAGTTTCAAAATTTAGAAGTGCAGAAATGAATTATTTAATTTAAAAAGCACAGAAATTAAATGCTTATTTTTTTTTAAACCTGGCTTCCTGAACCCCTGAAGTTTTTAGTAGTACAACACAGGCTTTCTCACTGTATTCAAGACTTTGTGGCTTTCCTCACAGCTGTCCATTTCTCCAATTCCAATTTTTCCTGAAGTATGCAAAGCACATAAACATCTTGTTTCATCAGATCTGTAGTCCACATTATTCCTGGAAGCTTCAGTAATAGAAGTGACTGATTGAATAGAATAAAATGCAATTTTATAGTCCTGTATAAATTAGGGTGACTGTTGTTGAGAAAGCAAAGGGCTACCCCTTTTATTAAAGGCAATGTATGTGGTGCACCAGGGCAGGGTCATCCTGCACAAGCCCTGCACTTCTCTCCACGATGCAGTTCAGCTGTGTGGCACCTCCCATTACCTACTGACACCTGGAATTTACCTGGTAATCTGTGTGCTGTCACTTCCCTTGTCAATGATAATAAAACTTGTCTTGCTTAGAGAGGATTTCCTAATTAAGGCAACACAAGCCAAACCTCTGTGCACTGATGATCATTCAATAAATCACAATCATAAAAGGAGAGGAGATAGCTCCATTTAAACACACGAGGCTCAAGATTATTTATTCTGCCTTCACTAATGCAGTAATGTGCATGCAAAGGTCCCATGACGCTTCAAGTTGTTATTTTAATGTTACCACTTAATGAATAATGTAATAATATTGTACAGAACAGTTCAAATTGCTACAGTGTCAGGCAAATTGCTTCAGGGTGATCTGATTTACACATGACAGACTTCAGGAAATTATTTTTTTCCACCATCATTAATCTTGTATTAATATATTTTTATATAGAGAGATCATTCTCCATATTACTTGCAGTGTGTTAGTGTTTTTCTTGTAGCTTCCCTCAAATATTTCAGAAACAGGAGTAATTACGAAAACGATCCTCCTGCATGATGCAGAGTTCAAATGATTACAAGCAGAATCAAAAAAATCTGCTTGTAATCTTCTGCTTGTAAAAATCTGCTAAGAAGATCCAGTTCCGGTATGTCAGCTGTAGACTAACCTGGATATAGTGATCCTGTCCTGTAATGAAGCAAGCTTCTCCCAAAGTCTGATGGAGTATTCTGCATCATGCTAGCAAAACTGTTTAAAAGATGCTGCAAATAATCATTCTGCCTTCTGACAATTTCATGATAGTCTGCTTTGAGAGATACTTTGAGAGATGTTTTTCTTCCAGATTCTCATGCCCATTAAAATGATGGGAAAGCATTAGCAACTGCACAAAAACATGATGAAAAGGCTTTATAAACTACAGTTTCTCCTTTTTTTTTTTTTAGTAAGAGATATAGATATGAGATTAGACTCAGACAAGAAATAAGAATTTAGGGTCCAAAATGAATATAGCAGGATTTGTTCTTACAGGAGATTGTTTCTGGTGATTTCTTCTGCAACACACAATGAGTGCATTTCAGATCCCAAATCTCTTCTGCTTGTCTTTAGCCAGAAACACAAGAGATAATACAAGATTTTTGCATACAATGTATATTTTCCATTAATACACAAACTGTTGTCCCCCCAAAAAATTTACAGGATTCTATCTCGAGATTATCTTCATCTGGGATGCTCAGTGCTCAAGTTCAGAAATGCTGATATAGGTTCACCTTCATTAATGATTTCAAAAGTAGTGTCACTAGTTTGCAGAGAAGGACCTGAGTGGACAATAAGTTGACCATGAGCCAGCAATATGCCTTTGTGGCCAAGAAGACCAAATGGTATCCTGGGGAGCATTAGGAAGAGAGTTGCCAGCAGGTCAAATGAAGCAATCCACCCATCTACCCAGTCCTGATGTGGCCACATCTGGAGTGCTGTGTCCAGTGCTAGATTCTCCAGTACAAGAGGGGCATGAAGCTACTGGAGAGAGTCCAGCATAGGGGATTGGAGCATGTCCGTTATGAGGAGAGGTTGAGAGAGCTGGGCCCGTTTAACCTGGGAAAGAGAAGATGGGGTGGGGATGCTTATCAGTGTATTACAAATATCTTAAGGGAGGGTGTCAAGAGGATTGGGTCAGAAACTTTTCAGTGGTGACAGTGTTAAGAGGCAATGGGCACAAACACAAGCACAGAATATTCCATCTGAATTTGAGGAAAATTTTTACCATGAGAGGGACAAAGCACTGGAACAGGTTGCCTAGAGAGGTTGTGGAGTCTCCTTTTCTGGAGATACTAAAAACCTGCCTGGAAGTGATTCTGTGCATTGCGCTGGGGGTGATCCTGTTTATGCAGGGGGATTAGACTAGATGATCTCCAAAGGTCCCTTCCAGCTTAGTTATTCGCTGATTATTCTGTGATTCAATGAGAACCAGCTCAATCTGAGTAAAGATCTCAGAATGTGGCCCTTGGTCTGAAACAAACCTTGTAGCATTGTAAACTTTAGCTGGAGGAAATCATTCTAACAAGAGCAACACTTGCTTATAGTCCAGTGCAGGGCCACAAGGATGATCAGGGGCCTGGAACATCTGCCCTATGAGGAAAGACTGAGGGAGCTGGGCCTGTTCAGCCTGGAGAAGAGAAGGTTGAGAGGGGATCTAATCAGTGTCTATAAGTACCTCAAGGGAGGCAGTGAGGAGGATGGTGCTGGCCTCTTTTCACTGGTGGCCACCGACATTACAGAGGTAATGGCCACAAACTGAAGAATCAAAAGTTCCACAGAAACTTAAGGAAAAAATTTTTAACAGTGAGGGTGACAGAGCCCTGGAACAGGTTGCCAAGAGAGGTTGTGGAGTCTCCTTCTCTGGAGATCTTCAAAACCCGCTTGGATGCAGTCCTGTGCCACGTGCTCTAGGTGACCCTGCGTGTGCAGGGGGGTTGGACTAGATGACCTCTAGAGGTCCCTTCCAACCTTGAGCATTCGATGATTCTATGATTCTATAGGGCATATTGGTATCATTGGACTACTAGGTTGTCTAGGGCCAGATGCAAAATTTTTCTTCCTTTGTAGGGCTTAAGAAAGGCTGGAGGGATTTAGAGAGCAGGTGGGTAGTGCCAGCTGCTTTTTATGAGATTCAGTGTATTTTTATATGCTGATCAGTGCTAGAGAAGAGCAATGGATATGACCTTGGCTTGTGACCACTCTTGCCTGATAGAAAATGACTAGAAGAAGCAGTCCTCAGCACCGAACCTGGCTGGAACAGCAAAGTCCTAGAACTCACCCTGCTGCATTTTGTTTATCCCCAGCGTTTGTTTTGTTTCATACGCTCATGCAGTCATGTTTTCAGGAGGGGAAATCTCTTCAACAGTGCCTTCTGTGTCCTGTGAGGATTCATGTTTTTACTTAATTTACTCATTGTCTACATCATTTTCTTATAGGAGGTGCTATGAGGGGTGATGATTACTACCTGCTAGGATGTCAATTACCCCCAGCAAAAAAAAAAAAAAAAAAAAAAAAAAGAGATTTAAGGGATCTAGAGAAGAGATTTACACTCTTCTAATCCACTTCAAGATTTCTGGCCAACCAGATGTGGAAAAACAGAAGACTGAACAAGCCTTAAAATCTTCTTCCTGACTCGAGGCATAACTTGTTTCTGCCTGACTGTGGTGGGACATGGAGGCAGTTAGATCTCTCCCATGGCAGTATGGCTGGTGAACTCCTCCTTGGGCAGGTGAGCTTTATTATTAGTCTGGACTGCATGGCAAATGTGTGCCACACAGTCCTCATCTGCTGATTTGTAAAGTTTGTCAGGCTGAAATGCTTTCTTTCACATAAAGGAATTTATACTACCGTATTCCCTAGCAGTGGCCTAAAGTATAACAGCATTTGCACTTAATGGTACTTATAGAGCAGGCTGAGAACTCTTTGAGAACACTCTCATGTGTTTTCTCTAGCGAACAGATGAGAAAATGTGGTGGCTGGACAAAACTCAAACTCTTTAGAATTGCTCGACAAAACTCAAAATGTTTAATCTTTTTCAAGCTAGTCCTATCAGTTTTCAAGGAGAGGATGTGTACATGCACACACACACACATTTGTTCATTCATTTAAAGCTAATGTTACTCTTCTACAGACTTCTCTCTTGCAGAGCAAGAACATATTCTTGCAGAGCATATTCTTGTTCTGATAACACTTGAAATAAACGAAGGCTGTTCCCTTAGCAACTGTCAGCTGAATAACCTTAAAATGCAGTGGGAATAAATAGAGTAACTAATATTTGTCAGATATCTGGGGTATGTGAAATATTCTTTTTCATAAATATAGTAAATGGGCTGCTGCTGCATAGAGGGTGAGTTTTAAAATGATGTGTTATTACTGTGATGTAAAATGTAATTTGTTTACTTGAATTGGAATGTCCTGCCACTTTGCGACTGAATATACAGAGAAAAAAAATCAGAAAGTTAATTTATTTTTTTCTCCCATTTAAGCTGTGAATTATGTTTTTTAAATAGTTCCTTATACTTGAAGTCACTGACTTCAGGATAACTTTGCTAGTATCACATACACTAGCTTAATTCTCTTTTCCTGTTATATATTAATTTACCCTCAAAATGATATTTAATTTACCTGGAGTCCAGATACAAAAGAAAATATCTCCTCATCCTTTGAACCATGATGACTGGGACTATGAATGCCTATTAGATTTCTAAGATCTTTAGGACATGCAGTGACTCTTACTTCATGTTTGGCTATTCTTTGACATTTGCATAATAAAATTAAATAATTTTGAAATGCATCAGTTTAGTGGAATGTTTCCCTCTGACTCTTAGATTGCTCATCTGATGAATGTTGCTTCCTGTTTCCTGAACAGGTGACATAAAGTCATAAATCAATGATGGGAATATTTATTTCTGTGTCCCAAAATCTTAGTAAATTCTGACTGGAGGGAAAAACTGCTCAAAATATCATAGTACAATGCAGTAACTGCTACAGCTGATAGCAGAAATGAGCTTAGAATATAAAATAATTTTTAAAAACCTGGTGCGAGATGTGAAATGCTTGAGAAGCCTTATGGATAGAACTGCTTGGATAATATTTCTTAGACAGCTGAAAGACCACTGAAAAGACAGTGGCAGTACTCTATTACCGTAAACCTAGTGCCAGTCATTATTTTACATCAGTATTTTGCATTCTCTATGGATAGAACAAGAGGAAAAACACGATGCTTTACAGTACTAAAAGTTGGTGTATTTGCCCATGTATCGTCAGATATGTTCCTTCATTGAAGCTATAGAAAGATAATTCATCTAGTCATTGGAGAAAGGTTCACTACCTTCTGAATTGAAGTCCAGACTCATCTGCTATTCTCAAAGTGGGACAAATCACTGAGTTACTGCTGCCAGTGTCTGCAAAGAAAGCACAACCAAATGTCATTTGCACTTTGCTTCACTTAGCCTTCTATTTCTAGAAGGCTAATTCTTAGCCTTCTAAAATATAGAAGGTTCATTCTTAGCATACACATAGTTTTAATGCACTAGATTATTGGATTTGTGACAAACTACACTTTTGCCTTCAGATGCTATTTTCTGTAAGTACCAGTAAAGACACAAGTAAGTATTCTGTATGTCGCTTTGTTCAGACAATGATAGGGCATAATCTGTACTGCCTGCATTGGTGGAGCCTTTGCTTGGGAGTTCTAGTCTGCTATAGTCTAGCTACATATTCAGTATATTCAGAAGGGAGCGACAGGCACTTCCACATTGAAATTCTGCCTATTTGAGATCAGAGCTGAATCTGTAGACGCTTGTTGCTTTCCATTGGGTATAAATCTGTCAGAGCTCATGAAAGTGTTAATTTAGGCATCTCTATTGGGTGCTTTACATTTAGGTAGGAAGAATTCAGGATTGAGTTCTTTCCGGTGATGCATTTTAAGAGTTTCAGGTGCTGTCAAGTATAATTGCTTTTGTCTCCTTTGTTCTTCTTAGATGAGAACTGCATGAGAAGGAGACTCGTTTGATTTGAGATGGCTATTATTTTGTTGGTATAAGATATTCTGATCTTATTCTAGTGAAATCAGATAAAAACTGTGTGCTTAAACAGAGATGATGAGATTACCTACACGCTATCTCCTGTAGAATTTCAGTCCCTGTCTCAGAAACTGCTCAAAGGAAGCCAGTCTCGTGAGCAAAGAGCTCTGGAGCTCTACTTTCATGCTATAAAGAAGTAAAACTTTTTTTTTTTTCTTCCCTGTGAAACAGGGCTTTTCACTATTCTTTTTCCTTAGAAGTTTTGAATGATTTATTCTTTTCATATATGTATACGCAATGGACCCAGGTGATTAATCATCTTGAAAATAAAGACCAAAAAGACTAAAACATTAAACTCAAGTGATATTCTAGAGAAACTTAGCATAGTAGCGCAAGAACAGCTCAGATGTGTTTTCCCAAGGGCTGAGGGTTTCATGCTTGTGTATATTGCTTTATTGCAGTCTAGATGGAATGTTACAAAGCCAAGACCAGGATAAGACAACGGCTTCCACCCAACTTAGAATGCAAATTACTATGTGAGAAGATATCTCCTAGCAAAGTAATACCCTGATGGATCCAGATTTCCTTAAGTGATATTAAATTGGGAGTTTCACAACAATTGGTACTTGTATTATGTTGCTGCTGGGTCTGAGTTACATGACATGAATACAAGCAAAAACTCTTATGTAGAAACAAGCATAAGACAAGCATTTACTGTATTTTTAAAAAGCTTTATCTTAATTAGACCCCAAAACTCTGTCCCAGTTAGAGTAATTTTCACTTATTAAATGAAAAAATGGAAAACACTCACCTATGTGAATGACAAAATTTAAAAGCAAAATAATATGCTTTTCAGTAAAGTATTGCAGTGGAATACCAAAAACTGTACTGAGTATGTCTATAACAATCATCTGCATTACTGATCATTAATTTCACAATGAATAACAGTGCTGATTTATTTAATGAACCAGAGGGTAATTGTTGTTTCTTTTACTAATTACATTAGGGAAACCAGACCTGTTAACACAGAAATGACTTGAAACGCTAAAGCAAACCTGTCTGCAGGGTAAAATGTTTGGCTATTTTTCTTTTACTTTCTGCTCTGAAATAAGGGTTTGGTATTCCCTTTTGTTTTTAATTAGTCAGACATCTCTTTTTCATTCCTGTTAAAGAGTGAAGCTTGGATGTATCATATGCTTTAGTATTCTGGGAAATTCCCACAAAATAGAACATATTGTTTATAAAAAACAAGATATTTTTATTGCATGTACAGGCAAAATTGTATGGGAAAATAGTTAAAGTCAGTTTTATATGCTGAACTTGTTGAAATTTTATTTTCAAAAGCTCAGCCTGGTTCAGGACAGCTCTCATTCTTGCTGCCAAGGCAGGTCTCTTGCCTCACCAGTCTGCACATGGACAGAGGCTCCTGCAGGTTTTCTTGGCTTGTACAGCTTACAGATTTTGAACAAGTGAGAAGTTGTGAGCATTTACTTCAATTTCCTGTCTAATTCAGGTCAGAATATTGTCCTGAAAATCCTGTGGAGACCTTTTACTTCTTGCTGTACATGACTAGCTACAGTGGTGGATGTCTAAACACGGGAGAGAGTGACTACACACCAATTGTTGCAGTCTTTAATCTTGCTTTTAAAAAATCATATTTTATTTCTTATTTAAATTCATTAAACTTCAGCTTCCAACCAATGAATCATGTTATGTTTTTGACTATTTATCTAACATCACAAATTTTATTTCCTCTCAGTTCCCCTTGTATTTAGCCTATAAAAGTGCTAAGCAGGATGCAAACATTTTCTACCTCCTCTGTTAAGCTGTGAGTTACTAGGAGATCAGGCTCTTTCTTTCTTTCCCATTATAGTGGTTATACCAAATATTTGTTGGGTCAGAGAGAAATGACTAATCCCAGGAAGAGGGAATGATAGTGAGCTGAGAAATGCTCAGGTCACCGGGGTTATTTTCAGTATCTTCTATCACAAATATGTGATTTAATTGATTATTGGCAGGGCTTAACATCAAGACTTCATCTTTTTTATCTAAGCTATAAACATTCAGAGTAATGGAACAGCAGCTCAGTTTCTGCGTAAAAATATATCATATATAATATACTTTACAAAAAGTAGACTTTTTGTTAAATTCCAGTCAGCTCTATCTAGATGATCAGAAAGCTAAAAGGCAGACCTTGAGAAATCTGATCTCCAAATCAGGAAGAGATTTAAATTTGAGCTGTGTCTATGTCTGCTGACTCCCTCAAGATAAGGAAGTTTACAAAATGTGGAAACCTATAAGAATCAGGGCCAAAGCTGCCAGAAGCATTAGGGCAAATGGCACAGTCCTTTGCAAGGAAGTGTCTCATGATAAATGAAAAGTCAGTCTTCAGCTATATTCCCTAATGACCTTGTTCCAAAGCTCTAAAGTTGATCAGTAAAAATGTCCAAAAAATTGCAAACAATTCTGCAACTGCTAAATAGCAGGGAGAAGTCATCTTCATTAGTCATAGATCAATTATCTAGGAAGTAATAATATAACCTAATGAGAGAGAGCTCCTGTAAACTCCTTTTGCAAAGAAAGCCCTGAGCTCAAAGCTCTTAACAAGCTACTCCTGCTGTTATAATTGAAGCAGGGTAAGCTTCTTCTCCACGATGCTAAGAACTTTGGTGTGGAAAGACAGAATAATCTTGGTACTCTCTTGTACTTTATAAAAAGTTTTAGGTTGAATAAACAGATTATCTGTGAGTCTTTTAATTTATCCTCTCTTGCCTTTTATGCCCCAAAAGAATTGTTTTAAATGAGTTATTGACTCTCATAACTCCTTCCCCTAACCCAATTGAATACTTAGTCACTACTCACACCTTTCTCTTGTCTAAAATTGTTACATTTTGCCAATGATTTTCTTAAGGACTGTAATAAGTCTTTTCTATTTCACTATACCAGGCCTCTGGAATGCAATTTAGCTTTAAAATAGGACCATTATTGAATTTAGTTTACTTTGAGCTGTTAATTGATTTAACTGTAAGTTTTAAAGAAATATGTGTTTTGGAAAAAACCTTGAACTACCTTGAACTAAAGTATTTTTAACTTGAAAAGAAAAATATTTGTAGCAGAAACGTAATAAAGAAGATGAGTAAGCATAGAGCTGAATAACTGAAAAGCTGAAAGAAAAAAACCTGTTTGACAGGACACCTAAATCAAATAAAATTATGGGAGTGGCATATCAAGACTTCAGCATTTCAAGGCATCTAAGACCTAATAAGCATCAGTTACTGAGATGAATAGTAATATCACAGAAATACCTGTAAGAATGAGTACATGTACATTGTATTTTTTAATCGCAGATTCACAAACTATTACATATGAATACTTCCTCCATTAAAAAAGGATATACAGGCCATGATTTTAAGTAGGTCATGATTTAATTAGTTTGAGTTTTCCCTGAGATTCCTAAAAACAGGTTGTGGTCCTGACATCTTAGAGTCTTATGAGGTAAAACACCTGTCTTTTACACAATTTTTGCTGTAATCAGTCTTGGATAGTTTCCAAATATGTTACTTTTCCCCCTATTTTCATGACAGACTTCCCAGAAGCATTCTTGCATTTTGTTGTGACTTCCCAAAACTACTCCTTCCTCACCCAGGTCCTTGGTGTGGGTATGCATGCCCGCACCATTTCCATTTTCTCATATGGAAACAGCTGAAGGGAGGTTCATCCATCTCTGTCAATGTTTGAGCTAGTCACTTCAGTCCAGAGGAATAGATAAACTCTTCCTAGGGTAATGGCTAGGAAATAAAGAGCTACAGCATGATATCCCACTATGAATTTCTCATAATCATTTAATGAATTTATGATATCAGATGCTTAATGTGCTGGTTGTAATTTCTAGGTTACCTACCTTCTCTATAAACCAGCAGAACTTGATTTTATTGACAGCTACATTTTGAAAGGGAAGGTGGAGAGGCATAAAAGGGCCTGGAAATAAATCTACATATCTTGAATTTCTGGGCTTCTGCCTTAAGCAGAATCCCCCCCGCCTTTTTTTTCCCTCCTCATCACAGGAAACTCTTTCCTCTCTTAAACCTCTCAGCCACAAAACAAACAGAAGATCCCACTTCTCCACATGCAGCATGTGGAGTTAGAAAAGCATTCTCTCTCTCTCTCTCTCTTTTTTATTTTAGAAATGGAAATGAACTTTATTCCAATATGAGAAACCAGAAATGTCCTCCTGACCTGATTTATATGCTGAAAACCCGTTTACTGCTACTATATATCAGAAGTCTTTGCAACCAATTATAGAATATATAGTCAGGTTCTTTGCAAGGTCAGTGTGAAAGATGGGCCTAAGTGCAAGACTGAGAGTTTAGAATTTTACTCGGTATGAAAAATCATCTTTGCCTAAAATGGTTTATTGTTACTTTGAATTGTGCCATACTTGAAAACTTTACAGAGCTCAGTGACATTTTCTTTGAAGTAGAACTATTTTTCAAGTTAATAACACAATGAACTCATACACAAATCACAGCATATTTTGCATATCTTTTTCAATATTTCACTTTTCCAGTAGAACTGTCTCTCTGTACCTGGAGTGCACTTATAATAGGTATTCTTATAAATGATGATGAGTATATTGCCTTATAAATTTTGTCATATTCTGCAAAATCATTAATATTTTACAAGGTTTGTACCATTAAAAATGCGCTTTCATGGAATGAAAAGGTTATGAAAATGAAATGTCACACACCATGATTTTGCCTTAAAGAACCTATTTACACAGTGCACCAGAATTGCAGTATGAAAAGAACAATCTTTTTGATAGGTTCCATTCAGGAACAGGAATTTCACAGTTCGTGCAGTATGTTACTTATGGAGATTACTTAGAAAAGGTCACCAGCTATCCCAGCCACTTCTTGCATAATTAGGCACTCTAATATTGCACATTAAGCAATACTATTTGAAAAGAATGCAAGGACAGTTAATAAGCCCTAATGACAAAGTCAATATATATTTATTTAGGTGCATGACACATAAGCCCACATGTCTGATGGGTGCCTGACAATGAATGCAAATTATATATATGAGCCTATAGCTTATTATTTTTTTCTGCTGAAGTATCTGCAAATATTAAAATTTGGAAATACTATGAGAAATACTGGAATTGCATCCCTGGGCTGAAATTTAGGTGTTACAGAACTGGATTTGTTTTCACTGGAATACACCCAGATATTACCCGAAGAGGGCAATGGTTTTTAAAAACAGTTTGAACTTGCATATCAATAGAAGGTCTGAGATAAAGCTGGCATTACTACAGTGTTGGAGCAAACGGATGATTTCTGCTTAACTTTTCAGTCAATGATTTTTATAAAACGTACAGTTTAAGAGAGACTAAGGACAAAAGGGACCACTGTTATTATAGATGTTATTCCGTAACTTCAGCTTGGAAAACATATTTGTTCTGAGAAATGTAAATTTATTCAGAAAAACACACAGAATAGTTTTGGAAAGCTTGAAGAGTGCTCGTCTTCCTTTTTGCAGTGGAAAAGGATTTTTCTTTGAACTTTGGACTTTAAGAATTGTTATTCTTTGCTTCACTTTTATTCTTTTTTAAGATGTTAGGTTTTATAGGTACCTCTGCAGGTATTTACTGTCATTTTTTGTACTGTTGCAAAGCAATTTATTTATTTTTTGAGTTGTCTTAATATCTAATTTTAAATATTTTCTGCTATTAGAAGGCTACTTTGGGAGACCGAATATTTGCCTCAATTTTTAGAGGAAATGTTCTGATGTTTAGCCTTTTTCATAGTTTTGTGAATCTACTTTTAAGGTGATTATTTCAATGGTGTCTTCTTTCACTCTCCAGATGCGATTACCTTTTTTCTATGGCTGCTTTTACTGATTGCTCTTGAAGTGTTCGTGCCAGTGAGATTTTATACAAGAGAATAGACCCGCAGAATAGAATTTTAAACTTAAACCTGAGTCTAGATTTTTTTTTGGTTTAAACTCTCTAAAAAGTATTGACATTTCAAGTTTAATGATTGCTTCTGTGTATATTTTCAGAGTTTTTATTCTGTGGTGGCATTTCGCTTTTCTGGACCCCTTTATAAACATTGGCTAAGTGAGGAGTAGTGTAGTACACCTTCCTTTCGCATGCCTGGATAACATAAACGTGAATATGTTTAGGTTGCACTTAGTCCATCCTGTGATACTCAGTGCACACTCAGCAAAGCTCAGCACTCTAACCTAGAGCTGTCCTGAAGATAAAACCTATCAAGATATTTCTTCTCTTTTATATAATTTGCAGCCTACAAAGCAGGCTCAGCACTCACAGGCCGGCGAAGCGCTGGGACCTGCCTCCCAGCCCATGGCAGGACACATCGTTTAGGGCAGGGTGACCAAGCTCAGCCCATCCCACAGGACTGTGTGGGAACTGCACAGACTGAGGTGAACTCCTCAGCAGTTACTATTTAAAAACTATTATTGGAGGTCTGAATGAAGGTCAGGATTTTGCCTTCAATACAACCTCTGAGCTTTATAATTATGTGCTATGAAAGTATTTTTTTTCATTATACTTTCTTGCACTGCTTTTTCATTCTTTTCTTCCACCATATTTATAATTACTGAGAACCTAGTTTTTTGCTTAGGTTTCATAAATTAACAATTTGCATTTATTCTTAGGGACCATTCTGGAAATAGTCCATTTTTTGAAAATGTTGAACATAAAGTATTTATTTTTATGGGGCATTTTCTGAAAATCATAGCTCAGTGCCTTAAATTTTCAGGTTTAGTTCAAACTCTTGTGTGAGTTGACCTGATCTGACACAGTGACCCAAAATCCTGTGGTCACAGTGCTGTCAAATTAGTGCGAGCTAGGGCAGTCTCCTGCAGAGCCCTTTAGACTATTTTTGCATCTGCTGGACAATTCGTCTGTCATGAAAGAAGTTAATATGACAAAAATATGGACCAATATGCCAATGTACAGTCCTACTTTGAAGTGCAATAAAGGAACTAAAATGCATTACTGAACAGCCCAGTTTTCAAATACAGATGCTTTTTGCTCTATTAGCATTAGTAGCTTAAATTAACTCGGGTATATCCAAAATAATTTCCCAGGCAATCACCTGGTGCATTTTATTTTTGGAAGTCTCTGCATCCCAGTTAGATGGAGTATAAAATGACTTTAAAAACTTCCAGAGTAAAGCATACAGCCTCAATCACTGATAACTTCACAGTGAGTCAGCAACACTTTTACTGAGGCTAGATGAGCTCGATTATAAAGTTTGGAACGTCTGGGACCACTAAAAATAAATTTGTTTTTTATGGAATGAGCCAAACATATATTTTATGTGAAAACACCCACAGCAGTTTGAAAAATATGATTCATTTTCTTATAAACAGAAATGCAAAGGTTTGAAATGAAAATGTCAGTCATCAGATCTGGAAAGATTTCTTCCTATTTAAGCAAGCTGCAAGTCCACACCAAGACTTGTATCAATCCTTAAAAAGTGCTAGTGGAAGCTGAATGCCAAATAGCTTCCCAGGAGGCACGTTATGCTAATCACTATGGCAATCAGTTATTTATCATTCTTGCAGACATGTATTTTCCATTTACACTAACAGGCTGGCTGATTGGATTTTGTTCATTAAAGGGGTAGAGTCAAAACTGGTCTTATAAACTGCTGTTCAAGTTAATTAGTGAGTATGTGTGTACTCAGAAGCAGAAACTAAGTTTTAAAATTATAACCTACATCAATCAGGCATCTTTTCTACATTAAGCCAAAATTGTTCCACTTAGAGCATTCAGTATAAAGGAGAAAGTGAAAATGCTGCATTTTCATTTTCCCCATTCTCTGATGGCCTGGCACTAAATGTGATGTTCTTAGTCGTAATAGAGTCTGAAAGACATATTTGTTTTTGCCTCAGCTATCTTACCTAAAAATCTTTCAGGCTTCTGTCTCATTTAAGAGAGGGTGCAGGGATAGAAATATTCACAGTGGAGTTTTTCATTCCTTCTTTTGCTTAATTATTACCTGGTAACAAGGATGGTCTACAACCACTACCAGGAGCTCACAGCCTAAACAATATTGGCTAAAGTAGTAATAGCAAAGATCTGTCATTGCTCATGATGACTCCAAGATCTTCTTCCAGAGTTTCAGCTGACAGTTCCACACTCAGCATATAAGCACAACTTACATTATTTTTCTCCATCTTACATTTATCTGAAACTTGTCTGCTATCTTTTTCATCACTGACTCAGTTTTGCAGGCATTTTTGAGTGCTTCACTGTTGCATGACATCTAATTCCCTGTAAGGTCTTAGTATCATCATAATTTTTATATTTAGGTGTCAGAAGAAGATGTAAGGAGACCAGATGTCATCATGCTGCTTTACTTCTGAGCTACATAATATCCACACAATCATCGACCACAAACCACACAGATAGTTTGTTGTTCCCTTCTGTGAGAGAATTGCTCGAGAAATGGGAGTTTGCTTAGAGAAAAATAGAGCCTAGCACAGGTTACAGCATTACAGAGGCTTGCTTGAGGTGAGAGAGAGTTACCACTTCCAGGGTGGTTGGTATGTGTGGAATCTATTTCTCCACGATTCCCTTGGCAACACAATCTGCCCTCCTAGCACAGCTAATAAGAGTAAACGAAGAGTGGAGCAGAATGGAGACACCATGGCCAAACTTTGTTGGCTTCTCTGCGGAGGGGATAACCTGATGGTGCCGTGCAGACGAGTGAATGGAGGGTGGAGCGGAGTGAAGACACGAGGGCCAAACTCTGTTGTACTCCCTGCAGAGGTGGCAACCTGGTCATACTATGCAGCTGGTTGATGTCTGGTGCTGGGCCAACAATGGTGACAGATCAGTTTCTTCCGATAGGCTCTGCTCAAACTTCTCCTCCTTCTAATCTCATTATAATACCAATATACAACCCCATCTCACTGAGCACAACTCCTCACTGAGCATGCTCTCTAGATTTTAGATTAACTTGGGAGACTTTTTTAAATCAATGAATAACGAAAATAAGTATGACTAGAGTCACTCAAGCTCCACCTAAATGTAAAAGAAAATATATAAAAGGTGAACTAAGGAGGGATATCATAGGAAGGAAGAATGGATTAAGAAGTAGAAAGGAAGAATGGGATGGTAAGAATGGAGGAAGAGGAACTAAGGAAGAAGGAAGAGGAGAGAGGGAAGATTCCATCGTAACTTCTGGATCAGTTGACAGGCTGAATCCCTTTCCTCCCCTGGGGTCACGACATTGTCTGAGGAGACTCCTCAAGATTGAGAGCCCTCTCCCATCTTCTGGGAGAGGGATGATTACTCATTTGTACACTAGGCACTAGCTAAGAACGCCACACTGTAGTAGAGAATTTCCTATGCTGACATCTGAAACCTGTTTTCTAAATGTTGCATTTGAATAAATTGTGCTATTTGTGAATTTGTCTTGAAGGCAATTGGACATATGGTCAGCAGACTGTGGGTGAATCTGATACTGCCAGAGTCGAGCTTATAGTTGATCACACTATTTGGGAACTTGACTCGCTCCTTGGAAGGTGATCAGACTGATGTTCAGCAGTCTGTTGGTGAATCTGATGCTGCCAGAGTTGGGCATAGAGCTAACACAGTACTTGGTATCTCTATTAAGAGATGGGTCCAGCCACCCCCAGTCCCTCTAACCTTTAGGGATTGGCTGGAACACAAGGGGATTCATCTCTTACTAAATTTGCCCCCTCATCAAACCACAGCAGCGTCTTCTGTACTGTTAAAATTCAACAAATTAAGATGTCTGAATGTGTGTTTGTTTGTGAGAGGCTCCCCCACTATACCCAAATCATTTAGATCATGTGAAGTAGATGGGTCAGCTGATTTCATTTTGGTTTGGTTTCTTTGCTGGACTATGCCAGAAGCCCTGCTGGCTTTTGAGGACTTTGTTGTCCCATATTATTTCACCTTTTTAAACACATTATCTTAACAGCTGTACTCCTTGAGTATAATTAAGCAATGATTTAACTGCCATTTACAATAGAAATTGCCTCATCATCTCACTGTAGGCAACTGAAGGCATTTTTTTTTTTTGGTGGAGGAAAAGAATCAGGGAAGTAGCTGTGCCACAAGCAAAAAAAGGATGTTTGCCAATATGCTACTGTACCAATGACTAAGATGCTGCAAATTTTTTGTGTTAAAGGACTTTTTGTTTTATAGCTCTTAATAAGTCATATATTTTTTAAAGAAATGGTCAAGGACTGATCAAAAATGATCCAGAACAGAGACTCTACCATGCCATTAGCTGAACTTGCAGGAATCTAGCAATATTCGAGTCATTTCTGAATTAGAAGTCTGATTAATTTTTTGGCACTGCAAACCTCTTTCTTATGCTGCAATAATACATCCATTTACTGCAACCTGCTAGTGTTATCTTCTGTATTTACTGGCCAAAGCTTCTGTGATGATCATTAAAGACTGATGTTTAATTTTGTGGTTATCCTGGGTACCCATTTTTTTTTGTGAGAAATTTGTAGTGATAAAAGTCCTTTCATAGTCCAAAAAGTCCTTTTCCTTGCACTTCACATTAAAAACCTGTGGGATTAGTTTCTATTCCCGCAAGAAAATCAGGAAGTATTGACAAAGAGCAACCCAGCACACTGGTATCTAAGCTAAACTTCATGGGAAATCTAGAGCAGTCATGCTCGGCTGGGGAGATGTGCCTCCTCTCTTGTGTACTTGAAAGGGAAGAGGCTTGCCCTTTGGAGATGGCTTGTTAGAAGGCAAACAGTTAGGCTAAGGAGGGGAGCTCCAGGCTATTCCTGTGGGTAAATGGAGCTGTGAATTTCTACTTTTTTTAAAAATTTCTCCTTGTTCTCTATTGTCCTCTTTTGCATTTTATCACGAGATGAGGAAAGGTGAGGAAGAAGGAGCTGCCAGTCGGTGAAGGGAAGGTGAAGGGCTACTCCATCCTACCGTCTGTCTCTGGGACAAGAGGGCACTTAATGTAGCCTGGATGATTTTAGGTATTATAAGGGGATAGTGCTCAAGGAAACGTATTTTGCAAATCACAGATCTGGTGGACAATGACAGTATTGCACATTCATTAGGAAGTTAAAAGCATGTTCATTGCATTATTATTGTTAATGAATAAACAAAAAAATAGGATGAATGTCCTTCCTCTTATTATTCATCCTAAATCTAGACTTTTGCTCCCACCAAAAATTATAACCTTTTGTTATATAGCGTGTTTTAACTGAAAGTTAACTTACATGAACTATTAGCTCAGCTGTTGAGCGACTAACTTTTTTTCTAGGCTGAGAAAAGCTGGGCTGATATCTGGGACCTCTGGTGTGACCTTGCTCCGACATTTATGCTTTTTTTTTTCATCCTTGTCTTGTTCATGGGCACTTTTCTGTTTCTCATCATTTTTGTTAGGCTGAGGATATTGTTTCTTCATTGCCTGTGATGTTTGTCCCATCTCCCCTTTTCCTCTAATGTACACATGGTGTATATTTAACATTACTGACTGGATTATACTATATCACAGTAGCCATCCTCCTACAGTTTTGTGTGACATTATGATTTGGCCTATTATTAATAAAACTGTCCATCAGTTTTGGCAGTTATGTCTGTGTTCGTGTTTTTGACCGGTTTGAAAAAACTTTGAAAAGAGTTGAGAGACTGTGGCCATAACTCCCTGCTGGATCACTCCAGTCTATCTGCCATCAAATCAAGTGGAATTCCAGTGATTTTAAAGATGGAATGATTTGCTTCTCATTAAACCCTGAATTGGAACAGGGAGACATGCTAACCCGACTATCTGTCATTCTCACTTGCTATACTTTCAGTCACTTTTGAAATTCTTTCCATTATCTCCTTCCAGGCTGTATTGCTGAGCTATGCTGCATCACTGATCTACCTGTTTTAATTCAGGTAGTTTAATCTGGGTCTGTCTGAAACTAATATGGAACCCATGCAGCTCTTTTAAGAATTTGTACAGCCTAACTCCCTTGAAAACTTTCAGCTCTTTCATGGATCTCTTTCTCTTTTCTAAGGAGTCATATTTTTCCTGGTAGAATGATTATAAAACATCAGTAATTTTTACTAACATAGAGTTTTCTAACATACTAACATAATTTTCTAACATACTAACATAATTACTAACATAGAGTTTTCTCTATGTTAGAAAAGAATGATAATAACCTGACAGCAGAAAAGGAGCACAGGAAAGAAGAGTTTGGTATCAAAACATCTATGCCAGTTTGCTTAAGCAGCTAATCACTCCAATAAGTGCTGTGAATAATGAAACTTGTGTATAATGTGTAAGCTTGTATATAATTTCCCATGGATTATTTTTTCTCTAGGTTTGCAAGTCTTTAGTATACATATACACTATCGTTATCTTTTTTGAAGTATTAAAAAGCTGTATCACAATATAGGCAAAGCCAAGGCTCCTGTTTTCATTGGAATCAAGTGAAAAATTCCAGATATAGCAAAGTCAGGATTGTAGTTTTGGAAGCAGCCCATGTTCAGACGTGCCCCCGAAGGCTGCGGATAACAGTCTAGAGCCAGCTAACCTAGTGTAGTAAAATGTGGTTCGTTTTCTCTTATCACAGACATTGTGTTACTGCAGAATGTAAGGAAGTAATTAAGAAGGAAAATGCTTTTCATCTTCAGAGGAAATGGGATGATGGCCATAACAGGCCAAGTGTGGATTATGGTTTGATAGAAGTTCTGCTAAGATATGGATTTTCAATACGTACTGTTCTCCATGTCAGCAAAACCAGGTCATTACCATTTTCTGTAACATTCATAACTAATTTAATGGGAGTCCTGATATAACATGCTATTTAAGCAACAGTCATTTTGTAACTGAAGTCTCAGTTCCATTGGTAAGTGTGGCAATCTCTTTTTTATTTCCAGAATGAGCTTTTTGACTTATTACTGTGTTGCAAAGTCATTTACCCTTATAAATATGCATTTCATAAAGCAGTGATTGGGGATTATTAAAAACTCAAATAAAATTACGAAAAAAAAAAAAGAAATGCATTTGCCATAATTGCTTTGGCCATGATTACATTTTTTTTCCCACAAAAAGGACATATGTATTTCTGAAAGATTTTTCCTTGTTATTTCTCACATAATAAGTATGAGACGAAGCAACTAAGCTTTTCAACAGAAGAGAGTTCAATAGAGTTATGCTTTGCCTTTGTGCTTCAATGGCCGTGGGGTCCCAGTGACACTGGAAGAACATTACAAATGTCAAAGTGGTCCCAGAAACCCCTTAATACTGCAGTATATAATGGACTACCTGAGGTGACTTCCTTATATAGCACCTTTGTTTGTGATTTAAAAAAATGCAGAAAGCTTTATCTCAGAAGGTAATTTATATTGTAGACTTATTCTGCAATGTTTATTAGGTAAAGTTGTCACATCAATAGCTCAAGCCTTCTTGTGCCTTTCAATTGTTTAATTATAAAATGCATATCAGACCAGATAAACCAACACATGTTTGAAATTAGAAAGATGCCAAACATTATGTGATTTTAATGGTTCCATTGCCCAGATTAACTATTGCAGATTCATCATTTTTCTCCTGAAAGTTGTGTAATTAAAAGATTGTTTTTGTTGGATTCCCTGGTCACCCTGTCCTCTATTAATATAACTCAGAACTGACAGGAGATAAGGTAAAAGTCAATAAAAAGAGAATTATTTATTAAAAAGATCTAATGTTACAAGAACAGTACACAGAAACTATTATATTACTGTGTCTTACACGTAGTATATACCATTATATATAGTATATATACAGATTGTATACAATATATCTAACATTTTGATATGGGCCGTGACAGTATCTTTCTTTTGGTTTTCAAATAAAGCTTCTTTCTAACTATTTTTCCCAAACAAGTCTTGTGACATGTACAAAAATACAGTCTCCTCAGTGATGCTAGACTGCATTATTACAATCTTTGACATGAAAAAAAGAAGAGCTCTCCATTGCAGCTGAAAAATAAAATGTCAAATGTCATGAAAACATCATCTTCTACAAAGTAACAAATATGTAATACATAGGTACTTAAACATTTAAAACATGTTTATTAATATATTTAAGATGCAAAATACATATTCTGTTCATGTTGAATATAAAACATACCCCTTTTTGTCCCTGCAATACAACTACATTACCTGATGGTATATTCAGTATTTTTATCTGTATCTTGATACTACAGGTTCCAATATAACAGGATGCAGTTCTATCTCTTTAGCAGAGTTTTATTAACCTTACAGAGTACAACTGCTTTTTGTATTCACAAAGTTGTTTAACCAGAGTTTACACCAGCAGTGACTGTAACCTTTCTGCATACTCTGAAGTGTAGTGCATTGGCAAGCAACTGTATAAAAAATAGAATGAATTATGCTTAGCTGATTTATAAAATAGCCATTTTGCTTTTTGGTTCATTATTTTATTCTTATTGATTTTAATCTTCTGAAAAATAATGGTCTGTTAATGCAAGTTCTTTGCACAAGGGAAATGCTGCTGTTTTGCACACCGCAGCATGTAGCTTTTTCTGAGTTTGCTTTACCAACAAGGTTCATTCCGCCTTCCTTCCTCTGATCAAACTGCTATTCTGGAAGCAGAGATACAGAAGGTCTTATGACTCTAGCTACACAAGAGATCATGCTCAGCTTGTCATCTTGCCTTTGCTTTTCCAGCAATATGATGACTTATTACATTTAAAACAACTTTTCTGGATTTGATTCAATTTGATTCAATAGTGTGTAATAAGAATATGAGCAGAATAATCTCTGAAAAATTGTATACTGGCACAATACACAAAAGACAAAAATAATTTAGTCATCAGTCAACTTTATCTACCAAGCACATGATTGGCATCATACTTTCTTGCCTAGGTGCTAAGAAAGGGCACAGCTGGAGTGTACTGTGAAACTATTAAAATAATAACATTTTTGTCACAGAACCCATCAACTGAAACGGATCTGCATCAAATCTATTAGAGGGATGGACAGCTAGAAAACCATGCTATTAGGACTTACCTGTTGAACTCTTAGCATCACACGCTTGGTTTTTCCCAGACAAGGGGATGTTCACCCTAGGCACAATCCCTAGATGGACGGTAGTTAAATACCCTCCCTCATGACACCGCACACACCATATTGCACAAACACACACACCATTTACACTTGAGATCTTCCGATTGAAATGTAGAAAAGTTGTCCAAATTGTCTATTGAGCTGAAAAAGTTTTGGTACTGCAGAGAGGAACAGGTGATTAAAGAGGATAGCCCACAGCCCCTACAAGAATAATCTCTACCCAATGAACTAGAAATAGGGCCAGTTAACTAAATAACTGGGGTGATGCTCAGTAGTACTTATCCAAGCCTTTTTTTGGAGGACCCACTCTCTAAAACATATCCCATTGGTGTCTTTATGTGTGAACAGCTACATTCCATAAACAGTTAACGTTCTCTTTGTAATATGGTTTCATATATACTTTAACTTAATTACCAAATATGGAAAGTACTAAAAAATGAACCCAGAGGAAAAAAAATGTTTGCAACTGAAAAGAGATGGGATAAAGTAAGTTTGTCTGTTTGCATTATTTTATTTGACCATGTAGTAGTTTGAATATATGCCTAAATGCCCAGTGGACATTTCATTAGGAATATACTTTGTATTTGCTATTGAGAATAAATACTTGATTCCTCTTACATTAAATCGCTTGGTATTTTTTGAAAAACCAGAGCACTTGTTTCCATTTAAGTTTGTGTTTACACATTTTCTGGCTACCTTGCAAGAAAACAAATAGGTTCTTTTCTGCTCCATTTTCTCACTTTGTGAGTGTGCTGCCTAATATATCATTGACAATCTTTTCCCAATTTAATATGTATTCAAACTTTTTAAATCAAATTCTCTGTACTTTTGCAGTGGGCTATGTATCTGTAGTATATATTGTAGTATATATTTCTCTCATTCTCATGTTGGCAGGAACAGTCAACTTTAAGGAATGTAACAAAAGCAATAGACAAAGCTATATCAAACTTTTTTTCTCTTTTTTTTTTAAAAAAAATTCCCAAAACAAACAGATATACTGTACTAGACACCACTGTTTAAACATCTAATGATACATGATGGGGTCACCAAATTAAATGTATTAAAAAAGTAAAGTACATTTGACAGAAATTACATTTGCTTACAAAAGTTTGTTACATACAATCTGCATATTTTTGGGCCAGAAAGTGTCCCCTACCCAGAGGACTTTAAAAAAATAACTGAAGAAAAAAGAAAAACCTGATGAATTATTGGCTATGTCCCCAGCATTCCTCGCAGTGCTCCACAGTTATTTCTATGGGTCTTTGAGCATTAGCTTGGGTTGCCAGTTTTTCCACAGACATAAAACTCCATCCTCGGTTGTCATCAAGCTAAAACAAACAAGCAACAACAATAACGAGGTTTTCAGTCTTCACCAGGAGGCTGAAGGAACCATCAGGGCCAAAAGCAACATTACAAAAGATGAGGAAGTAGAGAAAGAATGTAAAGTGGATTGAGCACTTGTTGCTTTTCGTCCTGAAAAGGAAAAGCAAAGAAATTAAGGAGCAAACAATGCAAATGATTCTTAGTACATTCAGTTAACAATAGCTTTTGTTCTGTGTTTAGGAAAAATCTAATTTTTAGGCACAACATTATATTGTAAGACCTATTATGTCAAACTTGGGTCCCTGAGGAAGTTACAGCATGAGGAAGTTACAGTTTTTATGATGGCAGCTACAAAAACTCAAATGCTCTGTCAGGCTATAAATATCAGTCTATAGACAAATATCAGTCTATAGATCTAACAGTCTACAGATAAATAGGAAATTCCAGTAGGTGTGTGAGCTTTATGTTGTGAGTGTTAAAAAGTTTGGCTGCAGAAAGCATTCTGGATTAATATCAAGATTTTTTTCCCCGGAACAAGGCATGGAAAGTAGCCCTTGATCATGATTTTTGTCCAGAGGAGAAAGTGCTCTTTTTCCCTGCAACCTGGTGACTTCGCTAGGTCAAGGCACAATTCCTTAAAAATAAAAAAATGCTACTGCAATGAAAAAGAAAATGCTATGGGCTGGAAGTGATAACACATCAGGGAAAAGGGCTGGATGAGTCTGTATTTCTTTGTCTTCTTTGAACACCTTTTGTTGTGATACCACAGTCATGGTCGTCCTAAGCCATACTGCCCTGTTGTGCATAGTCTAATCAAAAATATATCAAGTAAAAGGGAATGAAAGATTTTGTGACTTGGAATTGGTTAGGGCTCAAGTTATAGAGGAAACGAATATTTAAGCGGATTAGGGATTGGCATCTTCTGCCTTTTAATGATAGACTAGCGTTGTAGTTTGTGGATCAGAGCTAAAATTTTAGGTCTAGGCCTTTAGGTCTGTATTCCTTACAGACTAAAAAACAATGTTTAGTGGAATTTTAAAGTAAGTCATAGCCATTAGCAGAAAGTTAGAAATCAGATACCTCACTTAGGTAGGTAAAAAACAATGGGAACTGAGTACTGGCATGTAAGAAAGGATAGCTAAAATATTTGATGGTTGTTCTTCCCATTAATTCTTCTTTTCCTACCTGTTAAGGTACCTTAAATTCACTCAACATATTGCAGTCAACTGAATAGAATGTAGTGAGTATGAATTACTTCATGATAACTCTTTAATACTGTAATAGAACATTACAGTAGTAAATGCTGAGATGAAAACAAGTGAGCATGATCCTATTTTCATTAATTCCACTTGTGATGCAAGTGGTATCTGAGCTATCACAGGTATCTGCCATGTGTGGCCCAAAGCCTATAGCATGTCTGTGAACGGTAACTGGAGATGTCCTGTGATATCCCAGCTACTCATGGCACTGAATGCACTTATTTATGCAGCTGAATCAAGTCCCTAAATTAAAGTTTTTATGTGTTCCCCCTGTGTGAACAGAATGTCAAAGTCCTGCAATCAAGCAATATCTGCTTTAGTGAATCAATAGAACCTGTACAGGTACTCATCTTATTCTACAGCCAACATATACAGCAGGATTCAGATCTAAATACAGACATGCAGTGTTATTTTAGCTGTGTTAGATGTTATACCTCTTGATAGTGGTCCAGAATAATGTGGGTCTCCAGGATGTAAGTCCTACATCATATCTGTAACTTCTGCTCAAACATTTTGAATATCTTAGGGCATTTCAGATGCCCCTAAGTACCTGTGTCTAAATATTTCAATTCTGTCCCCTGGATGGACAGCTGAATTGCTGTCTAGGAGGCATTGTCTGTACAGATTACATTTGAGCTATCTGTAATGGTATGGGAGAAACCTAGTTTGCATGTAGACAATTATAGTGAAATTATGTTGAATGGTAAGTAGGATACCCTGGAGTATCCCTTCAGGCTTCCAGATGATACCCTAGGCAAGCATAGGTCTTTTATAAATCCTGTCTTGTTTATTAGCCCCACATGGATGTCTCTCCTGCTCTTGAGCATTTCAAATAGCTTAGCTACATTTTCAATGACCCTATATTTGGGGGCTGAAAATGCTGTAAAATGCCAGTTTGTGGTTGGGGTAATTATACCTTTATCATTATCTTTATCATAATGATATCTTTAAGATAGAGGAATGATATCTTTAAGATAGAGGAGAGGTTATTTAACACAAATATTATGATCTTAATTTGGTTTTCCAGCCTCTGGATCAAGAACAATAACATGGATACGGAAAATGACATCACGAACTTGATTTTGTAGAAAGTCAATATATATGGCTAGGGGTAGAGCCCCTGTACTTCTGGTGTCTTTTATTGCTGATAAGACATGCTTACTGTGTTTACTGTGATACCAGCACCTCTGTCTTACTTTTGTTTGAGTGTATTTCAATTCCATTTCTTGGCAACTATATGATATTATGTTAATATGTGACTGTACTGCTAGGCTGCGCTTTGCTCTTTTGTGTTTTCCTGTCACATGAACCACTATTTGACCATGGGATTTGGTCCCATGGGACCTAACAAGTAAAGGGACTGATAGATAATTGTTATTTCCATTGGTATGTAATAGGTAGGCTTCTCCATAGTAGAGCCAAGCTCTTTTAGTGCCTCAATATGTATTCCAGATATTTTTCTATTATTCTTGACAAAATAAGGAAATGATGACAGATGCTTCCCAGAAGTTTGGGAGAGAGAAATAGATTTCTAGCCTTTACTAATAAGCAATCACCCACTTACATTTGGCACTTTGTTCAAAGACATTAAAACCATAGCTCCATAATGAAATTTATAGTTGGCCTTGGCTAAGTGCTATGTGAACTTGCATAGACATAAGACTATTGAAACAAGCAAATAATTACTGAAAATATTTTATCTATTATCATGGACATTTTTAGTATTGATTGGACTATTTCAAGAGGAAACAAATGTTCCTCCTCACCAATCCGACCACAGGTGGCATCAATCACTCTCTGCAGGTCTAACCGTTCTCTGATATAACTCTTTGGTCTGGTTATAAGAGCTCTTCTATATCCTCCTTTACTTCTGTCATTTTTTGTTTTTCTCGCTACCAATATGAAATATTTCCAGAATATGCTATGACTAAAGGCTTTGTGCATTGTTATCGTATCGTATCAGTGACTGAGAAACCCATAGGTTTGCAAGCCCGTGACAACTAATTTAGGTTCTCCATGAGACTAGCCGTCAAGAGTACTGTCATTTAGCAAATACGTAGCCATTATCCTGTTGTGAGATCATATTTTCTTTCACGACACATTAATATAACAAAAGATACTGATTAATGATTTTAACAAATAGCTACACAGTTTTGAGAACATTTCTCTCTTCAGGTACAGTGTAACGGTGTTAATTTTTTCTTAGTGTTGCTATAATCACCACTCTTCCAAATATACAGGTAAAATTACCTGAAAAAGATGGAACTCTGATTTGAGGACTAGCAGTCCCGTCTCCTCCTTCACTGACTGCACACACCTCAATAATATAGACGCCAACGTCAGGAAGGAGTACCACGGCAGAGGTTTTCTGTGTTTCTATAACTTGACTGTTGCTCTGGCCTTCTTGTCTAAATAACACCTATGGTCAGTAAAGGAGATAGATTAAAAATTATAATGGTCATTCAAGCGTTATACCAGACCTTTTGTGTAGGTAACACAGCCATTGAAAGAGCAACTTTTTTAGGCTTTCACTAAAGATTTCTGAAAATGACATTTCAGTTTCCAATTATGTGCTTTTACTTCCCCCTACCCTTCCGAAAAAAAAAAAAAAAAAAAAGTTTTCAAGTTGAAACATAGGAAGTTCCACCTCCATGTGAGGAAGAACTTCTTTCCTGTGAGGGTGACAGAGCCCTGGAACAGGCTGCCTGGAGAGGTTGTGGAGTCTCCTTCTCTGGAGATCTTCCAAACTCGCCTGGCTGCCACCCTGTGCCCTGTGCTCTAGGTGTCCCTGCTGGAGCAGGGGGTTTGGGCTAGATGATCTCTAGAGGTCCCTTCCAACCCTAAACATTCTGTGATTTTGTGAATATATTATCAGCAGAGTATACTAACAATTAATGGATATAAAAAAGAGCAAAAGATGCAGGATTTGCCCTCTCCAGGTGTAGCTGTGAATTTTCAAGCAACCTTCAGAAATGTCTTTTGGGTTTCGAATTCATGTCCCCAAATTCATAAGGATATTCATCTTCTTGGTTCTAGAATCCAGCTTCAAAGGTAAAGAAAATGCCCTAAATAAAATCTTTACTAGCTTTACCTTAGCCAACTAAGTCACTTGAGAGTAGTTCAGGTCTATCCCTGCACCTGCTGTGAAACTCAGGACTTGCTTATTCCAAGTAGGAGTAATGGAATAGCATCCATTGCTGTCTCTTTGGTGCTTCTGCAGAAGGCTTTTTGTTCCCAGATAAAACTGAAAAGGTCAGAGCGTTGTAAAACTTTAAAGCAGTTTCCCAAACTTTTTCTGAATCTCAACTATTTTGATAAAGGTTAAAGCAGTTTCTGGTTTACTTGAATCAACTTCTATTTTTTTTTTATTTTATCAACTTCTATACTTTCTTGGTGATACTCCCTTTTATATCAGAGGAAATAACAGAATGTAGTTTGTAGAAATAATTATATCTATGCTTTAACATAAAAAGGTCAATACTCATTAAAATAACTGATATCATTCTATTTTGATGTAAAAGATTGCAGTAAATTCTCTTTCCTTTTATGACTTGTTATTTAGGGGTTAATCTGGATTTTTTAAAACTTCAAAACTTTAAATGCCAGATGTTATAGGCACTTAATATCACCACCATAATCACAAAAAAAAAACCTAAGCATTTGTTTTTCTGTTCCATAATTTTAATGGCATTTAAGATGCCACATTCTTCTGCATTTCTCTAAATCCTACTGCAAACACAGTTAAATTGAAGTGTTAGTAGGAATTTCACTGCAGTCTGGTCTTATTAAAAGCCACTCCAGTCTGGTCTTATTAAAAGCCACTCCAGACCAGAGGTAAAGTGATCCCCTCGGAGTAACTCAGTTTATGATCAGTAGTTGAAGATCACAACAGAGAAATTACTGAGACATTTTGCTCCTTTCAGTTTTATTTATTGCTTTTTTTCTTTTTCTGGTGAAAATCTGATTTAAGAAAATCTGCATAGCATACTTTAGTTACACAGGAAAAAATCAAGAAATGAAAAAAACAGCAAACAAGAAAGAAGTCTGACTGTTTGGAAGGGAGGAAGGTGAGCAAGGAAGGGGAAGTACTGACCTTGTATCCCATTACATCAGATTCATTAGCTAGAGGTCTGACTGGCTCCCATCCAAGAGACACATGAGACCCATCTTGTATCCACATAATATTGCCTGGTGCTTGGCTGGGAGCTGAAGAGTAAAGAAATACCAACATGTACATAAATAAAACCTATAGATAGCTTTTTAAAAATGAAAACAGAAATATTTCAATCTTTTATTACATTTACAGCTGGTTACATCAGAAGACTCCCATAACTAGCTGGAGTTTGTTAAGGTTTTTTAATAGATATGCTAGGAGCTTATGAATTTATATTCTCTTATCATCTCTTTTCTCTGTCAAAACCCCCTAGCTTTGTTTTCTAGGAAGCTAGCCTTTGTAATGAATGTAAAGTCAAAAGTATACCTGAAACCACATTATTTTTATACTTGCATTAAAGGGAAACCCAAGAGGGCAGATGCTGCTTGCTAACTTCTCCCTTTGAGCAAAGGTGCTGAGGTCACTTACGAGACTTCTTGGTCGCTGCACGCACCGCAGTGCTCGGTGGTCCATACCCTGCAGCGTTGTATGCCCTCACGGTTAGGTGATATAATGTGTTTCCTTCTAATCCTGTCAGGAGGATGGATGATTCATTTCCCGCAGTTTTGACTTTTTCTGCTGCTTCTTCCTGCTCCATGTCCTTCCAGTAATCAACCTGCCAACAAGTGAGTACACAAAGGATTAATGTAGGCATGGGGGTATTTAGGTAACTTATGCTTTACTTTTTATCTTTTGTTTTTGTTGTTGTTGCTTTCCTTTCTTTTCAACAGTCCTGCCTGTTGTTTGGCAATCAGGTCCTTTTAAACAGGTGGGAGCTGTAATCTAATCTCGGAGTCAACAACACTCACACCTCCTAAAAGGTGAGATTCAGAATATCTCTGAATTACTTAAAGCATGTTGAAACACTTTTATATTGGCATGAAAAGTTGTGACTACCAAGACAGAAGAACAGGGGATGAAAACTGACAGAGAGTCAAAAGCATTTCAGAGAATATCCAAGGAGAGCTCAGCCTCTCACAGGTCATCAGAAACATCTGCCCTTCATCCTGAAAGACTGACTGAATCATTTAAGAAATGGCGCGAACAACGTTCCCTTCCTGTACCCATATATAAGACAGAGGCACAAGATTTCTTATCGGTGTAATGAGTAGGAAATGACAGAACACCTAAAGAAATCTAGAAATAGACTGAATTAATCTTATCTGAAGAAAAAAAAGAAGGAAGTGGATTCAGTTTTATTTACTTGGGTATAAATAAGATCTGTCAAATCTAATTTTGAGAACGTGCTTTGGCCCTTCATTTTTACACATAAAAAGCCTAAATGACCTTTAGTGGTTTTTAGGGCATGATTTCTGGTATCTACACTGAGTTTATCACAATCCCAAAGAGTCTACAGCATTCAGCTACCTGCTTTTCTTCTGGTCCTTCAGGGACTAGGTATTTGCAGGATGTGACTGTAAAAAAGGTACAGCCTCTTGCTAATATATTTAGGTCTTAATAGTTAATGTATTTAAGGTCTTACTTACACAAGTAAGGAAATTCTCTTTGGGCCAAATTTTTCCTTAACAGAAATTGTCACTAATGTGTTTTTCAAAGACTTGCATTTAGCTTACCAGTATTCATGCTGAGATGTACTTGTACCATATTTTGACCTTTTCTGTGAAACTGGTTATTTCATAGCAAGTTATTCATATTATATATGGATAACTTTTCCTCTGAGAAAGGTCACGGGCAATGCAGCACTCCTGAGAATGCATCACAGAAAATGATGAATCAAAAAAGCCCAGCTGATTCATAGGAAAATAAGATCAATGAGTACAGTGCTGACCTTTTATAATTACACGAGGATCACCACCTTAAACAAAATAATCTAAAAAGACCTGATTGTAACAGTACAAATTTGATGTCATATTTACATTTGAGTAAAGTTGCTTTCTTAATTTTGATGGAAGGCATATCAGTTTGTGCCAAAAACATTTAAAAATTAAAAAATTATGGTGCAGGTCTACCTCTTTAACTGTAAAAATAATGTAAATATATCTTTTTTGTGCATTTGTGTTATCTCATGTCAAATGTTGCTTTTTAACATAGCAACATAGCAACTCCAGCTGCAGAAATAGGTATGATTCACTGAAATATTTTGGTTGGTTTGTGCTGGTTTTCTCTTTAGTATCAGCTATTTATGCCATTCTTACAAGGGAAAAAGAATCAGCAACCATTTATTCACACAGTAGGACTGAGCCCTGTTGTCTGCTGGTGAGTGAGATTCTTTCATTTTTCCTGTAATACAACCGTACAGCCTGGAAACCACACTGATGAGAGCCACGGAGTACTAAGCACTGCATGAATGGCTAGTGAGAAAGAGTACATGTCCTGGAGACTCTGCAGTCTAATTAGTCAAAAGTGATGAAGATCTGACAGAGAAATAGTGCAAAAGGAAGAGGGACTTGTCTAAGGTTACACAAGGTGACAGTGGGGGTAGAAATGTAACTGACGTTCTGAAAAAATAGATAAGGGAAAACCAGAAATGAAACTATAGTGAGCTCAACAGCCTCAAAAGCCCCAGCTTTTGCACTAGAGCTATTTTATTCTAATATAAATAAGTAGTGAAAAGGTGATTTCCTGCAACATTCCTGAGCTATTGGTTCTAGAAACTTGAACTACTAGTGTTAGAAATACATAGATATTAAAACCCATGACCATGGCAGAAAAGATAGAAGTATAACACAGACCTTTTGATTTTTTTTCATTTGTTTAGAAATGCTCTCCAACGCTACTTAAATGGCATCATCAATGCAGAGACTAATTATTTTTGCATACATTAACTCTGTAAAAATAACCGTGGCATGTTCCCTACCATTTCTGCTGTACCACACAACACGGGTATTCCCCGTGGCAAAGGGTCGTTCCTAGGGGATTGAATATACCATATTAAGCAGCAAAAGCATGAAATGCAATTCGGCATTGATTCTATTCCAGCTTCCCTGATACTTCAAAGCTTTAAATGGCTGGTACCTTCTTTTAAAATTCCCCTTAAATTTTTGCCAGATAAGTTTGGACTTTGATCTCAAAATAGGGTTTTCGCTCAGGCTCTTCATGCACAAGCACATCTGTTGATAGCAAAATGAACTAGAAGAAAATAGGGTTATGAAAAGAAAAAAGAAGTTAAATGATTATTGACTAAGGTCAGTGTTGGGAGAGCTTACTTCCGTTTGAACAGATGATGACACCGCTGATGTTTTAAAAGTGCTGGATATGATTCTTAACACAGGCAGTTTGAATATGAATATATTTACATTTTTTATTTAATCTTATCTTCTATAGCCTTAATTTGCACTGCTCAGAAGAGATTTATCTCATACTTTTTGTTGTTGTTGTTGTTAATTATAGGTTTGTTCACAAAAGAAAGCTGATGGGACTGCCCTTTAGAATTAGAGGTTCCTGAGAAAGGTCAGTCAGCCCCAGTCTTTCACTCCCACCAAAAAAATTGCTGACTGGAAACAGCAAGGAAAACACTTATCAGTACATTTTGGTTTGGGGGTCTTATCTAAAGTAGCTTGCTGCCTCCTCTTTTCTCATGTACTTGCTTTTCCTCATACTCCTGTATTGAGATGGGACAAAGATAGATATCATACCTTGACCTTGAGAAATATCATCAAGGATCTAGTCATATTTCCTTTTTAAAAATTAATAATTAGCTAAGCTTCTGCTTTTAGGTAATAGAGAACTAATAAAGTTCTAATGACACAGATGATACAGACTATACGAAGCATGTGGCTCTCTTGAGGCCCTCATGAGAGATTTACAGCCTGATTCATTAGCACCATTAGCACTTGGAAAGCAAATGACCTGAGTCTTACACTGTAGGAAATGTTTACAGTCTTCAGGATTTTAGAGGAGTTTGAATCTGCATATGAATAGCTTTGTAAGTTAAATTGACTTATATTTATGAATATCCCATTTTTGTTTTCATGTTTGGGAAAATTCTTCATCGCAAAAGTAAAGTCTAGTAAACTGCTGCTCAGGCTTCTGAGACACTCATTACTCTTGTTTTTTTCTGTCTTGCTTTTCCAGCCTTAAGTAGAGATATTCGCATACTCTTTCTAAACTGCTATAGTATATACTCCACTGAGCATTTCATTGCCATGTAGACATAATTTTCTGTTCCAATATAGTCCAGATGAAGTCTATATAAGGCACAAAACCTCATTGTCAAATATTTCTCTTTGGAAAAACAAGACAGGGCTTAGGTAAGTCCAGTAATCCTCTCTAAAAAAGGTAATCAAGATTTTCTATTTCTTACAAATTTCTGCTTCAAATTGATCTTTTAATTAGATTATTCAAGTTATTGTCTCTTGAGGGAATTCCAGGGACAAAGACTTCAATTTTGTTATCTATACTTCAGTATTAGCCTTGATCTTTTGGAAATGAGCAAGGAAAATCAGAATCAGAAATATCAGGCATGTTAGGCCAGTAATCCTTTCCTTTTCCTACAAGAAGTGAGGAAAAATGAAAATATTGACAAAGGCTGAAATAGATTTTATAACCTTCTGGTTACAGATTCTAAGAATAGGTATTATCCACACAATATATTTTTCTACTAATCTGACAAAGTTTACAGGCCACTTCTACTTTATCAAAGTGTAGCTGGCACTTATTTAGTAAGGTCAGGTGTACAGCTGACAAATCTGTACTGAAGTCAGGAATAATATGTGCTTTGGAAGATGGAAATGAGTCCAGCAAACCTTGCACAAAACTCGTGTGACATGGCAGTTAACGCTGCCTTTCTGACTTGACAATGTGAAATTGGACAAGTTACTTTTTGCCTTTCATTACTCCTTAATACAAAGTGCCCACAGGGCTGGGACTGGAACTGGGTCACTGCTGACTTGTCCATATGTAGTAAATACTCCGTCACCTTTGTTGATTAGAGCACGAACATTCAATTTTTTTTTTTTTTTAAAGCAGCTTCCTTTTTTAATATTGTTGCTAAAAACACAGGAAATGTGAAGACTGTGTAAGTGTTTGTCACTGCTGTAGTGACCACTGGCAGAATACAGATTGAGATTTGAAGTTATAGCGTTTGACTGATATTTTGCCAGGCAGATTATTTTGCATAGGTTTCAACAACGTGAGTGTTGAAGGTAGTGTTCTACATGTGGTCCACAATTCCTACAGTTACTCATAATAAGAAAAAATATATTTTTTAAAAATGATAAATTATTATATATTTTTCAAAGCCACTGGATTTTTGTACATTATCTATTCACTGTTTGTGTATTAAAGGAGCACTGCAGGCTATTTTTTACAGTATACTAATCACAATAATATTTTCGAAATCACGTTGTAAATTAAATTAATGTGCGTAGAAGCTAAAGAAAATGAATCATGATGGAAAGCAAAAAGCTGACCCATATTTTGTCTAATTTTTTTGTTAGGGGATAGGATTTACCAACTGCTGGATCAATAACAATTGCCAAATTCACCCCTAAGATGTCCATCAGAGAAATAGGGCAGATGCGTGTTTCTGTTGGAGATTAGAGTAGGCTGCACTCCCGAGGTCTGAACACCTTCCAAAGCAGGACGGCTCTGTCTGATATTAAGAGAGAGTCCACTGAACTAGCACTCACAGTCATCTCTTACAAGCGTACACCTATAGAGCTAAGGGAGGTATTATGTGACAAGCAGGTAAATGTAGAACACATTCAAATTATGTTAAAATATACTTCTAGAGAAATCATTTTCATTTGAGAAAGAAAATCTGTTTTTTTATATTTTAAAAGGGTGCAAGAAATAGAATATTTTGAGGATCACTGTGACTGATGGAATGAGGGTAATAGTGAAAATAGTAGGTATCATTTAAGAGACATCAAGATACCTGAAGGTATCAAAGTAACAAAAAAGCCATCTTTCTGAAGACAAAAAGACAGGGCGCAGTGAGCAAGTTATTTCGGAGGATAAAAGACTAGCTTGGAAATTGAAAACAAAGCTTAGTAGCAAGTGGAACACTTCAGAATGGAGAGGATTAATGCTTGCAGGGTGAACATCATCACTACTGGATGTAATCTTGCTGTTTTTATATATAGCGGTTCTAAAGGGAAGGCCGTTAGATATCACCTTTGCTGGATGAAGTAAGCCATGTGCAATGGGGTAAAAATGTGTTTAATGTAGAACAAAAGTGTGGCTAAAACACTGAGACAGAACTAAGAAATGGTTTGCTGAATTTGGCATGGAGAAAGAGACCAGGGACAGCCTAGGAAAGAAACCAGGACAACCAAGAGACCAGAGGGGACAGATGGTGCTCATGGACTGACAGGACTCCACTGGGGAACAGTACAAAACTGCCTAAGTATGATGGAGCTAAAGCAGATGAGATAAAAAATAAAGTAATAAAAAGATAAATATGTGTTTTTATAGCTAATTGACTACTCTGTGCTAAAAGTGCTGTCCCTTGGCCATGCACTGGCACTTCCTCTCAAGGGCCACCAGTGGTGGCAGCAAGAGGCCAAGTGGCCACGTGTGGTCCACAAGTGCTGCTGGGGGAGGCCACTGTGTGCCTAAAACATCACAAGATTTAAAAGTAGCCCATAGGATTGTTAAAACTGATCTACAGAGATTAAACCCTAGAGCAAGAGTCTATCTCTGAATTTTATAGTACGGTATAGGCAATGCCATCTTGGCACTGTCTAGTTTGACATGATTGTTAAATACAGTAATAAAGGCAAGGATGCTGCAGTTGTGAACTTTCAGTTGGGCTATAACCCTGCTCTAAAGAAAATCTTAGGGGATGATAAATATAAGAGTCCTAGAACGCTTTTAAGGAATGCTGAGTTTAAGTGTGAAACTGTGACCATTCCATTAAAAAGAATAGAAAATGAAAATGTGAATTTATTAAGAATTAACATTCTATTTATGTAAGTTTAGCTGAAGCTCCTTTCTCTGTATTAAGAAAAATGTGTTTTTCCAAGCTATGGCTTTCTTTGGTAAAAGAAAGTAATGAAATATCTAAGCATCTGGATCATGACTTACAGGAAGGAAAAATCAAAGAATGATTCAAGAGGATGCAAGAGGTAATTCCTTACTGGAAAAATCAAGGGAACATTCCTTGCTTAAAAATCTTTTACCTAAAGTACTTAATTCTTGCCTCTCAACCTGACCCAGACCGAGTAAATCAAGTTAAGTAGATAAACAGCTATCCTAGGGAAATGAGGGCTGTATAAGGACATCATGGTCTCAGAGGCTATCTTTCTTCAAAGTAAAAAAATATCCCCTGTGTGATGGAAGTACTTACATAACTCCTACAATTAATTTTCTACAGAATTTTTGAATTGGGAGTATCACTAAATGTGGGCATAAGCCAGAGATGAGCAAAAATCCACATTAATATTGGCTCTATCATGCTTTCACCAAACTTTAATAATAAGACAATGTGAAGGCTGTAAAAAATTATAGCCCGTAGCCTTTTCCTTGATGATAATTCTTTTAGGACTTTCTGGAAGTGAATGTAACATTCCTTAAATTCTAAAATAAAAATAAACACTGTGCAGAATTTGAGTTTAGAAAGCTGTCAATAGTAGTAACCTATATTAGAACATTTTTTTGGGAAAGCCAAGACACTTAGTCTTTGTTATTAATAATATTAATAATTGCTTTAATGTGACTTCGTCTATGGTTTTATCATATTTGGTTTCAGACATCCGTAACATTGGTACCTGGCTCAAATCTACTCGTTTACCCTCTTTTCATAGTTATTGTGGAGAAAGGAGGAAGGAGTTTTCCCACCCTAAAGGGCTAAAGGAGGCCACTTAAACTGCACTCTCAAATCAGTCTCTCGTTGGACTCTCCATGATATTAAGATCTTATGAGAGTCACAACAGACTAAACCACAAGGTCAGTTGTGTTTAGTGATACATCTCACCTCCTCCTAGCTCTGTGGATTCCATAGTGAATGCAGAACTACAACTACATCCAAAGCCTGGGAAGGTCCGTTAGAGCTAGAGCAAGTAAGTGGAGCTTTGTTTGCTCACAGTGACCCTCCTCACATCTGACTTTTATGAAGTGCCCAGCAAATGTCCCCAGGCCACTGCTGGATGACAGCACATGGAGGCTGGGGCTGTTTTATCTCTGCAGGTTGATAGCTCTCACTAAATAACAAGTTTGAACTGGTCACTTAGAGCTGGAAGCAGTCAATACCTAATCTTCCCCAGCCTGCGAAAGAGGCACACTGGGTCACTTGCAGTTCTTTCAGCTCTTTTTAAAGTGTCAAAGAGACATTATAAGAACTACTGTTGAATGATTTTAAAGCACAAATAAATAGAAGAAGATGTGTCAGTGCTGCAGCTGCAACCATCCTTCTCCAGCTAGACGTGTCTGTGCTAAAATGTGCATAATTTCTATTCAAACTTCACGATGTCATATGTTAGCAGAGTGCAGTGTTAGCAAAAGTAACAAGATTTCTCATTATGATATTCCGTGTTCATACCTCAAATCCCTGTGGTCTTCCTAGACTTTCTTTAATATGTTTCCACACAACAAGTATCTCTGATACAGACAAACTCGTGGCTTTGACATCAACAGGAGCAGCGCTGGGTTCTGTATTAAGAAAAATTGAGACAATAAACCTTTACTGAAACAACTTGTATTTATCAAAAGCGCTCCATCTGAAACTGTCATTTACTTCCTTTATTCTATCTTAATACTCAAAAGAAGGTGTGACACTTATGGAGAACATGAAAAACTGAGCAAGATGAAAAGATTATTATTATTGTATTTCTTTGTTGTGTCATGCTACATCAATATCTTATCACTGATGATAGGCCCAACAGAATCCCTTGTCTGTGTCCCTCATAATTTGTTTTTGAAAATCTTTGATATTTGTAAATGATTCCCCTGCTTTCTTCTGTTTTCATGCCTCTGAATCAGCTTTACATCAGAAGGAAAGGGAGTATTCATTCTTTTTAGGGCCATTTTACCAGCTCAAACCACTCAAACAAACTGTACCTAGCTAGAGTGCTCAGTCATTTTAATACCAAATAAGATTATACCAAATAAGAAGCAATACCCAGAGCTGCAGTGAAATGTTAAGTAGAAGAACTTTGAGGACAATGTTGTTATGCTCTTGGTGAACAAATCTTGAAGCCGTAGGTACAATTATCTGGGACATGCAATCCCAATGCCCTGCCGTTGCAGCATTTACCTTTTTAGGTCTGGGATGCATACTGTTCAAGAGAAGGGATTAACACCTATAATATGTATCCCCAGCTGTGCTATCAGTAGTCCTAAATCTATGTTTCCAACAAGATGCTCTTTATAGCGCTTTTTGCAGTCCTGGTCTCCTAATTTTCCAGAGGCTGTCAGCTGCCATGGTTCCTCCCTATCCTCACACCTGAATCCACATCCTTCCAAGGTCCGGGAAGTTGTCCAACTAAGCACAAACATGAAACTGCAGGCTGCAGACCCACCACATACCCCAGATCTGTAAGGCAATTTAGTGCATTGGGAAGGAAGAACATCCAAAAATGTTAGGACATCACACTGAGATATGAATTAAGGAAGTACCTTCTGCTTTATTGCTTGAATATTACAATAAATTTGTTCAAGGAGCTCGTGACACAGAGATGAGGCCACAAAGCAGGCAGCAGCCTCACTTTGCCACAGTCCTGCCTTAGTTTATTTGCTCAGCAAATCGTAACTCCACATATCACTGCAGGAGCAGAAGTCGCAGTTTCTTCCTTGGTTAATGTTCCTCATTACATTTGTCATGTGTTGATCTGCTCATCAAGGGCAGAAAGAGGTCCTGGCTCTTATCATATAGGAAGGCACATCAAAGAGCTTTCCAAAAATGTTTTCTTTCTGGGGGGTGGAAGCTCATTTAACAGGATTACAGAGCAGGAGTTTCCTTATGTAACAGTCGACTCATTAGCAACCCACCTCTGATCATACTGCAAGGATTGTTCTGGCACTAGGGCCTTATACTTTTTTTCTGATGTGGCTTGTAGATATTTTTCATTCTTTTTGATGTTGAATTTTCAATGTTTGTTGCTCTTTTTGATCTTCTTTTTTATTTACTTCTAAAGAAAAGGAGCATTGCTGATGTGATGCAAAATCGTAGTCATCCATGATGTGCATTACTAATAAGTATAGAATATATACATAGTACAGAATATATCTTTTCAGGCAACAACTGAGAAAAAAAAATCTCCAGAAGTAAGTGAAACCATCTTCTGAATTCAATAAGGAAAGAATGGTGTTACAAAGAAATATATTCCTCATAATATGATTTTCTGTTCAATAGGTATAACCTGCTTTCCATTTTATGTACTACTGAGATTTGTGTAGCAAAAGCTATTTTCTAGTTTTTGTATTATTGAAGCAATTACCTTGTTGTCAGAAAAGATTGCAGTAGGATAAATAATTTCTGATGTATACAAAATGTTGTTTGGCGGCCTTTACACTTTCTATAAATGCAGAAATCATTTCCTCTTCGTAGCATTCACTAGAGGTCATTTATGTATTGCTCAGAACAGAAACAAAGAATATTTTCTGATTTTTTTAAATAAACTGTTTTCAACAAACAAAATAGTTCTCTCTTTTTTTTTAATGTCAGACAGATGCATTTCTTACATATCCTGCAATTATTCTCTGCAATTTCACTGATATTAGACACAAAAAGAAGGTAACTATTCAGCAGAAGCACAGAATTGATATTTTTAGGAATAAGGTATATTAAGACTTTGAAAGTTTATGGAGATAAAATGGCATTTTTTACTGATTCAGATAGGATGAGGCCCATATAATTTCTGGTCCGTAGCTCAGTACAATGTCATGCTTTATTCTGTGTGTCTAGAACTGATGATAAATTTGACAGGTTCATTAGTTTTTTCTATAATGGTTGCTGGTGTCATAATCATATTCCTTTATTAATATCTTAGCATTACGTTAAATCTATTGATATCTTCCTGAGGTCATACTGATGTGAAAATAATAATAATAATAATAATAAAAAAAAAGGTGATCCCTTTAATATTCCCTGATCAGCTTAAAGATACAGCATAATAAGTTTTCAGAAGGATGTGTGCAACATTCACAAAGCTGTCTTTTTCATATGCCAAAATCACACTTTAAGGAAACATATTCGATCTGCAACACTCAGGAATGGCTATAATATAGCAGAGGAAGGAATTGCATTAATTGAATTGATTTGACATTCAGAGAGGGAATCCTGAATTTTGATACTGTCAGATAAGAGAAAGCAGAGCTAGTAATAAGCTTTCAGTGCATTCCCAAAACTGCATCTACTGCCATAAACTTGTCTCTTTTCCTCAGATCTAACATAAAAGAAAGTCTTGGACCTCTTCATGGTCACTGAATGGTGTTTTAACTCTCCAATGGTAAGCAGCTTCCATCAGGATCCCTTGTCCAATAACTTAATATCCATTTGCTTCCAATTTTGACTAAAGAGGATTTTTTACACGCTTTCCTAACTTAAAATCTGAGTTTTCATTAGAACCAAAGAACTTCAGCCTTATTAGGTCATTGCCTTATCATTCCAGGCAGTTCCATGTATTAATATGTTAAGGCTGCAGCAAGGACTAATGACTGAGATAATTCCTTTCTATGGAAAAATTTACAAATGGTATATCACAGCAAGGAAACAGTAAGGAAGATTCTCTCTTGTGTAACCATCTATTTGCATCCTAAAGGTAAAGAAGGTGAAACAGTTTGCTCCCTTGCTTGAAATAGCCGCAGAAACTATCTTCCAGATCTGAGAAATAGATTCAGAAACTTCAGTAAATTTTTTCATCTCTAAGGGACACCATGCTCACCTCTGCCCCTCAGACATGGATGGATTGATGTGACCCCTAGCTGGGGACCTCACTATATTTACAATATTATAACTGCCTACAGGATAAGACAACTTCCAGAATTATGTCTAGAGTGGCAAAAAGATGTATTTGGAAAGGAAACACTACCTGACACTACAATTATAAAATCTGGTTTCCTAAAGAGCAAAAATGAGATGACTGACCATTTGCTACGTAGTCCTTGAGTTTTTATTTAGCCTTTTCTGTTTTTGTCTTCTGTATAACCAGTGTCTTTGCAGAGGACTTTAAAACAAGGACTTAAAAAAGTAGATAGTCTCATAAAAATGGCAGAACTCCAATTTTTATCAAAGATGGAAACTGTGTAAATGAAGTTCTCCATTCCTGAGAAGATCTAGGTTCCTGGGACAGGGCTAAATAAGGGGGCGAGGGACTTGGCCAAGACACCAAGAGGTAAGCTAATGTCCAGTAGTCCCACTGAAGTCTAGTAGTGCCCACTGAAGTAGTATTTTTCTAGCACACTGCTTAGCGAAGGTGCTGCAGGTCCTGGGGTGTGATGTTTGAGCAAATGACCTGCTGGAAGACGCATGTAAATGTGCCCTTATTAGTCAGGTAGGGTTTCTGAAGGCCATTCCAGTGATGACTGTCTCTTCTATGTTCTCTCCCTTTATACTGCTTCCTGTGGCTCTCCCTTCTCCATGGGATGACCTGACAATATTACATAACAGAGTGCTGTAACCCCACAGTATGGGAAAAGAGATGCCTGATTCCCATAAATGCTTTGATTATCTACAATCAGTTCCTTTATCTTGGTGAGTGTTCAGAAACTGGATATACAACTGACAAAATTCAGGCTCCATTCAATTAAAAGTGCTGAGCAATGTGGCTGTTTTCGTGAATATAAATGATACCTTTGTAAAAAGTGACATGGCAGCTGGAGTTATCCACATAACATGAGCAGGGGATGTGCCTATATTATTGATTACAAAGCCAACCTCCCACAGGGGCTAGTGGCATTAATAAGAGGAAGGCTTATTTCATATCAGGATTATGGTTTAGTTCTTTACAATTTCAGTGAAGACAGCTGTAGCTGAACTTTTACAGGATCTAATCCAGATGGATCAGCTGGTAAAAGCATGAAATAATCCATTGTCATTTACAGCAAATATGCCAATTTATTAATTTTCAGGTTCACCTAAATTCTGATGAGCTCAGCTTTAGCTATGAAACGATCCACAGAATTTCACTTTATGAATGTAAGCTCTTAATTTGAGACATGGAGGCTATACTTAGAAGTGCATTCTTGCATACTCTTCTACATGAAAAGGAATATTTATTTATTTAAATAAAGTCTGTACATGAAAACATAGGAGAGCTGTACCTAACCAGAAAAATATTTCAGACTATACTATCTCATTTAATACCACGACACTCACTAGCCCAATGCATAACTCATAAACTTATGAAGGAACAAAACTCTGAAGGTTGCTACGTGGTCCTTCTCCCTTCAAATAAACTGAGAACTTCAGTTCTCCATGGGATGAATGAATTAGTTCACATCCATACGAAAAGAGTAGAAAATCTGTGTGATTTCACTGCATGTTGTACGTATTACAGGAGTATATCTGGGTTCCCTTAGGAACTTTTAAACAAACACAGGAAAATTCAGAGTCTTCAGGCTTTATCTTATATTGCTTGAGGCTCTCTTATTCATATCTAAATGTATATCAAATTACAAGACTTACATTTCTGTAAAGGCAATTTCTTCATGTGCCTAAAGGGGAAGATAGGTATCTAGTGAAGCTAACAAACATATTCTGTGTCTCTCATTGTGACAATCCTGTTAAAAACGCCTCTATAAGACCTAACTCATCTGTTTCTCTCTGAGGCCTGTTTCCTCTTCTTTTTAAGTTTTAACCTATTTCCATGTTTGTCTTTCCTTGTTGCTGGAAGTGTTCTTCCAGTGTCCTTCTGTTCTATCTTCTTTTTGCAGACAATTGTATATCTTTTATTCTCTTCCGCATCTTCTGTATATCATCCTCCTTACCTCTTCAGAACCGGTCCTGGATCTCTTATCACCTCTTTCTTCACTAAAACTCCTTGATCTTTTGCCTGCTTTCTTTCCTATGGTCTCAGAGTTCTTCAAACTGTTCTGTTGTATTAAAAGATCTTTCCCACAGGGTTAGAGCTGACTTTTTTTTTTTTCTTTTTTTTTTTAAACTCCTTTGATTACTCCACTAGTCTTTTAGGACTCTCTTTCAGAAGACCTATATTGTCTTTTCTTTTTCTCTGCTTTTCCATTCTATCTTCTACTCTCCCTACACATTTCTTTTCAACTTTTACTCTTGGGTTGTCTCTTCCATGAACTCTATCCAGGTGATATTAAACTCCAAAGCCAATGAAGGAAGATAAACGTTCTACATCTATAATCGGTTAGATTTTTGTCCCCTTCTACTTTGGTTTGATTGATCCCTCAATAACCACCAGTGTCTTATCTTCTAAGCAGCTGGCTTAGAGATAAAAAAAGATGAAACACTTTGTAAAAGCTCTATTTTGTTTTGCTTGTGTTTAATTAAATTCTTTGCTCATTAACTTCTTTTTTTTTTTTTTTTTTTTTTTTAAGTCTTTTGCCTCTGTCAGAGTCACTATTATGTAATCAAATATCAGTCAGAGAGGAACATATTGCTCAATACTATGTGTGAGAGTGCTTGCCCAGGCACGGCTCACACAAAAATGAACTCTGAAAGTCTGACCAGAGAGCACAAAACATGTAGTCACAGGAAAGTCATCCAGGAAAAATAGACACATGCTTTCATTTATGGTAGATAAGAAATTTCTTCCTGATCCAGGATCTGTCCCGTGCAAACTCCTACTTATGCCTGGGTGTCGAGCAAAGACAATGTCATATAGGTAACAAATTTCCTTAGAAAAAAACTGTTATGCCACTGAACAAATGTAGATCTATTTTTAGATGCAGAAATCATTTATAGAAGTGACCTAAAGTTTCCTTAATTTCTAAAAATTTTATCCTAGGTCTTTATTCTAGGTTTTTCCAGAGAAGTGAATTGGATTCACAATGAATCCAAGTGAATCAAATGAAGCAAAGCTGAAGGTTTGCTGGATCAGCCTTAGGATCATAAGATATTGTGCTGCCAGTCTTTATTTAATATCACATTTTCAATAGAAATCCTTGAGAAAATCAGCCCTTGGTCATCTTGTTCTTAAAATGCTCAGTCCTGTGTCTTTTTCATTACCAGTCCTTCCTTTTTTTTTTTTTTTTTCTTTTCCATAGCAAGTTGAAATATTTTTTCATTAGTTTCTACATTGCCATGAATTTAGCTGTAATAAACTGTTTCATAGTCCTTTTAAATTTTCTATGTAGAACCTTGGCTTATTTCTGAGAAAAGCTTTTTATAAATTAATTTTGAATTGTATTGTCACAGCTTATCATACTTTTTTTCCCTCAGATATAAGTTTAAGGAAGTATTTAGCAGCATTGAATTTCAATTATCAAATTCTACTGTACAGATATGTAGAAATCAAAGTAACAAAGCTATAATGGGTAGGTACTTTCAGATAACTGAATTTTAATCAGAAAAGTTGATTTCTAGAAGTATTCTCTATAAGCATAGGGAAAAAAATCATTTTAATAATTCTATTCAGATTATTTTCAAACTTAATATTTTAAAAGAAATGTTGGAAAATAGATTTATATATTACTGGTTATTCCTTTTCTTGCTTTACCCAACAAAGTCAGAAGATTACTTATTAGAATTCAATGTTCCACTTTAGCTAAGATAGCTGTTGCAATTCCAGGAAAAACTAAATATTTACAAATAAGATAATTTTATTATCTACTATGGTTTTGCCTCTTTTCTTTTTTACTACTCATTTTTTTTTGGAGCTTTCTGATTAAAGAATAAAATTGTTAAATTGTAAAAACATCACCCTAAGTATCATAGTTTTGTCTATTAAGACAGGGAGATCAAATGGAAATTGCAAAACTGTCCAATTTGTACTGGGCAAATTTTACATTTTAAAATAAAATTATTTTTATAGTGATATGAATATTTGAAAATGTTTATCCAAACAGTAGAACAAAAACAGATAATTGGAACTTCTTTTAACAGAAACAGCATTTGCCCTAAAATTATGAGAAGGAATAGCTTCTCTCTGCTACACTAAAGCTCTAAAATTACACATTGCTAATATGGAACAATACTTAATATTTTCCAGCTTCAAAATAAATATTGTCTTTGTCATATTATACTTTTGTAACAGCAGTTTAATTGTCTTTCTTCCACAAAGTACATATCTTTCAGCAATACAGCTGTTCAAAACATTCCAGGGGATATTTGTCTACTTTTTTGTGTGTGTATGGAAATTTCCACACACTGGTGCCTGTCAATACAGAACAACTTCTTTTACTAATATAATTTAGTATTTTCCTGGAAAATGTAGTCAGAACTGAAATCAAGTTGAGTACACAGCAGTTTTCCAGAAATAATTTCTATCCGTGTTTTTGAAGTACTCATATAACTCACATTGAATATTTGGCCATGAAAGTAAGTTTATATCTTTCTATGCTAAAGCTATAGGCTTCACAAAGAAACATCAAGTTCTTTTACAAGAGGCTTTTTTGATAGTGCTAATGTGGCTTGATTTCTCCATCTAAATTTTTGTTGCTTTCTGGACAAGCTTTGGCCAATCAATTTGGCTAGTTAGTCCTTCTCTACAAAACAGCATTGATGATACTTACTACTTCAGCAAGAATTTGAAACCTATGACTGAAATTGCCTGCTATAATAGTACATATTATGTAAAAATAGCTATATGCAGATATAACATAAAAGTGAATTTTCTATATGTTGAACTGACCTCCTTCAGCTGAGCAGATGACCACAATAGGGCTGAATGGACCGTCTCCTTTGTTATTATAAACACCAACTTTCACCTCAAAAGGAGTCAGAGGTGGCACACTTTCATCTCTATAGATGAACTTCGAGGCATCTGAAGATGTCACCATTTTTTCCTTCCAACCTCGTGTCCCATTGGGTCTGAAAGCCACAATATATCCAAATCCTTCTCCATTCTGAAACTCTTCTGACACTGGCTAAAATAGAAAGTTCAAATAATGATCAGATGTAGTCTTACTCATTCAGAAAGCAATCACTCACTGACTAAAATCTAGGTGATCTCTTCTAGTAGCATTATAGGATTTTATTTATCATGCTTGGTAAAACAGAGGCACAACTGTTTCTGAAAAGGAATCTGGAAGAGCATTTCTGCAGCTTGGGCTCATGGTTAGGTCACTGCCCTGGGAATGAACAAGCTCTTGGGCTCTAGAGACATCATTTCTATAGTTCCCATATCTTTATTAATGCTTTAACCAGGGACTATTAGTTGAATAGCCACTTCTAATGAAGGGCCTTGTTAAAAAAAAGAGAGCTACATCTTGTTAAGGTCTCAGTCCCAAAAATATGTGCATGACATTGACTACAATGGGATCAAATTGGGATTTTGATTCCGCACTGTTTCTGCATCCAAATGGGCTGTCGAGCACTAATGATTTATGTCAAGGGTTCATCTCAAGACTTAGAGATATAATGTAATCAAACTAGCTATTCTAACTACCAAACCAAAAGTCTCATGGGAAAAAAAAATCTCACTCACCTTGCTTACACCAGAACAACTGTGAAATTAGTCACTTAAACTGGGACATATGTGTTGCAAACAGTCAGCAAAGACACCTAGGTGTTGATAAACTAAGCACTGCAGCATTTAAATCTTATAAGTTCAGCTCAAATAATGGAATTATTCATACTAATTTGCTACCTACATTTCCTAAAAAGTCAATGGACCGGGTTGGGTTAAGTTTAATATCTGTCAGTATATAAAATAGTGCCACAGCAAAGATGTTTCAACACCATTTCTGGAAGAGTCTCTTGGATTTGCAGCTAATGAGGATGTGAGCTGGAGTTCAGGCGCAGGGGATACAGAGTTGTCTGCCCCTCCATGGCATGAGTTTCATCACTAAATATTTCACTGTACCAAGGGAAACTTCTATCTGGCCTCCTGAGGTTGCACATTGTGCATCCTATTTAGAAAATTTCATGGATCCAAAGGCAGAGGATGCGAAAAAAGGAGATGGGCTTTGTACCCTAGCAATTTGAGCTGGAAAGGAGAAGCCTTCCTACTCTTTATTAACACTTATGGATTTTTCAGTAGGCAGTCACCATCAGAAAGGAAAGAAATAAATGAGAAATAGAAGAACCTTGAGATTTTCACTGAAACCTGAAATGCATGATCTACATGATCTGTGAATCAATTTTAAATGATCAAAGTTTTGTTTGAATTTGCCAAGTACAGTTCTGCCAATTAGCTTTTTGTTTATTTCTTTATTTTTATTTTCTGAATTATTCTCAGACACCCATATGGTTCTCAGTATCTCTTCAGCCTTCTAAGTACTTTGTTGAATTCCTGTTCACTATGTGAGTCCAGTTTAGACTTTTAAAATCTTCAAAAGCAGAGATTCACTTGTGCTGGAGCCAGGATAACTTGCACTGTAGTTGTGCCTTATGGAAATGCAGTGGGAGCAGTAGTGAAGTGAACACAGCAGTCTGCAATGAGTTTCTGGAAACAGTCACAGCATACTATCCAATATTAGCTCTTTAGGAGAAAATTGGACACTGATTTCCAAATATATACTTTTGGTGTGTTTTGGTTTATCTTTTACCTTTATGTATCATTTCTGAAAGAGAGATGGTGATTATAATTGGAAAGGATAGAAATCTTTCAGACCTTTGAAACAATATAAATATGCCCACTTTATTTATATGATTGACACAGATGAAATATCTTGTTTTTGTTATCTTAATTTTATTAATTACTTTTCTTGCAGATTAAGTATTATGTGAAACAATACAGCATGATGAAATTAATAACCTCAGGAAGAATTAGATGTTGATGGAAAAAGTAAGTTAATTAGAAGCAGAGGAAAGAAGTGAAATCTTGTACATTATTGGCAGTTGCATTCTTTAGCTTAAGGTGAGGAAGCCAAAGTATACCAAAAGTTATATTACAAAAATTAATAAATCTTAACTGTTTGCTGTATCTCTACTCCAGAAGTAGTCACACTGAATGTGTATTGTTCCTTTTATCTCTGGTTTCATTTGGAAGGAGATTTTTGGTTTTGTTTGTGATAAAAAAATCTCTCTGGACTGGCTGCTGCTTATAGCCTTGCAACCTTAATTCAATTCAAAGCAATGCTCATTTGCCTCACCTGACCCAGATCTTGAGTTGGTGTAATGGTGTATTAAAGCTCTTTAGTTTTGCATTTTTGTGAAAGAATACAGAATGTTTATTCTGTTGCTATTTAAATAAAAGTGTTCTGAGGGTTTCCCTCTCTTCCTCTCATCAGCTTTCACATAAGAGCCAAGAAAGTCAAATCAACCTGTGCAGTCAACGGAGAAGGAAAAAGTGATAAATTAATATAGCTGGAGCTGCTGCTGGGTAGGTCCACCATAATCTTCCCTATTCAAAACAGATAGAAATGTGTATTACTTTGAAACTTTGGAAGATGTTGGTAGATTAGTATTTTGTGTTCATGTTTTCCCAATATTTGCTGTAGGGAAACCCCAGTATTGTACTCCTTACTCGAAGAAGTAAACAAGAAGCAAGTACTTTAATCAAAAAATCCCTTACCTCCCATGCTATCACTAATTCATGTCGTCTTCCACTTCTGCCACTTACATTAGCTGGAGGTGTCTTTGGAACTGTGAACAAAAAAAGAAAAAAAAAAAGAAATCAGAATGTCCAAGTTATTGAAGTTTTCCCCATAGTAGTAAGTTGCTGCAAAAGACAGAAATTTGCTAAATCAGAACAGAAATAACAAGTATAGCATTCTGCAGTAAAGAATATTTGCTGAGGTTTCCTGGTTTCACCACAGAGAATCCCACAATCAAGCTGGTAAAGTCAAACAAACCACAAGCTGAGAAGAAAAATAATATTGGAATAAAATGTTACTTAAACATTATGTCTTCTTCAGATTAGTGAGCATTTCAGTGTGGAGGCCATCTGAGAACAAGTCATTAGTGATTTAAAATGTTTTAGTTTCTTTAATTTACCCCGGTATGCCTTACCAGGGGTCCAATTTTCAAATATATTGAGTTAACTACCCTTAAAAAAACCCTTCCCACTTCATGCAAAATACTGGAAGCAGAATAATTCACATTTTTTAAAACTGAGACCACTACATCTCCTTAAGCTATTTTGTAACAATGCACACACCTATACAGCTGACAGTAGGTGTAAGAAGATATTCTTCAAAAAAATTATGAATATCATCAGCAGTTTACATTGAGTTATCATATTCTGTAAAACTTTAAAAATCTGAGTTGTTTCACTGGAATTGAATGATTTATTTTTTTCTTATGTAGAACACTTGATGAAGGTCCTGAAATGACTAATGTGTCTTGAGTTTATTTACTGTGAGCAGATAATTCCTGCATTATCAGATTTTTGTATGATTAACTATATCTTAAGATATAAGTTTTCTCTTTTCTTCCTTGCAGAAGTGCATAGATCATTGGTAGAAATATATTGCATTATATTGTATATAATGTAAAAATGTATTACACTATACATAGAAAAGTATTGCATTGTAGGCATTATTGGTTAAGACTTTATTTCATGCTATTTACCTTATTTATCAAGTAACATTGTGCCTTTGAACCATAAAAGAAAAATACATTAAATATACACATCCCTCTATTTCCCAGATTAATCATTAAGATCTCAAGTTCAATTAAAGCACCATTGTTACTAGATACAGAGTGTTCATCTAAAACTTCAGAATTAATCTACATAGTGTATTTTGACCTCTGAACTTCCCTTTAAAGAACAATGACTTATAGCCAATAACAATGGTTATACTTATCAAATTTTGGCCCTTGTATCTATGTTTCTTATGAGACTGATACAAGGAAATGCTAGCATGTGAAACATCTCTCTCCAATAAAGTATTGTTCTTTTGTGTTCCCTTCCATTTTAAAATCTTTTTCCTCCTTTCTTTCTTTCATACATCCTCCCTACACAACACTAAATGGTATCTCTTATAGTTGCTCTCTGCTGAAAAGTCTTGATTTACAGACTGATGATCAAATCGCTGCCTTACAGTTCCAGTGCAGGGGAGGAATCAAAGAGAAATCTCATTAAGAATCAGAATCATTAACTTACCCTTTTTTTAATTGTCTTTGTTTTCTCCTTCCTCAAAACAGGAATTCAATTGTTTTGATTTCTAATACGTGGTACTCATAGTATTCATTACTGTGAATAATTCATAGTATTTACATATATTATCACAGTTTTATCACAGACACAGAGTGTGTTCAAAGAAGGGCAACAAAGCTGATGAAGGGGCTGGAGCACAGATCTTGTAAGGAGCAGCTGAGGGAGCCAGGGTTATTTAGTCTGGAGAAGAAGGGGCTTAGGGGAGATCTTATGGCTCTCTGCAACTGCCTGAAAGGGGGTTGTAGTGAGGCAGAGGTTGAGCTCTTCTCCAAAACAGCTATGGATAGGTCAAGAGGAAATGGTCTCAAGTTGTGCCAGGGGAGGCTCAGATTAGATATTAGGAAAAATTTATACGTGGAAAGAGTAGTCAAGCATTGGAACAGGCTGCCCAGGGAAGTGATGGAGTCACCATTCCTGACAGTGTTCAAGAAACGTGTAAATAAAGCACTTACTTAGGGACATGGTTTAGCAGGTATAGTGTTGAAGGCCTTACAGTTGGACTCCATTATCTCAAATGTTTTTTTCAACCATAATGATTCTATAATACTATGAATAAATGTAGGAATTTTATCCTAATGCTTGTTTTAAAAACTATTTTGAATCTAGCAACGTTCCAGGTTCTGTAAATTTACTCAGAGTAAGAACTGGGTTCATCTATCTAAACTTTAGTCATCGGAAAGTCTAAGGTTGCAGTCCAGGCTCCTTCCTCAATGAATACAGAGTTTAGGGGTGGTTCATTTATATCTAAAAATGCAATGAGCTGTTTTCTGAAAATATTTATCTCATTCCATGACTCAAACATATCCATGAACAAATTCAAACTAAAATCTAACCTCCATATGGTGAAATTTAAATGAGACAGATTTTGCCTACAGAAACAGAATTACACAATTGCACAGATGAAATGCCTTCAGCAGAAAAATATCTACAATGTGAAACTAAGGTGAATGTTCTTCAGTAAAACTTGTAGGTCAATAATCAACTGTGAGTATATTAATATACAACAACTCTCATGACATGTCTAATGGAACATATATAAGCGCATTTAGTGCTCATTTCCCCTCGGCCTTTCTAAGATTTGTTTTACCCACAAGTTATAAAAAGATGAATGAACTATTTAGCTAGATGCAGTGTTACAGGCAGGGAGTGCTGTTTCCTTCCTTTGAAACTGTGAACACAATGGACTTATTTAACCAGCAGTGTCTTATTCCTAGATTTTTTTTTTGTTATAGACTTATAGACTGAATCCCTCTTTAAATGAATAAACGTTAAAAGAATAAAACTGTCAAAAGAATGAATCTCCTTTGCACCAAACTAAAATATATATCCACACAGTAAAACTCTCTCAAATGAATAACCATTAAAAGAATAAATGTGTCAAATGAATAAATATCCTCTGCACTGCACCAGACTAGAGTAAATGTAGTCAGAAGAGGACATTTTGAAATGAATAACTGGTAAGTGAAGAAAACCATTAAAAGAAAACATTTTTCCCAGGCACCAAGGTTGTATATTATCAGCCCCTTCAGAAACATCATTTTTATATCGCAGTTTGTAGTTTTAAATCTGAATTTACTCACTCATAACCTAGGCTAAATGCCATGCAATTAGTGTCTTCTCATCTTCAAGTTGTTAATCATTGGCAATGAATCACATGGAGATACACTTGTGCTAAATATGGAATTATGAGGTCCAATCTTGGCTCCAAATCATGAGGTCTTTATGGCTTGGGGACAAGGTCATTAGGATCTCTTCTCTTTAATATCTATCAAAACTGAGAAATGTAATATTATGTCTTCTAAGTCAATATGACCCATAGGCAAAGCGCTCTTCACTGCATTAATATATCTCATTTAATAACAAGATGAAAGAAGGCCACCTTCAAGAAACTGGTCACTTCTTCCTTAAGCATCCTTAGCATCACAACAAAAGCATACCATATTTAAAGTCAAATGTCAAGTGATTATAGATGAGTGCTTCCATGCAGAACATATTGTAGTCGCAAAAATATAGAGATGAAAGGGTTCTCAATACAAAATCTAGCCCAGTTTCTCTCATTAAAGCAGATTCCAGAATACCAAAGTAGGTGAAAAAAATCTCAAATTAAATTCCATCCCCTATCTGTCCAGGCAGCCTGTTCAGATGTTTGCAATATTAATTTTCCTAGACCATTTTTTTAATGTCGAAAATTAAACTGATTTCTTCTTTTGATTTCTTTAGCAATTATGAGTAACATATTTTGACACTATTCTACACTATTACACTACACTGTTAACACTATTAACACTATTTCTAGATGATGAAATAATTACATGGAAAAATTCAGGTGGCATAGAACTCCATGACATCTCAGATGAATCACTTGATATACTTTTTTGTTTTTCAAACTTTTTCAGACTTTTTTGTGCACTTTGGATTTCTTTAGATTATTTCCTCTGGATCACTTTTTTTTTTTTTTTAATATAGCTTTCATGTGGAACAGTGTCCAGAGAGCAATTTTTCACTCTTTCATTTCTTTGTCATTACTCATGACCACAGTGTGGCTTGACTTTTGTATATTGACTTCTGGCATACAGTCTGCTCACAGTTTGCCTCACACCTCCCTAGTGTTTTTAACCTGTCTGCTCACAACCCCTCTGACTACCAGCATTGCCTCTCAGTTTCTGTCTAAGGCTCCCCTGAACGTGTGGGCTTTGGCTCCTGTTCTCTAAGCAAGCAGATTTTCTCAAGAGTGCTCACAAAACCACTGACTTTCGCCACGAAAAAATCAGTCTCTCCAATCCTACCATATCCATACAACTGAATCTGACAGCCATCTTTCTCTACACTTGCTTCCAATGCTCCTCTTACCTCTCTTCTCTAATTCTCTTACTGCCCTAGATTTCTTCCAAGAAAAAAGCTAACAAAATGTAATGTGCTCTCTTCTCCTTCTCTCCTGCTTCTCATCTTCTTTCACAAATACAGAAATCTTTTGCCTACTCCCTTCCACTTTGCTAGACTGAATCTTACACTTACACTGATTCTTGATCGATACTTCTTACTGTCTTTTGCCTCTCTTCCTTTAACATTTCATTTTTTCCAATAAAAAGAGAAAAAAAAAAACAAAAACAAAACAAATAAAAAACAACAAAAACCCACCTTTGACCCTACCTGTTTTCCTTCCTCTCCTACAGGTGGAATAATTGAAGGTATAATCTGCAAGTGCTGTCTGGATCTCATCTCCCTTTTGCTTCTAGCTTGTCTTCAGTTCCCTTCTGCTCCTGGTACCCCACAGTTTTATCCCTCAGCACAGTCTCTAACTCCCCCTTGATTGCTCAATTGCAGGAGCAGTTCCTTCTCCTTTTCAGTTTTTGACCTCATAAGAATCACAGGAAATTAGCCTGGTGCTCTCTGAAAATATAGTTCACTACCTTGTTCACTTTACCAGGGCAAAGGACTTTCAGATATTGCTATTTCATGCTGTCCTGTAGGCAGTTATGTCCAGCTGCTGGGCTCGACTGTGATAGAGGTGCAATATATAACAGATGCTGATTTGGTGCATGAAACATGCTCCTTATTTCCTATGAGTCAGACTTTTTCAGGAAAAATAAAAAGGCACAACATCTTGCCAACAATTACAAATAAACCTATGCCTATACTCATTGAAGAAGTGAGTTTTTTTTTTTTTTTCCTATGTACTCTTTTCACTTTATTTGGTTATCAGACAACCAAATTCAGCAGCTTTTTGTCTTTGCACCTCATGACTCTAGTTATCCTCACTTTTAACCCTCTTCTCTTGTAATCTACCTACATCGTACAGGCTTTAAACAAAATCTGTCATTGAAATGAGATCTGCCATTAAAATAAGAGGAGCCAGTCTTGTCATTCTTTGAAAATAGCATCAATTATTTTAAACAGCCTTTCATTTTCAGTATGAATTAGTGTTTTAAAAACAAACACTTCAGAAATCATTGTTGTCTTCATCACAGTTTTTGACTTTTTTTTTTTCTTGCAATTACAGTAAAGCATTACTTATCACATTTTTCACTTGTCACTCACATTTCTAAAGCTTCTATTCTGATGAGATTTTTTTTTTTTATTCTGTTTATTTTCTTACTTCTGCCAATCATTGCCTTGGAATTACTCAATGTCAAAGAACATCTGGGGATGTTCTGGGAACTGGGGAACTACCTCATCCCAACTGAGCTCTAGCTGGATACTGCAATCTAAAAGGAGCCACCTGAAATAACTGAAAAAGGACTCCAGATGGTTCTTTCAGGTTCTATTTCTCCAATTTATCAACAGGTTACGCAAAGAACTGCCCACAGAAACTCATAGCAGGCATTCATAGAAGATAATGTTTTTTTTTTAATCTATATACTTATTCACTGAGTCTACTAAGAACGTTGTCCAGACAGGTCCTCTTTTCGTCCTTCCTCTGCATACCTCCCGCTTGTCCTTACACTGCACCATGATAAATGACTTGTCTTTGCTATAATTTCTTTCATATCCCCTCTCTGATCAACTCCTACTTTGAGTGATACCAGTTTTCATCAACCACTTATCAGAGTTTAAAAATTTTAGTTGTTTGGTTTTTGTCCCTGCATATCTGGGACAAATTTCCTCATAAAATCTTTAAATTTGATCTCTTCTAGGAATCTACTTCAGGTTTTCTCCTAGAAGATTCCAACATATAAAATATCTATTATTACACATCTGTGAGGGCTACCATCTCCCATTCTGTTCTTAGATTGTAAGTGCTTTGCGATCAGGTCAACTCTTCTTTTATTTCTTCAGCCACTGCTAAAATTGGGAGTTCAAAACTACGTCTTGTCATCATTTCAGTAAAACAGACAACAAATTGCCCTAATAACTAAGTTATGGGTTTTGCAAGTATGACTACATGCATCACAGTAAATGGTAAGCATCTATTGATACTTGGATGCTGAAACCTCCACTTTTAGAAAACAACAGAAATCTTTAAATGACTTTGGCATGAGTTTGATTTAAATAGAAATAGCAGGATTTGTTCTTGGAAGATTTTCTTGTAACTTGCTGAGAAGGAAAGTGAAAATAAGCACAATGAACTCTATCTCCCCTAACACAAACAGAATATCTTTAACAATTTCTCAGAGCAGTACAAAGAATGTAGCCCTCAGCAGCTTGATGAAGCTTAAAATGTAAATGAGGAAATGGTGACATGGTAAGGCAAAGCTTGTACATGAAGCCTACCTGAAAGAGCAGTTGTTTAAGAACATCTCATCATTATGCTAAACGCACATAAAAAGCAGTTCTTTTTACTTAGGACCAAATGTGTGCACAGAGCTCATGCTGCTGAAGACATTGTGCATGGGCTGATGCTGAGTCAGAGATGCTCATGGGAACAGAGGTTCCAAAGCACTGAAAATTCTACTTATACATTTTAAAATTGTATTTGAAGTTTGGGAGTTCTAGATGTGATGGGTAATGCTATACCTATTAGACAATGACTGTTTGGTGTAGCAATTAGCTTTCCCTCCAGTCTTCTACTATGCTGTGTGCTTCCAAAATTACTCATTGCTTTGGGGTTCTTAAACCAGGTTTTAGGTACAGCAGTTTAGAAAATCCTTTCTCTTTATTCAGCATTGTTGCTTAATTTTCCATAATTTTACTGAAAACTGCAGATTTGGTTAGATTACAGAGATGAGTACAATCAGATATTTCTGCTGCTCAATTGTGGCAAAATATTGAAAATGATTAAATTTTTCATTCTGATATTTTAGCAAATTAAGATCTTTCTGGCTGTGCTTGAATTCTGAACTCATGAAGATATCTTCAATATGGACTTTTTCTTATAAATTCTGAAAAAAATCTCATCTAATAAAGCACAGCCCTGGTAAATGGTGGTAGAGCTACTCTCTGGTGGAAGCGAAATTATTAAGCATGGCTTCAGTCATTATGAAAATGATTGCTCAGTGTCCATTACAGTTTTGTTTGTTTCTTTTACAGCTTTTTATATCTTTTCAGATATAGGTGTAGTTTGAAAAATGCCTCTTCTTAGCTATGCAAAATATATGGGGAGAAAAAAGGATTTGTCACCAGTTTGACAGAAGTTCCTAAAATGAAGGACCAAGCAACAACATGCTCAGAAGCTTTTTATTCTCAGATGTTTTCCTTTATATGTATTCTGCAGTACACATCTAGGAAGCAGGCAAATGTTAAGTGAAAATCCTTTAATTGTGTGAAGGGCCAGTGCCCAAGTTCTCACCCTCCCAGGAAAACTTTTCACATCTCTCCTGCTGGTGAATAAGACTTAAAATGTGCCCCAGCTTCTCTGAAGCAGCCAGTGCACTGCATTCAACTGACTGGAAATCAGTAAAAAAAAATGCTCAAACTAGCCTGAAGACTTCATGTTTTTTGTTTCATTTTCCTCCGCATTCTTGATATCTGTAATTTAGTAGGAGATAGGATTAAATTTTAATCTATTAATAGGCTCATGCATGGCAGAATGTCTTTCAAATTGCTACAAGTTAGACTGAAATCTTCAGAGCTGTATATGCCAGACAAGCATCAAAAGACAAGTCCATAGTTTTCCCGGTATGTTTTTTTTCAGTAGCATGCATACTTGGATTCTTTGTCAATACAGTTTGTGTTAGTAGTCAACCGATTTTAAATATGCCCATGTAGTCTGTGACTACTGTCTACTTCTCTCCTTTTGTTCTTTTCTATGAAGGCACCTCTTCTTCAAAAAGCAATCTATTTACTCTTTTCTACAATAAAATTAGTTGCTATCATGGGAAAACCTGAAACTTCTTTTATCTAGTTCACACACAAAAGCAAACAAACAAACAAAAATAGCCCAGAGGCAAATAACCATTTTTTTTTTTTCCTTGGCCAGGACATATGTATTTCTTATTGTAACATGAGAAATTTCTAGTTGAGAATAATTTTTTTTTTAATTCTTTATACATTCTGCTACAAATAAATTGCATTAAACTGTTACCTCCCAGAATTGAGTTTGCATGCATGATTATCAGGTTAAACTTTGATTCTACTCAATTTCTTTTCTCCCCATGTTTCTCCATGAATAGATAATGTAATTGATGCTTTGCCCTCAGGCTTCAAATGCCCGACTGCCTTAGCGGAATGCTAGGCATGTTTATATTCAAGTTATTGGCTCTCTTCACCTTGTGGACCTGTAAAATATGTATCAAGGCTAGAACTAACAGAAATACAGCAGCTGGCTATGAGTTAGATGTGCCAGAAAATTGCAGTATTATCCATTCCAATGAAAGTAGCTATGAAAAGTAATCATGTTAACTAAATATGACTAAGTAACAAGATTAGCGTTTAATTAGAAAATTAAAGCAAGTAGAAACCTGTTTATGATTCTGTTGATTTCCTTGCACCATCCCAAATATTGCTTCCATGGGTATTTTTAGATAATGGACTAATATAAAATGTTACTATCTTGGGGAAGAAGCGATAAAACAAGTGAGGTGTAGGGAGAGAAAAAAGCTTTAGTCTCAAGTCAAATTAGCTTATGCCATTAAATTACAGATGCCATTTTCAATTTAAATATAAAGTAATGGAAGCAGAATCATACACTTGGTGCCCCCATGGATTGTCTTTATAGTCCCCCTTCAGCACTGTGGATCCTGGCTCTTGACTAAGCAGGAAGCAGAGTCATGTTCTCCATCGGGAGATGGATATTCCTGCAGACTTTGCCCATGAAGGGCTTTTACTTGTGGGGCACGTCTAACCACTGCAGTGGGCCAGGTTTTTCTGCTACATGCTGGGTAGAGAGGCTGACATTCCTAATAAATAATGTCCTTTCACATATACTTCCCAGAAGGACTAAGATCTATGGTATTAAAACTGGAGACAATGTTAGCAGCTATTTCCTCTTGTAGAAGTCAGATAAAAGATGGCAGGAGAGAGATTTTGAAAGAGAATAGATCACTGGGTAGTACACTAGAATAGTGTACTAATGTGCTAATTTGGAAAAGCACACAGGAAAATCAATGAAAACTATTATCAGCTTCCTGTCACTTTATTTGCAAACTGTTCTGAGAGTGAAAGTTCACAAGATCACTAAATAAACAATCTTAAAGGATAGAGCTGAACAGACAAGATTTAAATGGCAAAGAATACTTTGGCCTTCAGGAACATCTGGAGATCAGGAAAAAGTGGCAGCCTGAGTATAACAGATCTTAAAGTCTCCAACATTTTGAGAACACTGTAACATGTTATTTTCTGATTTTGTAAGCAAGCAGCATACAATTTTTCCGAAGAAGAGATTTATTTATTTATTTATTTACTCGGGTTACATTTTTGAAGCACAGTCCATTGGTAATTGCTCCTAGTAAAACCATTTGCATCCTCAAAGAGATTCTAGAAAATCTGGAGGTTAAATCTTACTGTAATATTTATATTCTCATTCTCTCTGTAAAAAAAAGTATGAGAGCATCTCCCACTCTCCCTCTTTTACTAAAAGCAAGAGCAAACACAACACAAGGGGAAACCAAAAGGTGTCTTGAAAAAAAAGTCATCTGAAATTGAGGTGATAACATAAAACAAAAGTTTTACCATATTGTGCTGAACGGGGACATCAAATAAATTCAGTTTCCACTTCTCTGAAGGCTGTTAAATTGTTTTAAGTGTTTTAAGTGTTTAATTCATGTTTGGAATTAAGTGTCATGCTGCAAAGTGCTCCTTGCTAACACAGCATTTCTGTGGCTCTAACTCTTGTCAAAAAAAAAAAAAAAAAAAAAAAAAAAAAGGTTTCTAACTGGCAAGAAGAAGGTGCCAAAACCAAACCCAAACACACAAAAAACCCACTTTGTATATCTTTTTCCTACTTTAATTTATATATTGTCAAGTTTTCACTGAAGAAGGCTTGTATTGCAATTGGCTACAATATCTTTTCATCAGGAGTTCCGTACTGTTGTGTGCTTGGTTACAGATGGTTACTACTTGAGTTAAAAATCCTGTTCTTCCAGATGGCAGCAGTAGTAGATTATTACCCACAAGGAAATACCAATCACTGAGGGAAAAACACACCCGCCTCTGCATACTTTGTCTGTCCCCACTTTTTTTTTTTTTGAGTGCTCATTAGTATGATTTATTAACTATTTTGTTCAGAGGTAAAATTGCAGTAATTGTCCAGAGGAATAGTAAAAATATATGAAGACGACTTTTACTAGAGTTGTGGGAATAAGTCAATACAACTTTTGCTTGGTAAACATTGGGAAAGAAGTAGATGGAAAAAAAATGTTAGTAGGTAAAAGTCTGACAGTTTCAAACTTTAGTTGGTAAGAAAAACATTCTATCCACAGCTTAAATACATCTAGTCCTTTAAACCCCTGCACTGTCCTTTCAAAAACAGAGTACATCATATTCGTAAAACTGAAAGAACATAAGCCTAGGGATGCAAACTATTACACAAGATAAACTTTACCCAGAATGTTTGTGTCCCCTCTGATCTGTATCGCCTGAATAAGCAGAGACGTAGTCAGAACATCTGAGTTCAACAGTGTTTTCAGAGTCTGTGCTACATATGGTACAAAAGCATGGAACGCGTAATGGTTGTGGAATAAGATTTTTTGAAAATTATTCGACATGAAAGTAGCTCATGCATTTTTTATTTCATTTTTCTTTTCTTCTCTTTAAAATGTAATGGAGCAAAGTATGTAATATCGGAAGCTTCTGCTATAAAGTCATCGAGTTTCACACTGTGAGGATCTTGCAGAAGAAGGAGATACTTGGAAATAATGCATCCTTCAACATGCATGAATGGGACTCAAATGGCTGTGAATGCAGTTCTTTGATTGCACAGTGAAATGTAATATAAGTCAACAACTATGCAGTTATTTAAAACGGAAAAAAAAAGTTTTATTACAAATGAAGATAAGTCTGTTAGGCTGCATACTGGAATAGTGCATCTGATTTTGAGCTCTCCTGCAGAGGAAAGACATTGAGAAACTGGAGGGAATGGTCCAGACTGGAGAAGGTGCCCTGTGAGGAGAGACTGGGGGAACTGGGCATGTTCAGCCTGGAGTAGAATCCACAGGACAGTTGTTGAGGAGATGGAACCAGGCTCTTCATGATGGTGTGAGGTGGGAGAACAAGAAACAGTAGTCGTAAACTAAAATGTTAGGGGGAGGAGTAGACTAGATATAAGGAAAAAAAAAAAAACACACACACACACGGATAATAATTTATTCCTGGAATAGGTTGCCCATGAAGGTCGTGCACTCTGTATCCCTGCAGATTTTCAAGATTATGCTGGAGAGAGCCCTGAGTAACCTGGTCTGGATTTAGCATTGACCCAGATTTGAGTGGGAGGCTGGACTACAGGCCTCCTGATATCTCTCCCAGCCTCAATTATTCAGTTGATTCTGTGTTTCTATAATGATGTCTACAAAAATCAGTCAAAATATTCTGTTGAGAATGTTTATGGGTGGTATGTATTCAGATGTACAAAGTACAGAACTGATGCACAAGATTAGCATATTTTAAAAGTTAAGAATTTTTAATTTGGAATGGGAGGGGCAGCTACATTTTGGCATTATCACTTGTAATTCTTATAATCTCCCTTAATGAGAAGAGAGAAAACAGAATGCAACATAACTTACGTACTTACAACTATATTATCAGTTATGCTTCCAATTAAAGTGGAATCTTAGAACACAACAATCCTGTATGATTAATAGGCTACCTAAAATTTGTTCCAGTGCCCTTGCATGTCAATAATAATTCTTTCAAAAAATCTGAGATTTCCTCAGGTACACAAACAATTAATTGTGGTATATGTGTGATAATGAAATACTTAGAGAAGATGTATTTTAAATTAAACAGCTTCCATGGTTTCCCTGGATAGCTGACCAATCTTTCTGAGGACCTTCAAGAGAGAAGTTGTGAAGGACAGGGAGGGAGAGGCTACTTGGATAAAGCAGCAGTATGAAATAGTAGAGGAGCAGAAGCCTGGAGGAGGATAGGCAGCAAAGTCTGAGTGTAAGCAAAGTGTAAAAAAAAGAGTAAGAAAGACAGCACAGATGTAGTAAGACACTGGGGGTTGCTGATTTTTGTTTCTGTAAAATGAACAACTTTTCTGTGGTTAAAACAAGCTGCCTTCCCCCCTCATCATCATCCTTGAACAGTGATGACTGAGCACAGAGATGTTTGCCAGGGACAAGACAGTGTTATCGTTATTATACTGAAATGGTTTTCACAGCCCTGGCAAAATAACTCAGTTATCATTTTCTTACCTGCTTCATTGGTCCTGATCACTCGGGATGGTGCGCTTGGATCACCAGTGCCAATTTTGTTAGTTGCAACAACTCTAAACTCGTACTCCACCCATGGGTTGAGTTCGACGGCCATGGCAGATTCCATATCACCACTTATGACATCTGGAACTGCAGCGGTGAGACATATGTGCAGTCATTCAGCAGTCTGAAGCTCTCATGCAGTGTCTCAATGGCAAGTGGGCATAAAGGCCATTAGAAATGACAGAGGTCAAGAAAGCAGCACATCAGAAATCACTACTAGGTTTTTGGCAATCTGCTACTCCCGAAAAGACACTGATTGAAGGACGTAAGGGAGTTTGTCTACCCACAGATGCATTAAGGCAGGTGTCTTTGAATTGCTCTTACAGAGCTGTTACTAAACAACATGAGAAAGGAATGAAGGAAAAAAAAAAAAAGTGGTTTTAATTTATCATCGTTATCTTGACAGCATCTGTTTTTGCAGTTGCCAGTGGTTATTATTGTCAAAAACTGGGAATTCTGAACTCAGTCTACTCATGCTATGTGCAAGTTTTTCTCACCTGTTTTCACAGTCTGCCAGCCAAGTGAAAATGGACTGCGTGCTTGCAGGTTGTGGAGGGAGATGGGGCTATGATTGTCTGCACCAGGACTCCAGGAGAGGGTTGCTGTGGTGTCTGTGATTTCCTCCACTATCACAACTCCTGGGGGACCCGGAGGACCTAGAAATAAAGTAGAAGAGTCAAAGGGAGAGCACCATCATCAGGAATATAGGACGCATATATTCTGTAGGAAACCAAAGGAGTTCAGCATTCACAAAACACAGGGTTTAAAATGCACACTAGTAAATCATTGAGATAGCTCATTTCCATAATTTCTGGTGGTAAATTGTGATTGTCTCTATTCTTTAATGTAATGTAGGTGAGAAGCAATTACCTTGTCAGAGTGATAGTGGAAAAAATAGAAATAAAAGCATTTAAAATCCAGTTTTACTGTAATTATTCTGAACGTAAAATTAAAGAACAATATGTTCAAATTTAGGATGCATCCAAGGGTAGACTGACCAAGCACTGACCAAGCAGGAGACTGACATCTTCTGTCTATGTGCAACTTGGCAGCAGAGGAATAATGACTAAGCTGAAGCAAGGGAGTACGCATTTCTTGAAAAACAATAATATGGATAATAACCAAAGTCAATAGTAATAATAATACTAATAAAAATAACCAAATGAAGAATACAGTGTACGTCCTTTCTCTCAAATTAGCTCCTGCAGGTATACAGGATTACCTTGGTCTGAATTACCTTGGATTACCTGTTAGACTGAAAACTATTTAAAAAAAAGTTTTGAAAGCTGATCTTTAAACAACTCTTCGCATGAAAATAGAGGTATTATTTATTCTACTTATCTGTACAAATGAATATATAGGAATTAGGATTTGTATAAAGCACATGATTGATTCAGTAAGTCAGGTGTATGGAAACAAGCATGAATTTGTAATGCAAAATATACATATAACTCCTTTCTCTTCTTTAATTCTTAAATATTATTAGTGTGTGAGATCATTGTCAAAATGCAATTGACAAACTGGATTGCAGCTAAAGGTTCCTTGGTTTAGGATACTCTTCAGCTGGTGCTGGGACCAGATGTTCATGGGAAGATGTACATCTCTATCACCTGCAAATGTACAGTAAAAGTCCTGTTGTTGTTTCTTATACTTAAATATAAGTTAAATCCTGAGGGCAAGACTTCTATGAAATATGAATATCATTAACAATTAGTTATATAATTATGACAAATCTCAATATTCTTGATACCTAAACTCCTCTTCATTCTTTTGCAGCCTCCTGCTGCTGAAAGCTGAAGTTCTGCTTCTGCACATGCAGATGAAAGCTTGAGAAATCTGAATCAAAAAAGCACCATTGGCCATTTTCACCCAAAACAAAACTGCAGGAAAGGTGACAATCCAGACAACACTGTTAAAAGAAAGCAATTGCTGCTAAGTCTTTTGGGGAGCACTGTCCATCTGTATGGACTTTTTGTTGTCTTTCCCTCAGCATGCTTCATGGAGCAGATCCTTTGGCTACCTGCATCCCTTTTCACTCTGTGAGTGCCATGAGCTGGACTTGCTGACTTATTGGACCTCAGCACTTGCGGATCTGGGAGGTCAGATCTGGAGCCTCCATCTGAAGTGGCACCTGTAGCCAGGATTTCTGTATTATTAAGCTTAACTTTTCTTTTCTTTTCTTTTTTTTTTAAATACTGTTTCATATAACTAAATCTGTTGTTGGATAATTTCCTTAGTCTATGAGTTGAAAAAAGGTTTGTGTGAATATCATAGGTTAAAAAAAAAAAAAACACCTAGTAGCTGAAATATTTTAGCTGCTGGGCTTCTTTGTGATGTTTGCAGGTACAGGCAGCTTTATATTTCCCATGATATTCCTTAAACAAAATTATGTCTACATGAACTATGGCAAAAATATATTTAGAGTTTTGTAATAGTTCATTTCTATAGCTTCTTAGTGAAAGCGACATTGTATCCTTCACATGAAATTAAGGTATTCACTTTCTCCTGCTTGCTTGATAAAATCTACAAGCATAAATTGACATTAAATCCTGGAAAGATAGGATATCTAGGTATAAAAACAGCAATAGTAGTAACAGACTTATGATTGTTTTGTTGCATAGAAATTTTGAAGCTTAATACTATGGACATATGAAAGGAGAACAGTGTCTCCACAGTACACTGAAATAATCCCTGCTGGAATCCTATGTACTGGGTTGGATCATGAGAAGAACGAAACTGCTCCCAAAGATGGGGTAGTCTCCTCTTCCCTTGCCCTGTGTACTTAGCAAAAGGACCCTGCTCCTTATTAACGTCTTTCATCTTTAATTATAAATGATGCTGAAATAAGACGGTGCCATGGCCTTGGACACCCTGTGGCTCTTGGTCTTTCGGAGTTCCACCTGCATTTGCAGTTAAGTGGTCTTGTATTTCTTCCTGAGAGAAAACACGGCAAAAGAATGATCCGAAGAATCCCTTGTGCCCTGCGTTCCTCTTTTCCTGTTGTATATTTGCTGCTCTGTGATGGGATGAGTTCGGCCCTCATTTCAGAATAGCAAGTCCAGCCAGGGGCGAATTTAATAAAACAGGACAATCTTTGATCCCCATTATCTATTGTTTCAGGCTATCTGCAGATGTAGGAAATTCCAGTGAAATTCTTATTTGAAGCCATGAGGGAAAGTTTAAAGGAAAGCTGGAATCCTGTTATAATCATATGATTTCACTGACTTGCAGCCATAGGCTCAGTATTATATCATGGTCCCAAGCGTAAACAACATTAAAGGAAAATATTTTAGCACTTCTCCTCTTTGACAATATTTCTCCCATGCACACAGAATATTATTAAAGAGTTTCTACCCACTGTATTAGGGAAACGAGAACAAGCTTCTGCTTATACAAAAATATGTGAAAATACAGTTTTGCAGATGTCTTCTCTTAAATTCTCAATATATTTTGTTGTCAGAGTTCTCTCATGTTTTTTAAACCTTTTAAATGCATTCCTAGTCATGACAATGTACCATTATGCTTTCTGTTATGTATGCTCTTACACAGTCTGCAGGAGGACTGCTAAAAAGCATTTCCATTTCCAACAGCAGGCAGTCTTGAAAATGGATTAATAAAGGACAAAAGCCTCAGTGATGACAAATGTATAACAGTTAGCCAGGACCTTAGTATTATGCAGATGTCACTCATTTTTGTAGAAATCTCATTAAATTTTATGCTTGGTTGTAATCATTCATAGTGTCAGCCGGATGGCTAATGCAGAGAATCTTTTTTCCCAAGGGTTGTGTTATTGTTCAGGATGTCTAAAACAATTTTTTATTTGAGAATAGCCAATTGAGGAAAAAATGCATAGTCTGCTCAAATGCTGCTCTGGAAACTACACAGAAAATGACTGGTCATAAACGCACTACGGTGCAGTCGACCTTCACAGAGAAGACATTTGGGGCTACAATAGGCTCTTACTCAGCTCTAGGAACACTGGAAACCCAGCATAAAGAATATTAGTCAGCTATCTTCTTTCAGAGCAATTCCACAGATTGATACTTCATTTCAGGACATGCGTGACTGCATTTTGGCAAACTTGTTTTATGTGTCTTTTTATTGTTGGAATGATCATCCTGAGAGGTCCTCTAGATTACTTTCCATGATACAATGTTAATGTGAGAGCTCTTGAAAGACTATTACCAATAATAGCCTCAGTCATTCAGCGAGGCAGTGCCCTTTCCTGTGAATCCCAAAATGTGCACTGATTTACTCCACTCCAGTCTGACCGGGATAATTCTTACTTTTACCAAATCACTAAGAGCACAAAATGTAGCACTTACTTACAAACACAGAATTCTGGGCCTGAAGATTTTGCTTTCTGAGTGAGAAGGTACATTGGCTTACTGAAAGCAAAGTGTGGAGAGGAAGGACACAGACTTTCTAAGAACTGCAATGCACTTCCAGAAAGGATCAGAAAGAAAAGAGTGTTAGGTAGAAAAGCGACAAAAGACAATTTACCAGAGCAATGTGAGCAAAAGGTGTCAGTCTGAAAGAAGATGAAAGGTAAGGAAAAGGAGGAAAAGACAAAGAGAGAGTAACTACAGAATAATGGTGAAGGAGCTAGAGAAAACCCAAGTGTGGTTCTTGTAGTGCGAAGTCCTTTTATTCTCCCCAGCTGTGGCAGATGAAAAAGTGTTTGCATGTGGTGGGGAAGAAGAAGTATGGTGAGACACTGTGGTGCACAGTAAATGCAATGGGCTCTGTGGCTTTGGCTGATACATACTCCGTCCCATTCCCTCCAGAATGGTGTACGAGTTGTTAAGTGCCTTGTAGGGTGGAGAGGTTACAGCAGGACAGATGGAAGACTCATTTCAGGATGAGGGTCAGCAAAAATCCCTGGTGAACAGACTTTTGGTCATACACATGCCATTCTGTGATCCTCTGCGGTTTTTCCTGCCTTGTCCCAACCAAAAAAATAGCAGATATGGGCAAGATGGTTGAGGCTTATGAGCCCAAATGCCAGAGTGCAGCTCAGACACGCTGAGATGGGTCATTTGTGTTGTGACATTTGTGACAACATAGACGTATGAGCAGTGCAGGGTACGTGAACTGTCATCCCTCCTCAGGTGAAAAAGCACCTGTGAATCCCACTGGGAATGACATAACTAGCTGTCACTCTGCCAAAGGTGTCCTAACTTAGTTAAATTGGAGTATTTAACATGCCCCTTTCATAGGAGTTTCCTGTTGACTGTGGTTAGTCTGTTCAGCAGTGCTTTGCTCACTGGCTACCTCAGATGCGAACTGTGCTGCCTCTGACATCCTGTAATGCCAGCCCAGGCAGCTCTGCTCACAGAACAGGATGGGGCTCTTTCAGGCACTGAGTTCATGAACATCAGCACATCTGATCTGTACTTTTATACCTGTTCTAAGCCCTTCCTGACTGAAGTTTTAAGTAACTTCACTTTTGCAAAGAAGTAGCCTAGAGAGAACAAAGAATCTTTTTAAAACTTATATGAACAAAGGATCTTTTTACAACTCTCATGAATCTCCTTTTACAGCATCTGAGATATTACAACAAAGGTCTTGTTACAAGTTTGGACTCCTAGAAGTATTTTAGTCTACCATCTCTGGGTTAGTGCACTTATGTTTCAGCTATGCTAATATACTATACTCCAATCTTGTATTCAGCTACTAAAAAGAGACAGAGCACAGAACTGACCCCTGGCACTGATCATTTGGGCCATTACATCATTAATCAGTCCCTATCTTAGCTTTAGCCCTGTGTCAATTTGCTCCCAATGCCAATGCCAATATGCATTACATTAATGTGTAATAGGTTACATAATGGACAGCATGGGCTGGGACAGATCCCGGTAAGCATTGGTTCTTTATACTTTGAGATGGCAAGGGGACAGGGAATATACAGCAGGAATTCTGCTGTATCAAGTAATCTTGGGGAACTGTGCACTATTTTGGACAATATCCTGTGAGTCCAATTAATGGGGTCTGTGCTTGTGATGCCTTCAAGGCTTTAGCTACAGCTCAAATGTAATTTCAAGGACCAACAGGAATACGCTGACCTTGTTTACGTTCCATTTAATAATGTTGTGGCTGATGGCCTTTAAACCCAAGTGCTTGTCTTTAAGTTTTATTGGCAATATCATCACCGAAAGGAGCAGTGTGGTCAACTTAACCAGCAGTTCCTACATTATATTTGCTCCAGGTCAGTGGAGTTCAGAGGAAACATTACTTCTCCAAAAATATATCATGAGAGCGGATTTCTTGCTTAGATTGGTAGTTTTGCCAGTGTACAAGACGAATAGCTTTAACCTCTTTTTTATTTTTAGACCACAAAATGTGTACTTTTAAACTACATTTTGTAGTCACAAAGGCTTTCATCCTTTTATTCTGCAGGATTTTATTCTGCAGGATTGCTCTCTGCTCCATTTCAAGATCTTACAGCTTCCAGGTAGCTGTTTGATCTTAAAGCTCATTTTACTTACAGTAGGCATGCACACACTGCATTTTGTTAGCTTTCTGTGCACGGTCTTACAATACGCTTATTCATAGTAGGAGAAAGCTGATTTTCTTCTTATTTTAAAGCAATCTTTCTGCAATGAATGTTCTACTGATATTTATATAGTTCAAAGGATTTTAATTAGCTTTATATGCACTAATGAATTTCCAAAGGTGTACAGAATTAATACAAATTAAGCAAACTGTGCATTACTTTTTTTTCCTCAGGAAAGAAATAGTGTCTATTGACACCCATAGTAGCAACAGAAAATACATTTTGATCATTATGTTTGGATATGAAAAGAATACTAAAATACCCAGAAAGTATCCAACATTTGAGTCTAGTAAAATCTCTAAGCACAGATCACTGATAGCTCTGGGAACAAAATTAGCAGTGTTAATTCTCAGAGAGCACAGTTCTCTGTGACAGTACTGAAATTACCAGTTCAAAGTCTTTGATTTTCTCCTAAAATATGCAGATTATAAAAGAGTTGAATTACTAGAAGTGCTGAAACATTTTTTTTATGTGATTATTGTTGAAGACAAGGAAACACCCACAAAAAAGAAAATCTCAGTATTCATATATATTCATATATGTGTATATATATATAATACATATGTGTATTTTAGTTACCATCTCAAATTAAATACTTGAATAATCATCCATGGCTATCATGGCAGTGTAGCTTTCTTGCGAACAGCTGATTTCTCTTTCTCTTTGCTATGCTGTTTTATAATTAGTTAGTTTGTAGAGTCTGCCAATGCTCTCACTGATACACAGTTTACATTCCAGAAGGTGAAACTTTACATCAATAATTTTGGGGCCAGCTTCATTTTACTAGCTTATAAAAACAGAGATTTGGCTCTACTGTATTTGGAGCAGTTAGAAAGAAGCTTTGAGAAACTGCAGATGTGTTTGCTGGTCACTGTTGCAAGGCATCTGTAACACAACACCCAGCATCTGCCTGGGCAGTTTGGAATCATTGCTACTTAGTGGCTTGGATATAAAATATTGCAATCCAGCTTTGCAGGCTTCATTAGACACTAAACTTTCCCCAGGTGTACAAAAACCCTTTTGTTTCATAAGCTTATATTCCTAACTCAACTATGATGTTCCTAAAAAAAAAATATGATAATATAAGAAAAGGATAACTGAAAAGTAGACTGCACTGGCATATAAGGTCTTATTGTCATGATAACAGTATAAAGGTTTATACTGGAAAAATCCCCTCTCAGTTACTTCCAATGTTGATGCACAGCCCCAGTCCACATGAGATAATTAGTAGCCGGCTGAGTTTTGCAATGGTCCTTGACTATGCAAGGAGCAACCTGGTGTTCTGTGAAACTCAGGCAGTCACACCACACAGCTCAGCTCAAGAAAGAAGGAAGTAAGCTCTAGTCTTAAAAGACGACAGGAAGATTGATCTTTATACAAGTTTTTTTACTCTCCTGTGTGGCATCCCTGACTCTTACTTTGAATTTCTTTGCTGAATTGAAAAAAAAAAAAAAAAAGAAGCTTTTCTATGCTGATTCTTTGAACTTGCAGAAGAAGGAGCAAGGAATATACAGTAACTGTTGTTGGTAGATTTGTTACTCAGTCCTTCTCTTATTGTAGCCTATGGCAAAACAACCTTTCAGTGAGTTCATTAGAAACTAAGCTGTTTCTTTCAAGAGTGTTCTTTCTGCCAAAAGTGAATGTAAGAAGTAGCCTTCTCCCTTAGTTGAGTTCTGCAAGTGTTTTCTAAACATCTCCTTATGAGCATGTAACAAATTTCATACTGATACATTAAATAACCACAAAGTGAAATACACTACTGTTCTTTAATGTGTCTGATTGAACCGATGTTGATATTAACTATAAGGTAATAAATGTTAGATCCTTCTGACAGGAAGCACTTGACAAGCACTTGATGCTTTAAATCTCTCCGCACTGAAACCTGGTACAAGTACAGGATCATGAAGACATCCTTTGTCATAAAAAAGAAAATAGAATGCACAGATTACTTCACATTTTGACAGCATAATGGGGAAATAAGAACATAATAATCCCTTTTTGGAAGACAAGCTTTAAAATCAATTTAGCTTACCAAGCAGGCATTGCCTTGAGGAAACCTGACACACTGCTGGCTACAAGATCACCCGAGACATGTGTGAGGTGCAAGCCTCCTGGCTGGTACTTGTGTGTGCGGTAGCCACATTTGTGATCACATCATTAGTGTTAGAACATGGCATGCATATTTATCCTGTATTAGAGCCTTCTGCTTTGGTAATCACTTCTTTGTTAAAAATCAGAACAGAGCCAGCAAACAGTACAGGGGTGCCAATGATAGATGGAAAACCAGCCAAGCTGACACATTCTGCTGCTCTGCTTTCCTGATAGTTAATATTCACTGAAAGCTGAAGATCTGGGTGGATAAAATAAAGGTTTGCAACTGCACAAGGCACGTGACATCAGCAAATCATTCTTAGATTTATGTCAAGAATGGGACTGACCTTCATATATTTAAATAAATTGATTCTTCTTCTTAAAAGACTGACTAGATTGGGACAAATGTTTGTTGACTGTGTAGTACATATCCTGTGTAAATGTTCTTGTTGGCAGGTCAAACAGTGATTCTGTACATATTTTCCTCAGGTGTGCAAACCTGAGAAAAAGGCATAAAGGCAGTGAAATCAAGCAATGATTCAATGTCCGAAGTGTAAGTCCATTGCTGTGATTTTTGCAGTATTCACGCACTCCAGTAAAACTGTTTTTTTGCTCATCAGACTTATGTAGTTTATCTCACATGATTCCTTTGCGGTAGCACATTTATGCAGGGCTGATGCCATAACAGTTACAATAATTACTGTCGGATGCGAAAAGCTGTTTTCTCTTCTGAATGTCCTTGAATCGTGTCTGGCTGCCCTATGTGCCTTCTCCTACTGTTTCGGGCTTTGATAACTGTCTTCCAGATAATTTTGCAGTGGTATTTTAGACTTTATTATTGTCTGTTTCAATCCCCCACCTGGGGGAATGTTTGAAATTTAGTTTTTCAAAATCATGCTTAATGTATTGGCTATAATTACTGACTATGATACTCCTACCTCAGGACTACATCTATTTTTGTGTTGTGACAAACTAAATGAAAGAAACCGACATTGTGGCTGATGGAGCTGACTCTAACCCCTATCCTACAAAGTCAGGCTCCCATTTGTTTGTCTTCTGACTTGTGTTCCTGATTACTCAGCCACAGAAAGACTGAATATCTTTATCCTGCTAGTGTCCTGGCTGCAATTATGGCACAATCTTGAGGAAAAATGTGGTTCTGAGCGAATCATCTGAGGGAATGCTAAGAACAGATCTGACAACATAGGTGAGTGTTGCAAGCCCTAAACCAGTGGTGGGCATCATCTCTTCTGCCTGTAAGCCTTCAAAATGGGAACTTTCTACATAGCTTTCTTGGACTTAGGTGCTAGAGCAAGTGAAATGCACCAGAAGACAAAAATAAAGGAAATTTAATATTTATGAACTCAATAAGAACAACCTGTGATGATGAAATGCAGAGAATCTTGTAGAGCCATATTTTGAAGGAGAAATGTTTTGCAAGCTAGCAGTGCTTTCTACAACTAAGTGGGCATTTACTTATTACCTCAGGTACCTGTCTACAAGATTCCATTTAATTTGTATCAGCCTACGTGAATTTCGACAGATGATGCCATCAGGACAGCAGTCTTTGGAAGGCTGCTGCTGACTATAATGAGAGTACTAAACTATTCTTCACTCATAACTCTTACCAAGATTTAAATGTGGACACTTAGGCAATACATCGCCTGACAGGTCCAGACATTCTGCTGCTAGCAGAACATCTCTAAGGATATCAACATTTATGATAAAGTTTGAAAAATAAAACAGGAAGGGAGAAATTAAGAACTCCAGCCAAAAAAAAAAAAAAAAAAAGTATTTTGAGGAGCAGAAATCATAGAATCATAGAATGCTTAAGGTTGGAAGGGACCTCTAGAGGTCATCTAGTCCAACCCCCCTGCACACGCAGGGTCACCTAGAGCACGTGGCACAGGACTGCGTAGAGGGGCAGGATCATCTCCCTCCACCTGCTGGAGATGCTCTTCTTAACGCACTCCAAATACTACTAGAGACTTCCAAAAGTTTCTTACTTTAATGCATATTACTAAATCATATTTTGAAAGCACTTAGAGCAGCATTTAGTTTTGAATAGTGGATGCTGGATGGGTCTGAATTTTGGGTTTGACCAAAGATTTTCTAGATTTGCTTTATACATGCTTTTCAAATGTGCATAAAGGAGACCACACAGAATCACACAAAATGGTTAATGTTGGAAGGGACCTCTAAAGATCATCTAGTCCAACCCCCCTGCTCCAGCAGGGACACCTAGAGCACGGGGCACAGGGTGGTGTCCAGGCAGATTCGGAAGTTCTCCAGAGAAGGAGACTCCACAACCTTTCCGGGCAGCCTGTTCCAGGGCTCTGTCACCCTCACAGGAAAGATGTTTTTCCTCATATGGAGGTGGAATTTCCTGTGTTTCAACTTACACCCGTTACCCCTCATCCTGTCACTGGCCACCACAGAGAGGAGCCTGGCTCCATCCTCCCTACAATCACCCCTCAGATACTTGAACATGTTAATCAAATCTCCTCTCAGCCTTCTCTTCTCCAGACTACACAGGCCCAGCTTGCTTAATCTTTCCTATAGTCTTTCCTGGGCAAATGCTCCAGTCCCCTAATCATCTTTGTGGCTCTCTGCTGGACCCTCTCTAGAAGTTCAATGTCCTTCTTGTACTGGGGAGTCCAGAACTGCACCCAATATTCCAAGTGAGGCCTCACCAGAGCTGAGATTGACTAGATAAAAATCATTCTAGAAATCATGTTGGAAATGAATTTCATTGCAAAATATGCATTCAAAATTGAAAACCATGAGATAGCGAATTTCAGGGTAGTTTCAAAAAATTAAATAATCTCTAAATCGTTGTACAGAATTGCAGAAGTAGTATGCTCACACACCCCCACACAGTGTCTGTGTCTTGAAGAGTCTTTCACCAATTATATATAAGGAATAAGTTTTTGTAAACAATTTTCATTCTTTTTCTTCCACTTGCAGAGGCTGCAGCAAGGTACAGTTGTCTCCCAAGTCCCTTATAATAAAGTTCTAGAAAAATGTCCTTTGACTTAAATATAATGCATCAGCTGAAAGTATGATTCAGTATGAATTTAGTCAGTTTGATTACAGCAGTAACTCTGATGTTCATGAATATCTAAAAGGAAAAATTAGATGATTTTCCTTTAATTTATTCCATGTGTCCAATTTATTTGCTGTAGAAATGTTGCAAGCAGAACAATTTTTAAAGTCTACATTCCAATGACATGCTAAGAAATATCAGAAGTACCTTACAATATAACTAGTGATTGAAATGCTGGCAAGTCATATACTGCTATGCCATACCAATATTCAAGACTGGCACTTTTTGTAGACTGGAAATGACAGAGAATATAGTCACATACATATAGTCACAGAATACGCACATGTTGAAATGTTTGGTACTTCCAGGAGCTCACAGCAATGCTTTGGATATCTTGCTTTGACCATGGGCTATGATATTTAAAACACAGAGAAGATTCTTTAAAATATATTGACTGAAATTAGAAACCACACTTGCTGTGAGGAACGATATGATTTTGGACTTTACTGCCTTGACTGCATGGTGGAAGTGATGTTTATACATAACTTGCCGTTGATGCCCTCTTCTCCTAAATAATGTGATATCTCCAAAAGTAAGACCTAAGGAGATTTGAAAAATGTTGTAATTTAAAATCACTAGAGTGCTACCTTGTAAATCAGTTTGTGTGCTCTATGGACTGAGTTATATGGAAAAAAAAGAATCAGAAATGCTGAAATGAAAATACCTGTAGTAGTATAATTATAGATTTGATACTCTTTAATATTTTGGATTTCTTGAAATGTTGAAGTTTACAATGAGAAATTGCTAACAACTTTGCAATAATTTTGCTTTATATATTTGTTGCAATGCAGAACAAAATGAAATCATCCATTTGTTGAAACCCACTAGCATTGGGACTATCTTATGTCCTCAATTTGCATAAGTTTTAAAGATATCTTAAGGAAAATGACCACCTCAACAAACTATCCGTATCCTATAATTTAATGAAAGCTGAATTTTACATAAGGAGAAAAGCATTCACACAATATAATCAAGCTTGTGAAAATGATACATACATTTCTAACTGTATCATTATCCAGTCATATAAAAAAGGAAAGAAGAACATAATAAGCAAAATATATTTGAATTTAAATCCTATTATAAAGCAGAGTTTTAATTTCATCAACTAAGTGGCATGTTAAAGCCATACCTGAATAAATCCATTCTAATAGTGCTTATAAAGTCCTTTTGCTTTTATTTCAAACCTCTTACTCAGAAAAAAAAAATGTTCTATAACAAATATATAAAGTCATTTATATAAAAAGTAATTTTAAAAAAAAGTAGTCAGACTGTGGTATTTAGCAATCTAAGAGATTTTTCTCACTTAGTGAATTCAGTGGCGTTAAATGTGAGATTGCTTTGCCTCTAGCTCTTGTCTGAGAGACAAGCACAGGAGATGTGCATGCCCCACAGGGATGGGTCAGGTTCCCTAAGACAACTAAAATGGCATTATATGCCTGCTTTGAAACAACTGGATAGCATCTCAGCAGTGCCACAGCTCGTATAAATCTGGTGGTCCTCACAGTGAAATTATGGAAATATTTTACAGCTGCTCACATTAAAGTGTGAATAGCCCTGCATTCAGCCAGAAACATTCTTTACTATTTAAAGCATATATTGATCATAAAAATGACGGATATGAAAACATCAAGTCTACAGAAGCAGTAGAATAAGGTAAAATAAGTATTTTTGAAATATTATAATATTTATTTATTTATTTTAACCTAGTGTTTTTCAAATGTTAATAAAACATCTACCTTGATTTATTCAGCTTTTAAAAACTGTACGCTACCCAATGAGGCTAACCAGAGCTACTGCTTAAAAGACATGCATGCATTTTGACCTTGCAGCTTTCCCTACTTTTACTGCTATGGAGTGAGCTGCAAGTCCTCAGCTCTCAGCTTGCGCATAGCACTCCTTCGCCATAAACATCCCTGGATACCCCACAGGAATTCCCTACTGAGGAAGCCCAAGTATGGTGCTAAAACATTGCTTTATTGTGAGCTGATGGATGTCCTCACTATGATCTGAGACCCACAGAATAATGACTCTATGTCCCTGTGCATCAACAAGAACTTTAAAGATAAAGCAATTTCCCAGATTTCAGGAATGGGCCTAAAGATTCAGCCAGTATTTGTTTGCCCCAATTCCATGCAAGAAGAAAAACTTTCTTTTCATATTAGGAGATTTCTGCTTTGTTGCCTTTACAAACTGGTAAGTGGTCCCTCTTAGGAAGTGAATGATGAATATTCCCAAACTGTTAAACATGAGAGAATAACTTGACCATAAAATAAACTATAGAGACACAGAATCCATTATTCATTTCTTGCATAAACTTGTGAATGATAATTTCTTATATTTTATGTAATGTGATATACTTTTTGATATACTTTTTTTCTTAAGAGTATACTGGGATTGGCACTTGCACTTACAAATGATTTCTATGAGTGTAGATGTTGATTTTGAGCAGAGAAAGGATGCCAAGTATGACCTAAACTTTGTGCAGCTATATCCCAGGAGGCTAATAAAAATCCCAAGTGGATGGTGTTGCAGCTACCTCTGGTGTTTTTGCATATATTTTGCGACCTGGGGGACTTAATTCTTTGCCTTATGAGTGCTTGCAGTTGCCCATGCATTTCCTGTCCTGCATTCCAGCTTGGCAATTCTGACTACACATTTGGAAGAGGAAAAAAATTCCCAATTTATATCCCATGTGCAAATGTGCATGCGTGCATATATATACGTAGATCTCTTTTTACCAATTAATGTTTGGTAAAAAGACCCATGTGCGTATATCAGTAAACCAAGGAACTGTTTTCAAAGATGACTAGGTTAATCATGGATGATTTCAGTATTGCAAAACCTGAAATATAACAAACAGCACAAATATCCCTAAAGGTCATATATTTAAACTCCCCAGCGCAATAATTTATGGCGATCATGTCTTCAGCCTGCCCTGTTAGCAGTACTCACCCCGAACAAGCAGCTCTGCCTCATCAGACACCGCGTCTGCTGCGGTCTGCACCCGGCAGCCGTATCGCCCTGCGTGCACCAACAGGATGTTCCTGATCATTAAATCTGCCGAGGATGCTTGCTGCAACAAGGATGAAGTGACAGTTTAAAATTTAGTAAATCTGTGCATTCAAGGTAATTTGTGAGGGTGCTTGGTACAGTGTGAGGAACTTGTGATTGCGGCTTTCATCTTAACAACATTTATGTGCTCTAATACCCTCTTAACGAGGATTATCGGAATACTGAAGCTACACAGTTATTAGAGATTAAAGAAGAGGTTTTCAGTTCATAATAAGTCTGACTTTGCTTAAAGCACACTATGCATATTTGTATGCACAAAGAAAATCACTCCAAACTAGCACAAAGAAATTCATTTAGGAGATAAAGAGAAATATTTTGGGTTCAATCCTTGGTGTTAGAAAGGTACTATTAAGGCTCTTTCTTCTGCTCCCTCTTCTTTTTTCCCACAATGTAGTGATGCTTGTAATATATAACTGGAACAAAATCACAATAATTTAAAAGATAGTCTTGACTACATTTTATTGAGATCAGTATTTCAGTCAACAGTAGTTACAATGCTCCCAAATTATGAATAGAAGTGGAAAATAGAATGAATAGAATGGAAAATAAACGTCTTTTGGAAGATGAATGGCTTTTTTTTTCCTAATTTCTGTATTATTTTATGAATTCAAGAGATGGTGTCAGAGTTTGCATGTACAAAATCATTGTTATATCCAAAGCTTTCTGGAGTCAATAAATGTTATTCCATCAGATTTAGTGAGCTCAAGTCCACAGATATTATTGATCTAATATTGTTTCTTTCTACTCAGAGAAAGGGCACAGTATGAATGAAAGTCACCCTGAGCACATGGTTATCTAGCAATTACAGTTTACATTTTCAACTCAAATGCTTAAAATGCTTGCATTTTTTGACGATGGGTATCAACAGATTTAGCAAATGGCCATATGCATTTTTGATACTTTCAAGTTAGTGTATTTCTTTTAAAAGTCTAATGAAATATTAACCCCAAATTGACTTTAAATGCATTGCTTTTTATTTTGAATCTCAAAGAGCTGAACCTAGAAAATTTCAGCTTTTCCTGTAAATCACTGTAACTTTCCTCATCATTGCTACTGATGTGCAGTGTATGATATGCAATCCTAACATGCTAAGCCTTCTTAACATCAATTATTTCTTTTGAGTCACGTCTTGTTTTAATACCTTCTATAAGTTAAGATTCTACGTTGTGGAACATAAAACGTGGTTCTAGAACAACTTTTTATAGCTTTTTTTTTGAGAAAAATGTTCTTGATTCTTTTATTCTCATCTTCAGTTCACAAATCTCTCTCTCTGTAGATTTTTATACAGTTCATATAATTTCCAGTTTCTCCACTGAATCTTTCAGAAATACTAGGATTCCGTTTATGATGAGAATGCTTCCAAGTTGTGCAATATCTTTTTATCCATCACAGCTACAGTATTTTACTACTTTGTTGTTCTTGCTGGGACTCAGAGGTGATATCTAGAAAGAAAATCTCTCTTCCAGTGTATTGTCAATACAGCTGCTGCAAAAAATTACTTTACAGTAAGTCTGTAGGCTCTTCAATTTCAGAAAAGGATAAGCCCTGTCTACTGCACTCTCAAATAAGAACATTTCTCAGATAATCAACCCTATACATGTCAGAAAGAATGACAGAGAAAGCCATGTAGCAGAGAAAGACAGAAGAGGGGAAAGTGGGGGAATGAGCTAAATACAAATGCAAAAAACAATGCTTTGAAATTTGCCTAATTACAGTTCTTTTGGGGGAAATGCTGAATAGATTTTTTTTTCTTTTTCCTTCTTTTATTTTCATCTGTAAATGCAGAAGTTTGAATAATGTTGGTAAAGGATTTTAGAAATTTATTGTGCAACATCTTTAGAGATTTTTTGACAAGCTGTTTCATGAGAATGAAAAAAACATACTCAAATATGAGGAAACAAAGGAGACATAGGAGATCAAGGTTGCCAATGAGAACAAAGAGAACATGGGCATGATCTATAGCTCAATAACCCTGTAGATCTAAGAATGTGAATATAGTGCTAGTGTTTTGCTTTATGAAGTAGATTCATTGTGCTATATCTGGAGGCAAGATGCTCAGTCCAGTCAAGGCATAATGCAATTTCTATATTTCTGCTTTGGTGTTCCCAAAGCCCTTGCAGTTAACTTAGATCACAATTATGGAGTAGAATATTCTGCAGCTGTAAATGTAAAAGAAGAGCACATGACGGCACTTCTATAAGGGATAAAAAGTTTTCAACTCATATTGTACAACAGTGTTTATTAGCTATTGAAAAGGGGATTATTCAAGATGGTTAATGCTTCTGATACAAAGCCTTAGACAGCAGAAGGATAAGACTAGGAAATTTTCTCCTCTTTCCTTTGAGGCTAATTTGCAGATAATGTGTGCTATGTTGTTAGAGGAGAAAAAAAAGACATAATAGATAGCAACTGCCTGGTTTTATTGCTAAGGAGCTGTTAAAAATCTTAGCTGTCACTCTGATTTGTGGAGGTTTCATGACTATATGAATCCTAATATTCTCATCAGGAAAATACATGCATTTTATCTGCATACCTATGTAACCAGGTAGATTGACAGCATTTAGAAGAATCACTTCTGTAGGAGCACTGCAGTAAAATACATCCACATGAAACACTTAAGTTTATTACAGAATAACAGGATGTGCAGCCAGTATTACTTAAATTTTTTATCTCATTGTGTTTAATACAGATGGATGCCTATTCAGACATTAGCATCTTGATCATGGAAAATCCTGAAACCTTTTAGCTTCTGTTCAGATTAGGAGAAGCTATGTTTGATCAGCACCTCTGCAAAAAAAGATATTTTTTGTTCTTCAGTGGTGTCAAATGTCTTTACAAATTTTAGGGACTCTACTTTTTTGTGAAGATTTGGAAAAATATAATAGCAATTTTGTAATGGTTAGCATATCCTCTAGGCTTGAAATGCTGCATAACTAAGCTAGACATTTTTAGCCTGGAGAAGAATGAGAGGGGATCTTATCAATATGTACCAATATCTGGGGGGAGAATGTAGGGAGGATGGGACCAAACTCTTCTACGTGGTGGCCAGTGACAGGACAAGGGGTAATAAGTACAGGAAAACACAGGAAGTTCCATCTCTTTATGAAGAAGAACTTCTTTGCTGTGAGGGTAACAACGCACTGGGAGAGGCTGTTCAGAGAAGTTGTGGAAACTCCTTCTTTGGAGGAAGACCCGCCTGGATGCCACCCTGTGCCCCATGCTCTAGGATTCCCTGCTTGCATAGAGGGGTTGGACTAGATCTCTAGAGGTCCCTTCCAATATCTCAACCATTCTGTGATTCTGTGATCATCTTAAGGGTTCTAGCTTTTTTCCTGGTTTTATATAAAGGTTTTGCAACATATGTAAATGGTCAGTAAAGGTCCATTGAGACAGGTGCTGTTGTTACTTTCATACACTGAAATTTGAGGACTACATGATGTTGTCCTGAAAGACCTTCATTGGGAATGAAGGGAATTCTTTATGTGGGAAAAGTTAAAGAAGTTAAAATGGGCATCTGCAATATATTCCTTGTGACTTCTAACATAGAGAGTCCCTTATATATTCTTCGAACTACTGTCAACATGTCTGAATAATCATCACTTCTATTTATGCTGAAATTTAGCCCTGTGTCTAAGCTTTACTAGGATTGGAATAAAGCTGAAAAAGAGGAGGAAAAGCCTAAAAATTTGACACATGAAAGAGTGGAATCAAGTTTTAGACTGGATTAAAAACAGTGAATAGTTGAAAACAAAGATGCTAATGCTAATTAAAGGTTAATATTAATTAATTATTAATGGTTCAAAGCTTTTTTTTCACCTTTCTTTGTTTGTCCCCTATTTTTGGAGCTTTGTTTTTGGTGGAAGTCTTGGAGTACGGCTCTTTTCTTTCCTTTTTTTTTTTTGAGCATAACATGGATACTTATATCAAATTAACATTCAATAAGAACCTCAACAAAGCCTGGAATGATGTGCTGGCTTTCCAGAAATTAAGAAAATGTCTATAAATTGTAATTGCATTGGCTGTATAAAATTAAGATATGCAATGAAGGTTAAATTAAGAGTGCATCAGGAATACAATCAAGTAAAGTATCTAGGGTAAGAATTTTTATATTTTGCTTTTTGTTTTTTTGTCACTAGAAAAGACAGAATGCTTCAGCAAAAGGAAAGACATATCCTCCCCATGGGGAAGGTTAAAAAATTAGTGACATGGACACAAAAAGTGCAAAAGGAGCTCTCATTTTGATTAACATGACTTAGAGTAGCCTGAGGAGTCAGTGAACACGTGATCCTAAATTTCAGAGCTGAAATGAGTGGTGTCTAAATTTCTATGTCCATATATACATTTGCACTTTCTAAATGTACATTCTTATAAGCATCTTTTTTATTTAGCTATTTTTATGCTTTTTTTTTTTTTTGTGACAGGGCACATTTTACAATAAGTAGATGATTTTTAAGGAAGCATTTGGTTACATTACTTGGCATTCTGAATATAATACATTCTCCAAATATACATAAGTATATTTGTTCTATATATACTCTTGTGGTGTGGAATATATCTTGTACTTTCCTAAAGACAAGGCTTTCAAAGATTTTAAGAAAAGTTAAAGGTAACCTTCAAGGACAATGCCGCTTGTGCATCTACTGCAACACTGAATATATTACTGGTCTTCACCGAACCACAAATACATAATAATACAGCTACCAATGCTCTCTATTATTACTAATTATTTTTTAGGGCAACAAATTATTGTGTCCTTTATTATCACGCTCTGAAGGAGCTCCTTCATCAAGTTCTGGGTGGCTCCAATGTTCAATTTACTGTATCAATCTATCGGTCTTTCTGCTCCAGTATGGTCTGTTATCTTAAGTAACGGTTGTGCCTGCAAAGTGTCTAGTTATCTTTATATACAAGCTATTGCTCACATGCAATAAATTATCACATGCATCAGTGCCACCTATATATAGCATTTGTTGTTGATTTAAAGATACTTTCCCCATGCATAAATGTTCCAAGAAGCATATTTTGCTCAATGAGAATCACCCATTTCACTTTGTCTATCATACCTATTGCCCTAATTTTATTCATTTACAGAGAAAAAAACAACAACAAAAAGCTTTTGCAGAACATATTGTCAGTCACTTTTTTTTTTTTTTTTTTAACCATTCCACACACTGAGAGGAAGATGTGTGTATTTTCCCAGGCTTTTCCCAGTAGCGCTCTGTATTCTGCTTGCATCTGAAATAGACCTCCATGTTCTACAGTAATGACCTCTTCTAACATCTAGTAAATCTGGTAAATGCTAGTGTTTACTTTCAAGATATCATTCAAACTACAGAATCATAAGTGGAAAAATATACATGAAATAGAGCAATCTTAAATTGCTCTCCTCATATTATCAACCCTACTATAGATTTCATCTGTCTTTAATTCCTTTTGGTTTCCACATTGACCATAAAACTTCCCTTCCAGAGTCCAAGCACATGAATGCTACACTAATGTAACTGTTTTGTCTTGGAAAGAAGGACAAAAAGGTGAGTAAGTTCGAAATACACAGTAGCCAAGAGAGCTGAGCTGGCATCACTGAAGGCAGCTTCTGAGCTGCAAAGGTCTGAAAAGGGTATATTATTTCTAAGAAGCATTCTGGTTGAGAACGCCATTTGGCCAACATGCAGTTAAAATTGTCTTTTTGCTTAGGAATAATGTGTTTAAAAAATAATAAAACTACTTTAATACATCATGGTTCACCAAAGATTAAATCAACAGGAAAAGACTGGCCAGATACATTGCCATTGCAGGAAAACATGCTTTTAATGGTGAAAGCATAGTGAATGTTTGGATCAGTTTTTTTACGATGACTGCATGGGTTTGTTGGCACTTGCAGGCTGTAACCTGCACTCTTGGCAGTTAGACATGAAGGTGTTTTCCTGCAGAAGTAGTTTGTTACGCACACACAGACATTTTGTACAAAAAGCTTGAAAATTTTCTAAGCATTTTGCAGTCTACCTTTCTAAATATATATTCTATACTATAATGGAACAGCAATGAAGAGATTTTCTTCAAGGCAACAAAGACCCAGGCTGTTAATGATATTTTGTTCAACTTAAAAGATAATTTAAAATATCAGGCTGAAAGATAATTTTAGGCTGCTTTTTGTAGCTATTCCTATACAAAGGTTAGCTGGATTCCTGACTCATACTTTATTTAATTTGGCAATGAAAGTAATGAAAGCCAGTTAGATTAAATAAAAAAAAGATTTCATAGTTGAATTTTGCTTACGTGACATATTTGATTAGCAATAGAGTTTATTTTTGGTGAATTTATCTGAAGCAAGGTAACCATTTTACTCAATAATTTCATGGCAATTTTACCTTTGTGCAGTCAACGGTAAGTAGAAAATAATAATACAATAAAGTTATTTTAAATTGTACTGACAATTTAAATGTTGCTAATGATGGATCATTGGCTTCCAGCCAACTTCTGTTCATCATGCATTTAGTACAATTTAAGTGCCATTCCATACAAATTCTCAGGTTTGAGCACATTAAGCATTTGCATGCTTTCTGCTCATGGTGTTCACATATTGCAAAGATTTATTCTGTTAAAAAGTAGCTCTTTTTTTTTTTTCCATTAGTGGAGTGACCATGGAAAACTGTATTAAGTACTCTCTCTTTTAATAATAAAAGCAAATTTGGAACAAAGAAGATAAAATAATTGTCACTATTTTCATTGTGGTTGTAGCAGCATAGTATTATCCAGGCAGATGCAGGCTGGCCAAGATATACCTGCTTCCACATAAAGTGCACTATAGCTATCTGCAAGAATTTGTAAAAAAGATGTTTTAAAATGTTTTCAGATCTGTAGATCCCTATGATTTTTTTTTCAACAAAAGTATAGACCATTCCCTTGGTAGCATTTTCCACTCTGTGCAGTGAAAGCAGAAATAAAGAGTTGTTTTGGTTGAGCACTGGTGGTTAGGAGCTGGTAAGGTGGACCTTTAAATGCTGCTTGACTTGCTACAAAAATTAGTATCAGCTGTCAGGTAGTATCTTACACACTGGCGTGTAAGGAAGGACATCTAAGAAAGGAAACATTTGTGACATCTAAGGGAGGAAACATAATGTATTGACTGAAAGAGAGAAGAGATGGGGTATAAAATGACAAGCTTCAGGACAGAGGAAGCCCTCTATACTCATATTGCCAAATTCATGTTCTATATTTGCATTGTTATTACCAGGAGAAGAAAAGAAGGTAGAATGATATGGGCCATCTGTGTTCTGTTAAGTGGAAATGGGAGTACAGAGCACATGACTTGGATGGCAGTGGCTTGATAGTGATAACTGACGATGACAGAAACAAAAATAAATTCTAGTTGTGACAAAAATGCCAAATGAGAGTACATCAAACCAAGAAGCATAGAAAGCAGACACGATACAGATTTCAGTACTGTATTGCACTTAGGATGCTGAGACATACAAAGAGGACTAGCGGGATCCATAGTTGATGGCATACATCAACTATAGCAATGAAAGCTACTTAGAAGGAAAATAAACAAACAAACAAAGTGACAAAGGAAAAAAGGAAAAGGACTCAGGCAGACGAGCCTTTAAAGGCTCTCTAAGCTAGTAGATGGTGGTGATGAAAATGATGAAGATTATGATGATCATGAAGATGTTTTGCCTCTCTCTCTCTCTCTCTCTCTCTCGCTCTCGGTGGGACCTGCCCAAACTCCCTGTTGGTTTATGCTGACTGGAATATACTAATCAAGTGCAGATGTCAAACAGTGATTGATTGTTAAGTTTCTGTGCATGTACATTGTCAAATGATATTTATTAAGCATTTAAATGGCTATTATCTACTTCACTGTGAATTTGCTAAAAATCTAATATAACTCAAAATCTACAAAACAAGCGACAAAGGTCTGACTCTCAGGCCAGTGGTAACTGCTTTCCAGGACAACTTGCCATAATAGCACTGCTGATATTTGCATGTGTAAGACCACGATGACAAAAAGAGGGGATCAGCAGCATGAGAGCTACAACAGAAAAATACTGTCAAAGAGGCTCTGGAAAACACTGCCAAGACAGCTCAGATAAAAGTTTGCAGGACCGTGAGTGAAAAAAAGACTATGCAATTGCAAGTGGAAGGCTACATCATAACTAAGGTTGAGTCACTAAAGCACCTAAGGCAACAAGGGAGGAACGTCAGGAAAGGAGAGAGAGCAGGATGAGCAGCACTGATGCAAACTGCCCAGGGGAAATGTGTAAAATGAATTTCAGAGAAGATAAGGGGTATATAAAATAGGAAGAAATTATAAAATGCTCAAAGGGAGTGAAAAGGTTGCAAGTGCACGCTAGCTGGGTTTGACTAGTATTTAACTATCCTATGGACAATAACGTGGACAGTAAGCTACATATTGTTCAGCTGCTCAAACACCCAGCTGTGTTATTATAATCTAGAATAACACTGTGCCAAGCAGTTAAATGGTTCACCAGCTGCAAGTAAGCAGAGAAAAACATAAAATATTTTCTGTTTACTCCAACTTTCCTTTTGTAATATGTTTCCTCTAAACTAGGGAGGGTACAAAATACCTTAATAGAACAAGCAAGTGTAATAATTGTCTGACAGTATTTCAATACTTTTTCATGACAATCATTTCTTTTTGCAATTATTGCAGACTGTAATTGCAGTTTTATGCATTAGCATATTTTTGAGCTACTAACAGTTGTTACACTTGGACATGAAAGGCTGAGCTATATGACCATGAGGCAGCCCTCATGGTCGTGGGTGTCCAGGGATATAAAGGTCTTGTGCATTCCCCAAAATGCTCAGTTATCTTCCTCAGTCAAAATAAAATTAAATAGATGAGAAGTTGCTTATCTCCAGAAATAGCTTCTATATATTCATAGAAAAAAAAAAAAAAAAAAAAAAAAAAACAGAAAAGAAAGGGCATAACATAGACAAACAATTTGGACACAGGAGTTTAAATAGTCAATTACATTGATGAAATTTTCACAGTGTCCTTTCCTAATACAGCATACTGCTATATCTATAATTTTAATCAGTTCTGTGGGACTGTTTTCATACTGGCAGTCTAACAGGATGAAGTTTTTCTCAAGACCAGGGTTTTCAGTGTGTTTAGATTTTGCTTTGTAGTTACCAGTCATAAAGCAGATAATTCAGATTTTTATGGCAATGAACTCATATTCGATTTTGTACATTCCCTATTTTACAGGACATATACTATAGAAAATTTCCTATCTTCAGTGGAAAATGTTTTAAAATATAAGGTATGATTTTTATCTAGAAACTGTTTTATGTCACTTTAAATATTTATTTCTAAGTAGTGGCAAATGGGAATGGTAATATCTGGCGACGTGCATTGACATTAATGGTTATGCTACTCTTTTTGCATCTCTAGAAAAAGTGTTTCAATGAACAAATAAACAAACTGCTGGAAATAAGGTTGATAACAGTAGTATTATTATAAGCAGAAATTCTCTGTATATAAAGCATGCTTGTTTTACAACACTTTTGATAAGTACTACTGTCAAAATATCTTTGGAGTAGGGTTGAGGATTTGAAATAAAACCCTGTTTAATTAGCCTGTTCAATTTTACATTAAATAAAGAGAAGATATATTGTTATTAACAGCCTTCTATTTTAATTTTTTCCATGTAATGTAAAACTTAATGTTGCCCGTTTATAAACTGCTAACAATGGTTGAATTGAAACAACATTTAACTTCTAAAATATGATTAAAGTCCTATAGCAAAACTAAGAAGAGACTTGAAAATGTAGTAAAAGGTGCCAAGTTATGTTTTCTTTGTTTTATACGTTATTAAATTAAATTTACCTGTGATTGACAGTAGTTAATGTGCTGCTCAATGTGTATCTTTTTAGAAAGAAATGGCAAATTTTAATTCAGTTCTTTGTGAAAAAATACCTCTGTAAAATATAACATGACTATTTGTGCGTATTATTTCCCCTGTTGGCAGTTTCTGTTAAGACCAAGAACCTAAAAGGATACTGAGACTAAATTACTTTCCTGAGTTTGAAAGGTACTTGTGTAGGTCACGGGTGTGGGACTCTGCTAGGCAGTGCTGCTACTTAACAATGTGTGGGTAATGGCAAAAATCACTTTTATTTGCCTGCCCTAAAAGCACCATCAGCTTTCAAACACAGAACTGGAGGAGGGGATATGCTGATTAAACAACACATGCAAAACAAGTAGCCCTTATCTAGAAAAGGGAAAGCTGCCCAGAATTGCTTTCAGGACAATATAACCATTGTCAATAGAGAATTTCAAAGAGAAAATTCTGAATAAAATTTGAATAGTACTTTTGGATTAGACACAAAGGAGTAGGAAAGAAAAACAAAGTTATCTTGATTGTCAACAAGCAGAAGCTGTATTTCTTTTAGGCTCAAATGCTCACTGCTATTTCTAGAAAGAAATTTTGGCAATCCAGACTTCCACGCAGCATTGTCTCTTAATCATGTAGATTACCCATGCAGACCCTAAAATGTTACTAGGTCTTTTGGTAGACAAAGTAAGATTTTTCTAATGAAAAATGCTGTATATATCCATTGCACAACCATTCTTCTGCTGTGTTATGGAGTTCTGCATACAAAAGGTCTTGGATGTTTTCTTTTCCCCAAGTGCATCTGTCATTGCAGTGATGCTAGGTCTCCTTTCCTGAGTATTCCCTTCATGCACCTCTCTGTTCATCTTAGCATTCCTACAATACTTATTCTTTTGAGGTACCTAAACTGCCTAAGTACTAAGTGTTTGATAGTTCAGTAAGCAATGGAGAAAGCACTTTTAATTTGATTAAAGATTAGATCTTGGTGTGAGAAACAATAATACTGTTTTTTTAGGTACAAGCTAAAGATGTAATTTACAAAGAGCAGCAATATGTATTATTGACAGGAGCTTTTCCTTTTTGTTTTAATTGTAATTACCAGGGAATGAACAGTTTTCACAAGTGGAAATTTGCCTACAGCTCCTATAAACCTCACTTAGGTGACAGCTTTTATACCATTGCTTTAAGTACCAGAATATCTGTTACACTTAACACCTGGATCTGTCACAGCAAAAGTATGAGCAGAGCAACCAGTGGTGAGGGCTTGACGATGGTTTTGTTATTAAAAAAAATTCAAGTAATATTCAACTTGTCAGGATTTCAAAAATAAACAAACAAACAAACAAACAACATTTTGTCTGATGCGTGGCACAAAGTGGATGCATAATTACAAAACTTCATCCACACAGAAAATATTTCTCTTAAATGTAATGAATTAAAAAGCATGTTGATCATCATCAACTCAAACAACTTCAAAATATTTCTCAGAAATGAGAAATAATGGAGATAGATGAAATCTGAACAGATTTTTGGTTTTCTCAGAGTTCCTTGTTTGCATTCTGAAACCTGTGTCTTTATTCCACTCTGGATCTCTCCTATGAGGGTTGATAAATTAAAGGAGATTCAGAGCTTTATTTTGTCTTCGTTTTGCCCTAGACCAAGTCATGCTTGGTCACGAAGGAACGAAATATATTTTCCTTCTTCTGCTTAAGATCACATGCTTATTTAGTTAACAGAAGAATGAGATATGACTGACAGCATCCAACAAATTATGTCCAACAAAATGGAGAACTGCTTATATTTTAATTACTACTTTCAGAAGGAGGGATGTGTCCAATTATGTTTCTAATAGCATTCAGAAAATTTCATTGAGGATTAATCTACTAGGGTAAAGTTTTTGATATTTCTGTTCTGGAAAGGAGGTTTTCTGTCTCCTTCCACTTGCCCTCATGCCAGTCATTAGGTATTTTTAGTACATCCAAGCCTACCTTTCTGTTCTCTTCTCAGAGTGAAAAACAGAAATGTCTTGACATTTAAATAAGTTAGGAATGGAAGCAAATGAAGCATGGGCTGACAATCACTTGTGTGAGCAGTATTATAAAGGCAATGTCTGACAGTTCAATTAGTTATTTCTTTTGAGTTGTACAGAATTTCCTATTCTAACAAACATTATTGTCACAAACTCTTGCTGGAATAGCTAGTTAAATCTACTAGAATATGGTAATAGTTTAGTCACATCAGACCAATGAAAAGAGTCAACAAATAAATCTTTAGAATACACATAAATCCCTGTGATTCCTTTGTGATTTGTTTGTGGTATTGTATACAGGAGATGAGAAATCCTATGCTCAGTTTCACTGGGGTTAGTTCAATGAGTTTTACACAGATATTTTTTCTGAAAATAGTACCAGTATGTCCACATATACACCCTCTATGAATCTGAGGGTTTCCTATGGTAGAAGTGACATCATGGCTGAATTGTTATTGAAAAGTCTAAAAAATCCTATTTTCATACAAAACAATAAGATTATATTAAATTAGCTTTACTTCATTAAAGTTTGAATGGCTTGGGCAATTTCCTAGCCTGAGTTTTTTTCTCAGTGATTAAAAATTCAGCATAGAAGATGCTTCACTCACATCCTTCCTGCTTCCACTGTAATTTCAAACTTCAGATTTTAAAAGAGTTTGAACTCTAAATGTAATATATAATCCTTTCAAACCTCATACAGCTCCATTTATACAGTAATTTACGGGCAGTGAACTCAAAAACAGAGTAATCAGTTTTGCTTTTAACTTTCAGAAATGAACTCTCGTAGCTAACATTTCAGTGCAGCTTCTGGAAAGCCAGAGTGGAATTAAGCCTTCTCTGGAGTGGAAGAATACGTAGTAGAAGAGTGGTGGATATATCTTATATAGAAAATGGAATTTTTGCAATACAAAAATTTCACATTCCTCACACATTAACTGTGAAATTAGCTACATTGGACTCAAATTAGAAATTCTAACTTTTAAATTTTTTTCAACTTTGAGCTTCATTTTTCCTCTGTTAACATAGCATGGTTGTTTGATTTATTTTTCATTAATGGGAAGATTTAGTTAAATCACTGTAGATTCTATTCCCAAACTCATTCACATAAACAGACTTTTTTTCTACTCAGAAAAGTTAAAACCTCTTTCTATGGGACAAATTTTAATTAGATCAGTATAACATTTGAACACAGCAAATTGAACCAAGGACTATTTATGAACCAAGGACTATTATTTGAAATTGATAAGCATATTTGGGCCATGTGATTTTTGTTAAATTTAATAAGAGCTGCACAGCTGCAATCTACCTTATGCAAGACTTTGTAAAAATAAAGTGTATTGCTTGTTATTCAAACAATTAATATATATGCTGGACAAGTATAAGCATTTGGAAGTAAGAACATTCTAACAGCCATGGTATCTGTGAAGAATGAGGGTTCTAGCAGCATCCTCCTAGAAAATATATTACCAGCAATAGAAGAGGATTTGTCTCAAATCATTTTCTGTTCCCTCACAATGATCCCCAAATGCACCACTGGTATTAATCAGATGTAGAACTTTACCTTTATTGTATGTTTGATTAAAAACACTTGAATTAATGCCAGTTTCCTGCCATTTGTACCTCCTTTAACTACCATTTCATTTTAACGTTAATGCAATTAGTGTTTCATCTAGGTCAGAACTTTGTAAATGGAATAGATGTGTAAAAGCATGCACATTCATATAACTTTGCAGCACATAGATGACAAATGCACAGTCACTTACTGCCTTGATGCTTTCAAAGTGTCCACCTTGTTTTTCAAAGTCAATAGGCTGCCCATTGAGTGTCCAATAGAATGTGACATCGAGAGTGTTGTCGTGAATGGCTTTGCAGCTGAGGACAATGCTTTCCCCAACTGTTAACTCTGTCTTCTTGGGAGTCAGCTCTATTCTTGTAGGTTCTTGAAAATGCACAAGAGTTAGCAACAGTTAAAAGAAGGTGTTGTCATACTGCAACATCTATATTACATGCAATTGAGCTATGCTTAATTTATGATGACCAAGTATTTACAGTTGGTTTCAAATATATATTGCTGAGTGCTGAACTCAGGTAATAATGTACATTGAGAAATGGTGGTTGCGAGCAGGGGGTAAAGTTCATTTTGTGTAAGTAGTAGAATAGCATTTTAAACAATAATATGCAGAAATTCTGGAAAGGATTAATTAATTTTATTAGTTTCCAAAAAAGCTCTTGATTTTTTTTTTTTAAGTCTCTAGGACCTGGAAATTTTCAGCATTGTCCCTACAAACAGGGATTTCAGCATTGTCCCTACGAAAAAACAAGTAAGAAAAAAATACAAAAAAGGAAAATTGCAGGCGTACTTTATACAGCAAAATGCTTAAGAAATGAAAACAAAATACTGAAACATCTAAAACCAAAACCAAAGATTATATTCACTTGGAAAGTGGCAAAAACATGGCTTAGATTTTAATTATAAATAACTCAGTGGTTTAAATTTAAGTACCCTTCTAAGGGACTAATTTGTTTATTTCTTCTTACAATTTCTAGCAATAATATTATTGGTTTCTTTCTAAATTTGTATTTGACTAAACTGTCTATGCAACATCGTTGTGTTCTCCTGGTGTTTCTAAACAATAATGAAACATTAGAAATCAGTAATCACCATTATCATCAAAATATTTTGCATACCTTTTACAGATACTGATGCAACAATTTCTGCAGACCCAAATACATTTTCACCTTGGCATACATATCGTCCTTCATCAGATTTGGAAGCATTCAGGATTCTCAGGCTCCCATAAGGAAGAAAAGTTACCCTAAAAATGACAGATACATAAATATATAAATATATCCCCACTTTTTAGCAGCTAAATTCCATGCTGTTATCTTTTAAAGCTAATAAATAGGATTAAGGACTACTGCCTCTGTAACTAGGAAGATGAAGATGATAATTGAATTCTTTCCTGTTTCAAAAAGCTGTAATGAACCCATTTTACTTCTGCTCGTTCCTTAATTCAAAAAGTCTCAGGGAGGGATCAGTGGATTAGTATTCTCTGACACTTATCAGCAGTGAATTTTAATGAATCTTTTGTGAAAGTAGAAAAGGTGATTCTTCATAATTTGTCTTTAAAGTTTCACTACTATATTATTGTGAAATCACATTTCAATATCAAGCATAACTTATTCCTCTTAAAACAAAAAATGACCTTAAAAATCAAATGTGAGAGGAAAGAGAAGTAAAATGTAAAAGAGATTTAGAAGAAAGGCCTAAAATTAATTGTATCTGGTCTAAATATGATTTATGGCGTTATCATACACAGTGTAGTATAGGGCTTTAATTTTTTTTTTTTTTTTTTTTTTTTTTTTGTAGTTCAGTTTATATATATTTTCTGGAGTCCTGTATGATTCCAGATCCACTCTGTCTCTAGATGAGCAATCCCATAAAACCATACACATGAAAAATGCTGTCCAGCCATTTATGCTCAAGAAGTAGACATTTGGCTTTGTTTATGCTGTCTCAGTCACAGAGTCCATGAAAATTTATAGATATTAAACTGACTCACTTCTGCTATTTTAAAACAGTAAAGTTCCAAAATGTATTTTATAGTAAAGCTGCAGCCCAAGAAGGTAAGTAAATACCTACTCCTCCTCTCCTGCAGAGAAAGGAACTTCAAGCTTACTTGGGATATGGCATCTCCTAAGCAGCATCTAGGCCAAGTCCTGTCTGCAGATGTTGACCCCCAGTACCAGGCTGGGTGTTGGCTTTGAGGCCTCTTGAAGGACATGGCAGATAATAGGCATTTGAAGCCCCCAGCAAGATGTTAAGATGTTACTTGGCAAGTGCTTAAGGGTATCATACAGAAGCAAAGGGAGAGCTGAAGGAGATGCTTTCTTCTTAAGTATTTTGAAAGTCAGGTGAGATCTCTCTTCCTTAGAGAAAGTATCTAAGTAGGTGGGTGACTCTGCTCCAGGGATGGTTCGATTTAAGGACATATCGTTCTAGTCACTCTTTCTATTGGTTAATGTAGTGAGTAGCATTCCTTCTGCTGGGAATCTCATACTGAAACTATCCTCCAAAAGCAGGTAAGGACCAATATCATGGTTTCCTCTTGGGACAGAAGTGTTTAAGCATGAAATAAGGAACTTTTATCATCCTGATTAACAGATCTGAGTTGGCCTCCTCAGCAGATAAAAAAGGGGAAGAATTCCCTTTTGAGGTCTAAAATGTTAAAATACAAAGCTGACTTATCTTTCATATACACCAGGAGTGATTTACTAAATGCTTTGAACACAATAAGAAGTACCAATCAAATCCCTAATGTAAGGCTATATAACTATTTTTTTCTGAAAAAAAAATACCCAACACCGTCAGATCCTGTTTCTGAAAAGTGATGTTTTATCATCTGGTTTATAGAAATTGTGGTGGAGAAACAGGATTTCATTTTAGTGAAAAATGTACTTCTGTTCACTTCAGATGTAAAAGCTGTCACTGCTCTCAGCAGTGAAACAGAAGTAAATAACAGCTTTGAAAGCGAATGGGGCAGAGGAAGGATGTGTCAGCTTCCTAGTTCCCTGCTGCCATCTGGTAATGTGTCTTCTATTTTGCTCTAAACAAGTACTTATTGGTATTTGACTCAAGTTATTTGTCTAACAAATAATAAGAAGACAAATATATCAGACAAAAGCTTTTATATCAGAGATTTTCTTTCTTTCTTTCTTTCTTTCTTTCTTTCTTTCTTTCTTTCTTTCTTTCTTTCTTTCTTTCTTTCTTTCTTTCTTTCTTTTTCTTTCTTTCTTTCTTTCTTTCTTTCTTTCTTTCTTTCTTTCTTTCTTTCTTTCTTTCTTTCTTTCTTTCTTCTCTTTCTTTCTTTCTTTCTTTCTTTCTTTCTTTCTTTCTTTCTTTCTTTCTTTCTTTCTTTCTTTCTTTCTTTTTTTTTTTTTCTTTTTTTAACGAGCAGGTCTCAAATTTTGTTAATATATGTTACATCTTTGAAGAAACAATCTGGCTTAGGTACCAAGAGTGTAACCTTCCTTCCCCTTCTTTAAGTGTAAGTGGACTTATGTATCTTCCCTCTCAGGTTTCTCTATGATCAATGTTTTAGTATTATCTGTATAACAATAGTCTGCATAACAGTGATAGCTTTCCTCAATGTGCTGTCAGCATTAGACAAATGAAAGGCCACTCCTACAGTGTTTACAAATTATAAAAGTTTATACACAGAGTGAGTCCTGATATAAAACAGTTTTCAATTTGAACTTGGAGGAAAAGAAAGTTAGATGGCAGATTATATAACGAATCTTATGCACATTATCAGATACATTTCTATTTAGCTAAAAGCTCTTGCTATACATGAGGAAAAAAGAGTAATCACTCAGTCAAAGGAATTGCAAACACATTTACTGGTGAATCATTTGACTTAGAAATTAATATGTCCCTTAAATGCCTACCATTCATTTCTTCTTTCTTTTTCTTGTGTTTGGGAAGAATGCCAGACACTAGTTACGCTGGAAACCGAACAGCTTGCTTTATTCACACAACGCGTGCTGCACACAGCAGGAATACAAGCTTCTCCTCCCTCCCTGCCAATACCCCTCAGTCTTAGAGAGACCACTTGCCTAGTATGTCTATGTATTTTAATACGGAAATTACACAGCAGAAAGTTTTTTAGCTTCTAGACTTAGGGATAATTGAACAATTCATGGAAAAGAAAACTAAATTATTCATTTATTAACAATGAAGGATGATGATACAAGAAGAGATAGAGAAGGGATGGATGAGGGGTAAAGACGGCAGTTTTGAGATTGCCGCTTTAAGTACGAGGAAAAATTATTGTAATCATAGTAATGAGATGGATGTTGTCCATTCCAGAAATATGAAAGAACTGACATATTAATTGTATCTCTGTAGAAAAAAAATTTATATATTTAATAACACCGAGAAAAAAAGAAATGAGATTTAATGCCTTGGAATCAATATGAAATTTGTTTTAACATCAGTGGCAAGAAAGATTTTTAGCAACATTTTAGTGAAAAGAATAATAAAGATACAGCAACAAATTGACTGATTAAATGCAGCATAATTTAGCTACAGTACACTGAGCAAGATCAGGATACAAAAAACCAGGATGCTAGAAATTGAAGATGAATCAAGCACTTTGCTGGCATGGGAAGATCAGAACATGAGACAGAAACGCTTTGATAATTTTGAGCATGAGACTCATAGAAAAATAATGAATGTGGCTCTGATCTTCCTGTACTACTTAGCAAAGGCAGATACAACCTCAGAATAAGGTTGCGATGCCTGCAGTGGTTAGGGAAGGATTAATAGATAGGGTGCTCAGGAAATATACTGTGAAGTACAGAAAAAAAAAAGGGTCACCAGTACTCAGATTAATTCTAAATCAGATCCAGCACTCGGTAGGTTTTTCAGTAGGACCAGGGAAGAAGAAAACTTGTCATTCTAAAGGCTGTTTGTAAAATGAAATTTAGGGTATCTACATGACCTGAGTTTCTATCTTACACATTAATTCCTGGATCTTACCAATACAGTCAGTGAAGTCTCTATTAACAGCAGTGAAAATTTATATGCCAACTAGCATTGTAGATATTTAAATACAGATGTCTGAACCACAGTCATGAAACCCTAGGGCCTCGCAGTGTTTTTTTGCGTGTTGGTGGCTGACTCAAGCCCAGAGTGTAGTGTCAGAGGCAAAGCATCTTAGGGATTAGGAAATATAAAGTGTGCTAATAACAGTGGTGGTAAGCACTGAGTATGACACTGGTTTTTCAGCTTGAACACTACTCTTGGAAATCGATTAAGCACAAGCTTCCCTGCATTCAAGAACATCCATGAAGCTAACAAAATCTGATTATTAAAGAGTCAAATTCAAACTGAATATGAATTTCAAATATGTGCCTATTAAAAACCAGCGCTATGATTTTCTGTGAAATAGCACAGATAATGGCTGTCCTATTTGTAATACCTGATGTTTTCTAGTCTAGAAAATCAGCAAGTTTGGAAATATATGTTAATAGTGTTTCTATGATGTCAACTTTATTAATGGCAGCATAATCCACAAAATATAGTCAAGAATTGCTAAAAATGCTACAATTGCTACAGTGTAAACATTCTTTTTTAAGACTTCAGAATTGGTCTTATATCGACATAGGAGAATGCAAAAATGGACAGTAATTCTGGTTTTCATTAAATACTTCCAACTACTTAATTTCACTGTAAAAATATTTGCAATCTGTTGAGTTAAAGCTATTGTTCAGCAGAAACACTTAAGATTGAAAATGTTTTAATTCTTTTTTTTTTTTAAATGAAAACACATCAGATTACACAGCTCTGTCATTTCATTAATTTATTTTTAGTCAATAAAGCATGTATGAGGGAGGACAAGATCTCTGAAAAGGAATGGGCTATTTGATCTAGAAGGATGAAAGCTCATATTTTTTGCATAAGGGATATTGGAAAAATATTCTTGGAGAGCAAGTGTCTGCAGAGTAGCTGGTGAATGTAAACTAGGATCATAAGAAATGCAGGATTTTTGCTTATAGATGGCACTTGGAAGTCCTTTATTTGGTAAAATACCTTATAATAGCCAGTGCCCACTGACAGAGAGGTAAGTAAAACTGTTGTAGGTAAAGGATGAGTATGGTATAAAATCGGAGTGACAAAGAAATGACAAAGTTTTGGTTCCCGCAGGCTGGTCAGGTGTCAAGAAAAGGAGTGAGTACAACATGGTATTTCATGTACTCATATGAGAAGTGTTAGTGTGACAGGTTTTTTAGGAAGTTGCTTTATTGGTTGAAATCATACTCATAAAACTTGTGAGATGGACGGTAACCTTTTGTCTTGTTCTGAGGAGAGAGTAATGGCCAGTAAGACATACAGTTATCATTGTCCTGATATATAAATGATAGACTGGGTCTGTCTGCCATAGTGTTGATGATTTTTTTCACCTTCCAGTAATTCTTAAGAATAAATGAAATTTATTACCTGTCTAGATTCTCTTACTGCTTAACTGTGTTACAGAAAAAATAGCCTTCCATCGGAATTTGGTATCATCACCTAAGGAAGTTTTCAGATATTATTGAGATCCCTCAGAGGTCACACTGTTTTAGATGACAGAAGAATCTCAGCTTTATCACCAACGGCAGTTTTTCCTTGACCTTCCAGGTGAAGATTTCACATTTGTGATTCCTATCACATGTAAAATCAGTGAGTAGATTGATCAAGATTAAGATAATAAGAAGGTGAAAGCCTAATTTTTATTATGTTTCATCATTCTTAATCGAGTCTCACAAGCAGATGTACTGATAACACGGCTAGAATTTATTTAAAATTCTATGACAGACTCTTGAGATCATGAGCAGTTGAAGACAGTGAAAGTTACAATTGTTACACAAATTTCAGGAATTTACCCAGTATTTGTAATGATGGATAGAGCCTTGCCTGGATCATAAAAGAAATGAAATCTAGACAGCTTAACTCAGAATTTTGCATTCTTTAAAACAACTATAAAATTAAGAAAGAGAGGCAAATTGTGTGGAAATTCTCTTTTTGGGGAGGAAGAACTGGCAGTTAGTAGTAGTACTTTCATTTGGCTGCACACATATTTGCCTTTCTATATACTTCATCCTTTGGGGCATTTAGTTTCACACTAAATAAGTTTTTTTCAAAAGGCTTTAGAAGATTGATCAAAGCAATCAGGGGAATGTTAATAAAAAATTTAGTGAAGAGTTAGAGAAGAGTTATCTCTGCATGCTTCATCTCACAGTAACTGGCTAGAAGAGAAGCTATTGAAGTGATCAGAAATTTTGTCTCCCACATTTCTCGCTGAAGTCTTAAAACAGGAGTATGAAAATGGTTTGTGTACATATTGGAAATAAGAATTTTTTACATGCAAATGCGGAGGAGATGTTTTGACTCATCTAGCCCAGGGTCTTTCACAGTGTTCTGGTCGGCGTGATCTGTCATTTCACGTTAGCTGGGATACAGGATCTGTCAGTATTCTTTAATGCAGATTATAGGGAATCAGGACAAGTATTTGTAAATAGTTGAAACCTTTGTTTCTCCTTGAATGACAGTGAGCTCTCCTGTTCCCCTTTCTTGTTTCTCTTGTTCCTTTATAATAGGTATACAAGCCTCTAAATCTCACAGGAAATGGATTTGACTTATAGCTATAGTAAAACCATTGAAGTAACCAGAACGCCATCTACTTTTATATACATTTTTTATATTGTAACACTAGACGGAGTCTTTTTAATCTAACTATCGTTGACCTAGGTAGGAACAAGACTATGTATGATTCAGTCCCTCAGCACAACACAAAATTAGTTGCATTTTCTTCACTTCAGATTTTTAAACATTTATAACTGTTGCAATTCCTGTGTGTGATATCTTAGCTCATTATAATATGCTAAGACTCATCAGTAATGTACTTGTAAGCTATTTCCAGCTTTACTTAATCTAATCTACGTAAACAGACTTGGGGCAAGTTTTCCAAAGTAGTCATAACATGGCTTTTCATTTTGCCCTTGCCATTGTCTGCATTGAAACATTTGTGTATGAAACCAGACCTTGACTGTATATCATGTCCACATATAATTTTAAGTAGGTGGCACTAAAGGTCAACTTTTGCTAAAAAATGTAAATTCTGTTGTATGTACAGGCAGTAATTATGGTTTCTCAAGCACTACTGATAAGTAATGTTTAGAAACTACTGATACGTTAGAATTAACACAGTCTCATTGAGTGCTTTTTTCTTTGTACTAGTAGGTTGACCATTACTTATTTAAAAAGTTCTCCTTATTAATGTCTCAATTTGGACCCATATTTAAGCACATATTTTGCTCTACAAATAACATTACAGTTGATAAAGGGTGCTTTACATATCTGCTATGGTATATTATACTTAATCAGAGCATAAGAGGAAATGGAAGAGAGATTCAAATTAGTATTACCTATGCAAAAACAAATGAAATTATCACTGGCACACTTAAGTAAGATACATTTTGAAAATCTAACATCACATTACTAATGGGCACCTTACCACTTTGTTTAAATATTTTACCCCACAGTATGTTTAGTCTTGTACAAAGATTCCTCTTGGAACTAGGAGAATCTCAGGGAAGGTGCTCTAGATAGGAGGGAAGGCAGTTTAGGATTTTTCTACTACGCAGCTGAGTCCAAAATTTATTTTAAAAGCTTTTAAAATTCAGCTGCTTTTAGGATGATATATCAATGATACATCTTTAAAGATGCTAAAATCATGAAAATATTATTTTCTATTCTGTACAATCCATTATTCATCTACAATTAAAATCTTTTTTAATAATTTAATAAATACAATGTATTTCTTTTGTTTCAACGTCAGAAGTATTCTGCTGCTTAGAAAAGGCTCTTGCTTTTCAACCAAAAGCCTATATCAACATAATATATTTCTCCTGGTTTCTATGTGACAGCAGTGAATTATTAACTTATTCTAGTTTTCCCCAGAAGCCCTAAAAATAATAAAGAGCTTGTAGGACTTCATAATTTCCCTGGGAAGGAGAAATATATATGGGAAACTTTTAGTTACTTTAAGGTATTTCCATATTTCAGTTGTTAGCTAGAAGGATGACACTAGTACTAGAAAGCAGACTTGGTATTTGAGAGGGAAAATACAAATAGATTGGTAGTCAGGGGGCAGATTTAGATGGTGTAAAATGACATAGTTTCATTCAAGTACATGGCTCTAATTTATACTGGGTGAATTCACAGCTCAAAACAGTCATACCATGCTATGTTTGAAGTGCTAATACTAACTTCAGCAATATAATATGAGCAACAGAATTATTTTCATATTACCCTGCAGCACAATATACTTTAATTTCATTGAAATGGGATTCTTGCAAATTCAGGACTGTTAATTGGATGTTTACATGGGAAGTGTTCATGTGCTTAGGGCAGCAATCTACTAGCTAAAGCATTATTATTGTAAGCTTTGTGATAATGTCCAGTCAGATGGAACCTGTTTTCCAACATTGATTCATGTTCCATAGCAACAGTACCAGAATATTAACTGCACGAGGTATTTTCATGTAACACAGCAATGAAATTTTCTCTGTCCCATTTCCCTGGAAAATTATTTTGTTAGAGAAGCTGTTTCTGATTTCTTATGACTAGAAAAAAAGAGATGGGAAGATAAGAAGAATTGACCATTCTTGCACTAGACCTTACGTGCTCAGGAAAAAGAAAGAAACCAGACTAATTAGTAATAACCCATTGCTTAGGGCCATCCTAATGGAGTTAATTGTCTTCTACTTTTTAGTGCCCTTTCCCTTCGGTCCACAGTACTGTGTAACACAATTCTGCAAAATGTCTCTTTTTTCCTCCATAGAGATTCATCTAGACTTCCACACATACATACACACACACACGTGTACACACACATAATATAGATGTATACATACATAAAACATCTCTGGAACAAGACCTATTACATACATTTGGCAGGTATTATGACATTTGGTTATATTGCTATTGCAGAATGTCATAACTCCATCAAATCCCTCCATGAAAGATACCACTGTGGCTACTGACTGCAAGGACTGCTGACATTTAGGTGTCAAATCAGGAAGGGAACTATGAATTAGACAGCATGAAGTCTCAAATTCATGCCTTGTGTGTCTTACTGATATAATACCTCCAAACACCCTCCAAAAATGCATCTGTTCTTGTCTGTATTTTTTTTTCTGAAAATTGACACTACAGTCAGAAGTCTGCTAACAATATGCAAGGACTGAGATCATTTTAGTGATCTACTGATATATACTGTTCATCTGTTTTCCTCATTTATTACCTTTGTGTTTGAGGTTGGTTTACAAAATTCGAGTTTCAGCTATCTCATATGTTCAACCAACTCAGCATAGTTCAGCATAGGACAAAGATGGTATGGGCATCCTCAGCACTTTGAGAGTCAAACACAGTCCAACTTTGTGTAGACAAATGGAGATTATATTACCTGAACGGTACCAAATATCCTGAGTCAGTGAAGACTGATCTCCTTCACCACTCCCCGCTGCCTCTGGAAGAGTGTGCAAAGCCTGCACATAGAGCACTTTTGTCCAGAAAGAAACATTGAGGGATCACCACACTGTGAGCAATAAGGGGCAAAACTCTGCAAGCTGCAGTCCTTACTTGTTTGCTCAGTTCTGCAGTCTCTCCTGAGAAACTCGAGGGCTTCTTACTTCTGTCATCCTGATTAGGATTTAGATCTACTGGGAAAATCTAGATAATCTGACACTAGCTCCAGGAAGAAGGCAAAGGATAGAGGCAGCAAGCTGTCCAATGGCTCTATTCTCATTTCATGATATTTCACACTGTGAGATAAGAGCAGACAAACAGAGAAATCTACTCGGTAAAACTGACTGCACAAAAAAGTGAGAAGGGAGTGTGAGCACCTGCCAAGGAGTTTTCCTTCACAAAACCCTCACAGTTCCTTTGGCCTGATTTAGTTCAGCAATATAGCAACATTAGCAGATTTCTGCACTCTTCACATCCAGCACACTGAGTGGACTATCCACAAGCGGTGTGCTTAAAAGTCAGTATCTCTTCTGAAACATTGTATTTTACTAAGATATAGGTGCAAGCTGAGGATTCAGTAACATCTCTCATGAATAGCAATGCCTACTAAAGCACATGCTTCTTCCTCAGCACATGCAAAATTATCACAGCAGTATCTGAGCTCCAGCTTTCCTTGAAAACCATCTTGTCTCATATACATTGTTAATTCTAATTCCATTTCTCTATTGATAGTCAACCCATGGCTGGTTGATCATGCTGACAGGGTCTTGCTCTGTTTATAATCTTATAAAGGTTATAAAAATATATCTAACTAAACTCTCAAGTTAGTAGATTTCTTGTATTTTTCAAAAGAGCAAGTTTTACCTGTGTGTGCAGACATCTTGAAGGAGAGACAATCAGTTCAGTGGAGATGCAGTGTAATGGCATTAGCTGAATACAAAAATTCTTCTAGACTGTAAAAATTGCAAATGGGATTTTGCCCATAAGGGACTAGGATCTTATTATACTCCTGACAAGAGATGTTAGGTCAGTTGAGTTCATTTAACATTCTGGAAGAGAATCTGGTTCTGTGGCTTGGAAACTGAATAAAACAAGCTCTGTTTTTTTCTAGTTTCACAAGGTGAAATATTGTCTTTTAACTGGAAAAAAAGCTGTTAAAATGACACGTGTTCTTTCCAGAGAACTGTATTACCACTAATACTAAGGGTGAAAAGGGTAAAAAGTTCTTACCAGTAAGCAATCTATTGATTAAGATAGTTTGAATGTTAAAAGCTTCAGTTTAGTTTGGCATACCTTGCACTTTTGCCATGACTCAAAAGATTTTACTTGTAACTTGTAATAACAATTCAGTAGAAAGTGCTTCTCTTTAAAAGTGACAAATCTATAGCTGTTTCATTGTGCATGAACAAGAACAGATGGAATTACCCTGGTGACATAAGTTATGAGCAATAGAGCATGAGAAACAATAATAATGATACAATGAAAAAAAGTTCAGTGACTGAATCTATGCTATTCTGCAAGGTTGCTTCCAAAGATCATCCTTATAAAGCTATTCCAGTTTGGAATGCCTTGCCACTCACTGTGAAATGGTCAAAGAGCTCCTCAGCATATATTCACCGCTTGAAGCACCGGATGACCTTAGGTTTATCCCATTTCTTCTCTTCACTTTATTCGTGAACCCTCTGTGCACAGCTGCCAGATCCTGCCTTTCAAGGCCCATACTGCTTTTGCCCGTGTGCGTGTGATGTGACTGTTACAAGCTCCAGAAGTAAGGACATGAAGAACCACCGAGAAAGCAATACAGGAGAAGATGCAATAGCTACAGTCATGATGGCAGATGCCTAAATCATTTCAAGGTTTTATAATGCTCTTATTGCTGCCACCTACAAATTCCTGATCTGGAATGTAGTGCCTGCTGAGCTCTTATTTATTTGTCTTGCTGGATCCGGCTGCACATCATTACAACCCGCTGATGAAACTACGCATTCCCTTTGATATAGATGATTGATGGTGGGTTGCTAATGTCCATATGCAAACTGTCATTGCCATGGTGCCATATGGGCAGCTGACAGTGCACTTTGGGGAGGTGGTGGCCCAGGCTCCTGTTTTGGTCCAGAGGTGAAATGGTGCATGGAAACAGCTGTGTCAGTCCTGCAGACTGGAGGCACAGCAAAAGGGCATCACAGCAAAGTCTGTGCTGCTGTAATCACAATGGAAAAATTGAATGCCAAAAGCTGATGGGTGGTTGCTCTCTGAGCTACGCTGAGCTCTCTGAGATACTCAAGGCAGCACTGTGGCATTCATGGGGCACAGAAATGCATAGACACTGATTAACCTCATAGTAATATTCTCACTATTCTTTCACCAATACTCATATAAGAGCATGTTCCTGTCTTCTTCTTACCTCAGTGACATACATGTCAGTGATTTCCTAAATTCTATTTTGCTTCCTGATATATGTATTTTTTCAGTCTCAGTCTTTATTCTCTGAAGATCTTTTCCTGCACAAAGCAGCATGCTATGACCTTCAGCTGTTGCTCCACTTCTCTAATTCCCTAACCTTATCTAGGAGGTGCGTTGTTAATAACAACAGCATGTCTAATGTCCTATAGAAAATAAGACAAAAAAAGATGTTGTGTCACTGCTGATAGCTTGCTGCCAGGTTCTGTCATAGCATTATGCAGATTAGCTCATCACGCATGGTTTAAAAACTAGGAAGATCCATTTTTACAATGGAGAGTTTACTCTGTTAATTATAATCCTAATTTCCAAATGAAATTTATGAATGGCCTTCTTCCATCTTCTTTTCCCAGCAATAACCCAGTCCACTTAGCTCTCTTCCCCCTGCTGCTACCCCATGTTCATCTCCAGCTGTGCCAACTAGAAACAGCTACAAACATTTGGCTTCCTTTTAGTAAGCTAAACAAAGTTACCTGGAGCAGCCTGTCTATCTGAAGCTTCACCAATATCTTGCACTCTAACAATAAAAATTTTATGCTTCAGAAGAGCAATATTTTAATTGATAACCATCTCTGACTACTGTAATCTTGAATCACATTTATCTTCTAAAGCTACTCCATATCCCATGATAACCTGAACAATATCTATTCTCTAACCGAGGAGAACACAACACAGAGAACATAAAGTCATATTATGAGTCTCCAAATGCATGACATATTACCTTTACTTGAAACCTTCGTCTCATCACCTTTTCCTGTATGAACCCCCAATTCTTTTCTGTGTTGACCTTGCCTTATAACTTTATATAATTATTCAGATATTTTTATTTGATTTCAGTGAAATATTAGTGACAATGTAGAGGCCGAGGAACTAAGTGAACAACTTCTTAGTCAAAAGATTGCTTTTTTGTTTAAAAGTAATTGGATAAAATCTGTAACAACATCACATCACAGGTCACTCAGTTATTTTATGGATTGTGTTCTTCTGCAATTTTGGTTATACAGAATCTCAGCTTTCAAATGTGACATAAAGGATAACTCTTTTAGTCTGCTTCTGCTTTGTGCTTACTTCTGAAAAGCTGAAACAGTGAGTTCTAACCTTTGGAGCATCTTAAGACTGATTCAAGGATGAGCGCTCTAAACATAAAGGATCTTTTCCCCTGTCTAAGCCACCAAATTGAACTTGATGTTTTAAATCTCCAGTGGTTGATGTGACGTTGCAAGTTGGCTGGCTATTCCACTTATGTCCTATGTTCCCTTTATAACTGTGTTAGAAGTTTATATAAATGTAGGAAGCTCCCCTTCCCAAGACGGGGTAATGAGCACTGAATCATTGAAGAGGCATCAACTTTTTGTATAGCCGCACATCTCACTTTTGCACACTGTTATTTTCTACATCTTTTCTATGACTTTTCAAAGGTACTTTACGGTCTTTTTAATGATGGTACCCATGTGCTATGAGTCATTTCACTAGGCCACATGACTACTTCTTAGGAACCTGGCAGAGCTAAGCTAAGTAAAGTTAGTAGTGTGACTGTGTTCTTAAATCTATGATGACAGCTGGACTCTGTTTTGCCTGTCATTTTGCATTTTGCTATATTACTGCCTTTCTTCCTCTTTTCTGAGATCTTGGAACAGTCAGAAAGATAGGGATCAGAAGTGATGAAAATAAAGAGATTTTTCCTAGGCACCCAGATTGGACTGCATACAGAGTTTCCTGAAAAGTGATGAAAGAGTGCTGAACTAAGGACAGACCTGAAGGGAAGGGTGAGCCTTCAGAACACAGTGGATGAAGATAGAGCTTTCTTATGTGTCTTTTCTCAGCATCTGTCTCCAAGTTGTTTCCCTTTAGAAACATTCCTTATTCCTGTTTCACTTCAAACAAAATGTAGATCCTGTGGTTCAAAGATCTGTGGTGCTTTAGGTGAGTCCGCTTAGATGAGAATTTGCAGATGATTCCTCAGAAGTCAGGCTGACTCATGCTCCAGTCACTCATATGTGCATTCCTGCTGAACTGAGATTACACCAGCAACCTCATTCATCTTTTTTTTTTTCCTAATTTTGAGTTTTTGAACTTGTAACCTTTGCAGTGTTCTTCATGTAGCTCTTTATGAAATTACGTCATTATGTATGAACAGCACAAGAGCTGAAGAATATAACGATAAAATTACCTTTCTTGCAATGCATAATTTGATAGCCTTTTACAGGGACTTTCGGCAAAAAAGGACTCATTTTATGAGATAATCCTACTTATTGCTTTTGCAGAAGTAGGCAACTAAGCTGCCAGTTAGCAGCTGTGAAAAGGGAAGTTCAGAATAGCATGCTTTTTTTTTTTGCTGCAAGGATCAGGTAGGAATGCTTTTTGAGATCAGGGTTGCCTGTAGCCTTAAAGGATCTGTACCTTAAAAAGCATGTGCATCCATTTATTTTGTGATAATATGTTAATCATATTAATATGATAATCATATTAATAGCAAGTTTAACATGTAATATCGAGAAATCCCTGCATTTTCAAGATACTGCCTGACAATAGCATTCATGGATCAGTATTCCAACCTCAAGGTTTTTGTTTATTGTGAAAGTAAGTTGATTTAAAAGTTCAGATGTTGAGATTCAAAGTCAAAAACAATTGGTATGAATTAAAATATTTTATCTCAAATTAACTTAAATTTTGTCCTAAATTTCTTAATGTAATCCAAGAATAGAAAATATATTCTCACTTATATAGAAGATATATTCTATTTATATATATATATTTATATTAAGTTTGATTGAATATATCAATATATAAGACTGCAGACTGCCCAGAGAGATTGTGGAGTCTCCTTCTCTGGAGATCTTCCAAACCTGCCTGGTTGCCACCCTGTGTCATGTGCTCTAGGTGTCTCTGCTGGAGCAGGGGGTTGGACTAGATGGTCTCTACAAGTCCCTTCCAACCTCAACAGTTCTGTGATTCTGTGATTCTGTGATTCTGTGATTCTGTGATTATATTTTTAGCATGTAGCAGGACAAATGGACAGACTCTGCAGTTGTTCAGCAAGAACTCAGTCTGTAGACATATCAGTTTGTTAATTAGTTGGTGCTGCTGTAAAATAGGAAATCACCATGGATTTATGGTCATTATCCATGCAGAGGAGATTTTAGCAATCACTATACCTGTGTGCAGAGCTTGGGACCTCCAAATCATTTATGAAGCCATGGTTCATCAACTGCTCTTTCACAGACTGCTTTTTCTACTTAATTGGGATTTGCATCTAAAAGCTTTTCTTGGTTAAGCTGGAATTAGTTGCATTTATAATTTGAATGTCCACATTTGGTATCTATTTAACCACAATGCAGTGATTGTCTAAATCGCTAGGCATGTTTTACCTCCAAGGCTTGATGACAGTTAAACAAGGGAATTCATTAAGAGGGAGCTTATTGCTGTCCTTGGAGAGATATGCAAACAACAGTGATGATACAAGAAAACTTCCTCATTAGTTTCTAAGCAGTTTCTTGCAAAAAACAGACACTTTCATCTGTTTTGCATACAGAGGATATCAGATACCAGTAAACCATTGGGTCACTTTGGGATGGAGGAGACAGGTTTTTTTGCAGTCGCTATTTGCTCAGGAGGAACTCTAGCTTTTTTCTGAATTACTTCAGAATCTGGAAAAGTTGAAAACTGCTCGTAAGAAGAGTAGCAATGGCTAAGTAGTGTTAAAATAATCTAAGAATAAAAGTGGTACAGACTAGAGCCCTTAGGCAATGTTATCATGAAAAAAACAGAAACCAAAGGCTGAGATGAAAGATTCATGTTCCCTTTGACTCTAAAGAAACCTTACATCTTCAAGCAAACATCACATCTTTTACAAGTATTTTCATCTCAGAACACAAATATTGATGTTGTTGATAATATATGCCATTATAAACTCAAAATCTAAATAAAACTTACCAAAACTCGAGGGTGTTTGAATTAAGATATAGGTTTAGTCTTTAACAAAGAGCAGTATATGTTTTTGATATAATTTCAAATCTGAAATTTTGAAGTGTTTTTGAGATTTTGTTCACGCTCAGCTATGCTCCAGAACCTGTGAAATTCTAATAATTTTTTTCTTATTTTCTAGGTTGGCATTAATCCATTTCTTAGAAGATCAAGTCTTCTAACTCTAAGAATACTTAAATAATATATATATATATATTTTTTTCCTGGCACACACAATAATGACAAAATCAAGCTTTTGCTTGGACTATGGAAATTTGTCTGTGTTACTTGCAGGTATTACCGCACAGAAGCCTAACAGACCTCTGCAGACACTAACTTCCATGTTCACCTTTTGGGGCAGCTACATCATGAGAGAGATTTTAGCTACATATTTATCTTATGCTCTGCTTATATTTCTAAGATGATCAGACTTCACTAACCCAGGGCTTACTTGTCCATTATAATGAGAAAAAATGTAGACCAACAACAAGAAATTCCTAAGAAAAACATTTGTTCTCACAACATTTGTAGTGACATGAGAGAAAAGCATGTATTATGAAGGTGATCAGGAGTAGTCAGCAGGAATTCACAAAGGGAAAATCATGTTAACTAATCTGATAGATTTCTATGGTGGAATGACTGAGTCGAAGAGGAGGGGAGAGCAATGGATGTTGTCTAGTTTGACTTCAGGAAGGCTCTCAGCACTTTGTCTCCAACAACATCTTCATAAGCAAAGTGATGAAATACAGTCTAGATGAGGAGATAGTGAGGTGGATTGAGACCTGGCTGAATAGTAGAGCTCAGAGGTTTGTGATCAGTGCCACGAAATGATGAAGGGACAGAGTGCACAGTTGCTGATAATACAAAACTGGAAGGAGTGAGTGATTAATGGCTTGTGCTACCAGAGGGGTCTGGACAGATTAGAGAGACGAGCAAAGAGGACCCTCATGAAGTTCCTCAAAGCAAGTGTAGAGTCCTGCACCTAAGGAGGAAAATTCCCATGCACCAATGCAGGGTGGGGGTTGACCTGCTGGTCTTCTCTGTGGAGAAGGCCCTGGGAATCCTGGTGGATAGCCCATTGCATATAAGCTGGAAATGTGCCCTTCTGGCCAAGAAAGCCAATTGTACCCTGGGGTGCATTAGGAAGAACATTGCCAACAGTTTGATGAAGGTTATACTTCCCCTCTATACAGGCCCATGATGAGGCCTCACGTGATGTGTTCAATTCTGGACTTCACAGCACAAGAGAGACATGGAGTTACCGGAGCAATTCCAGTGAAGAGCTATTAAGATGATAAAGGGACTGGACTCCTATAAGCAAAGGCTGAGAGAGCTGCTACTGTTCAGCCTGGAGAAAAGAATACTGAAGGAGGGTCTTTACAATGTGTAGAAGTACCTGAATGGTAGGGAGTAAAGAAAACAGGGCCATACTCTTTTCAGTGGTGTTTCATGATAGGATGGGAGGCAATGGGCACAAACTAAAACACAAGAAGCTCTGTCTGAACATGCAGAAAATTTCCTTACTGTGAAGGTGACTGAGTCCTGGAACAGGCTGCGCAGAGAGGTTGTGGAATCCCCATCTTTGGAGATAATCAATCAGAAACAATATGGATAAAACTCTGGGAAACCTGTTGTAGGTGTACTTGAGTTGGGACATTGGACTAAGCAATCTCCAGAGGTAGCTTCCAACTTCAGACGTTCTTTGAGAATGTCTGGATAAATAATGATTAAGGACAGAGTCTTTAAAAATGAATTTGGACAGGTGTTTTTGACTAAGCTCTGGGGCAAATCACAATGCCAACAATCAAATAAAGAATGCCAGCATGCTGCCTCTTCCCCTCTAAGACTTAATAAATAGATAATTTTAGGTATGCAAGATTATCTAAATATTATATACCTCTGGAAGAGAAATACAAATTTGGTAATGTTTTCCTATGCAAAATATCTATTAGGGAAAAAATTGCCATCTTCATCAAAGATTATCAAATATCAGGAATTTAAAAGAATTCCATTTAGATTAAGCCTGTGTTCAGGGGGAGATACAGATTCATTCTTATTTCATTCAAGGCAATATGCTTCTCCCTAATTACTGTATTATAGAATTACCATTTTCATCTTTGTAAATGTCAAATGAATTAATCACCATGTCTAAACAATGAATATCTTGGCAATTAAATAATGGTTTGCCTCTCATTCCATGTTGTTATGCTAGTTCTTGGTCTTCATGTTGTGAGACTAGCCATAAGATTTTATTTTGTTTGGTTTAATTAATAGGAGACAGCTAAAATAAAATTCACAAATGCAGAAATTTAATTTAAAAGTTCATAAGCCTGAATGAAGAAAGCTAACACATAGATAAACGCACTTGTAAACATGCCTGCTTAAAATAGAAACAGGATGGGTTTCTAAAAATACCTTTTTACGCAGGTTGGAAGGGACCTCTAGAGATCATCTAGTCCAAGCCCCCTGCTACAGCATAGACACCTAGAGCATAGGGCACAGGGTGGCATCTAGGAGAGTTTGGAAGATCTGCAGAGAAGGAGACTCCACAGCCTATCTGGGCAGCCTGTTCCAGGGCTGTGTCACCCTTACAGCAGAGAAGTTATTCCTCACATGGAGATGGAACTTCCTGTGTTTCAACATGTACTCATTACCCTTGTCCTGTCACTGGCCACCAGCGAGAAGAGCCTGGCCCTTACATTCATCCCTCCAGTACTTGAACATGTTGATCAGATCTCCTCAGTCTTCTCTTCTCCAGGCTAAACAGGCCCAGCTCACTTAGTCTTTCCTCATAAGAGAGATGCTCCAGTCCCTTAATCATCTTCGTGGCCCTACATTGGACCCACTCTAGAAGTTTCACGTCTTGTCCTGGGGAGCCCAGAACTGCACCCAATACTCCAGGCGCGGCCTCACCAGAGCTGAGTAGAGAGGTAGAATCCCCTCCCTTGACCTCTTGGCAACTCTCCTCCTGATGCAGGCCAGGATCCCATTGGCCTTCTTGGCCACAAGGGCACATTGCTGATTCACGGTTAACTTGTTGTCAACCAGGACTCCCAAATCCCTCTCTGTGGAGCTGCTTTCCAGCAGGTCAACCCCTCATCTGTACTGGTGTTTGGAGTTATTCCTTCCCAGGTGCATGACCCTGCACTTGTCCTTGTTGAATCTCATGAGGTTCTTCTCCACCCAACTCTCCAACCTGTCTATGTCCCTCTGAATGTAAATAATGTATTTGAGTGGTACGTTGCTCTGTTGCTTTTTCTGGAACTGGAGAATCATATTCATGGACATGAAGACCTAGTTCTGGCTAGTTGTCATATACATTTTATTACTTTGGATACCGTAGAAATCTCTGCTTCCAGTCCATGTAGTACTTCTATTTTAATTTATATCTAAGATTATTCTTTAACACTACTTTTTTTGGAGAAAAGCTGAAATGTTTTCCCTTCGACATTCCACATTCCTTGAAAAGTGATATTACTGTTTTCCTAGTCCAGCCAGATCAAATGCATGGAATTTTGCTTCTAATTAGTAGTCTTGGTAGTTGCAAAATATTAGAGCTGGGACTCAGCTCATACAACCTGGAAAACTACTGATGGAACATTCTAAGCATCATATCCTTTACTATCTTTATAACAAATAGAGAACCCTGTAAAAGTTGCTCCAATGCATTTTGAATCCTTCATATGGTAGCTATGGCAGCAGCTGGCTCTATTTAACCATGACTTCTTGTAATAACTATTAATCTGAGACAAATCAACAGCTGATCAGTGTGCAGAGACTCCTCACTTTGGAAGACAAAAAAGACAAAGTTCTGGTAGTAACTGGATCTAGATTTAGAAGACCTAAGGAGTATAATACCCAAACCTTATCTGATTTTTCCAACTGCATTCCATGATTTAATAAAATACATTTCTTTTTATTTCTTTGCCTTGTTTCTATCCTTAGACATTTATAGTACAACAATTCCAGATTATGAATTTGGCTGACAACTAAAATTGTCCCACACTTTTACAGTTATCTGTTAAAAATATATTCTTGTATAAACAAAAAAAAACTTATGCATTTTATTATAAAAAAGAGAAAGTAGATAAAGGTGATTTTCTAGATCATTCCTAGTTTTAAATATTTGTGATTAATACAGATATACAGGGGTATGATCATAAAAAAACAGAAATAAGTTTGTACATTTATTGGAAATATATTTTGTCTCTAAGAAACATTGAAGAATTTTGATTTTAAAGAAGCTATCTAGTCCATGCCCAAGATAAAAGACAAAGTGATTCTCAAGAATCATTGTGTCTTCAAGATTTAAAAAGAGACAAATAAGAACTATACAACTGCATAAGAAATACAATATGCCACTGCAGGAAACTGATGAAGTGTATTTCCAAATATGAAGATAGAACTGCTATGCTTATTTATGACTTTGAGTGAAAAAGAAGTACTATTTTGAGTAAAAAGGAAGACTAAGCTACACAATTCAAATTCCCAACAGTGGTGTATAGGTGATTTTGCCAGATCCAGCTGAGCAACCAAATAAATCCTTCTTACAATGTTACCTCATTAACAGAAACATCTATAGCTACAGAATAGTGCAGCTGTAACTGCACAGATAATGGTGATGAATATGTCACATTCTGAAATCAAATAAATCATAAGCAGCAATGAACAAAGGACTTACTTACTCTTACATAGAACAAACCAATATATCCAATGAAGGAGATGTTGGACACAATTAGACTGAGCCAAACAAATGATCATATGTCTAAAAGGCTGAAGTTAATAAAAAATAAACTACTAAAAAGCAAAAGTGCTGAAACATCAGGAAAAAGAGGTACATGCAGCTTTATGAGACAGTCATTAGCAAATATGAATCGTTCTTTTTCTGCAGTTCCATATCCATCCCCCTCGCAGTGCAAACTGGTGATGATGCATCATTAGAAAATAACACCTTTAAACCTGTCACTGCTATTTATAACTTTTAATATGAAGACATTTAAATATATATTTAACGAAGTTTGAGTAGAGATTTGTGTTTCTATGTCCTATTGCAGCCTTTGGACAGTCAAGATGTTAATAAAATATATTCTCAAGAACAACATGGGAACTCCCAGTTAAATCTGTGTTTTTCTGAATTCTTTCCTCTTCACTTCCTTCATTCCCTTTAAAACTTATTTCATTTTTAATGTGAAAAGTGCAGCTTTGAACTCATGGACTTTTTTTTTCATAATCATAAAGAGTGGGTTACAATTGTTTCCAGAAAGGAAAGGAAGACACAGTGTGAAGTGTTAAATCCACGAATTTAAATGGTAGACTGAAATGAAGAGGTTTGGGGCAAAACAAAGTTTGCTTTTCAGAACCTGACTGGATGCAATCATGGACAACCTGCTCTAGCTGACCACGCTTAACCATGCTTGAGCTGATCATGCTTGAGCAGGGGAATTTGGACCAGATGACCTCAGCAGGTCACTTCCCACATCAAATGTCCTGTTAATTCTGTGATTCTATGATGTATAAATCTCTAACAAACAGCAGATAACATCATCAAAAAAAAAATGTATTTGACCATAAATAGTTCCTTGTTATTTCGGTCATAAAGGCTGAAGGAGAAGGATTCAGCGGATACAGAGCCATGGTGCTGACACCAATGTTTTAAGAACATAGAAAGTGGTACAGTCCATCAGACGATCAGTCTATCTAAAGGAATGCTTCATGTCAGGTGGTGGCATTCATTAAATGTTTTAGAAGAGACAAAGCAGTCTATCATAATCTATTTCTAAGTTCTAAATGAGAGATAAGATTAAACCCTGCAGCTCTTTTAAAACTTAGTAATGTTATTGAAATTTGAATTTTATTATTCAAATAAATGTCTAATCTTTCTCTTAATTTTGATAACATCTTTGATTCTGTGATACCTCAGTGTAATACACTCTGAAATGAAAATATGTTAGATGAAACTGTTGTCATTTACCATAGATAACACTAGACATCACTATAAAGTACTTTTCATCATGCAGGATCAATGCATTAAACTGCAATTATGAAGACAGCTGAAAAGTTTGGACTGAAACTTTTTGACCTCATTTTTTATGTCCAACATAATACGATCGAGAACCTTGATTGTCTTTCTAGGAATCTCAAAAATTATGTTAACAGTAAATTTGTTTGTGGATATACAGCCAGATATATTTGTGCAGGGTATATTTTTATTAAATTACTTTTGGAAAGAAAGAGAAGTCAATGTTTGTTGATCATAAATCATAGAGAAGGACACTAGCCAGGTGATCATGGTCCATACTTCCTTTAATCTTTTATTGTTGGCAATTTAGTCCACATTCTTTGCCAATAACACATTTAATGCAGAGAAAATCTAAATCCTAATAGTAATCACCCCTCTGGACAGATGAATTAGAAAATAATATAAATCGATGTTAACATTTAGTGACTTTGTGAACAAGTAATTATTTAATACAGTTAAGTAATATATCCTGAGTGTTTTCTGAGTCAAAGCTGTTGACTTTTATCCTTCTAGGGTTAAATTATCTATTGCTTTAACACTGTTAGAAGATAGTGCTGAACATGGATCACCAGGAAAGTAGATGGATACAGAATTTTAAGGGAAAAAGATAAGATCTAAATGATTTATACAGATGGCTTCAATTTAGATGCTCCAAATACATTCACAGCTCCAGTTTAGAAATTCTTAGACCAAGTGTGCTTGCTAAACCTCCTTTTGAGACCCTTCTACTGGGCCCTGTTCCTTTTTGTCCATTTCTCCCTCTTATCATCACTGTTATATTCTGAGATCATTTTTCTTTATTTATCTTGCTACTTCTCAGATTCCATACCTGTAGTTATAACTTAGGATTTTAAGTAAAATGTATGGAATTTTATAAGGCAAAACAAAATCTTTTATCACATTTGATTGATGTGATTTGATGATATCACATTATCACAAAATGAACACAGTTCATTTTGACTTCACTATCAGCAGTACTTCCTTCTTAAACTCAAGATAAATCTTTAGAATAGAACTGTAAATACATTTCTGTTAAGTGAGATAGATAGCACAAATCAGTAAAAAATATAGTGATTAACTATTTGAATTTGAATGCCTACAACATTCATGACTGACGTTAATGTGTCAGTGTGTGTGTTTGTAGCAGAAAATTACAGTTGACATTAAAGCACTGCATTATTGCATTAAATTTGTGATTTTTTGCAGAGACAAACCATTTCACCTGGAAGGTTAAGTTTTATTATTTATGAATTTGATTCTTCCTTCAACATAAAATATTAAGCATAGTTATATAAGGCACAGAGGAAATAATCCATTTTCACCCAACTTGTATACAATAGTAAAAAAAAAAAAAAAAAAAAAAAAAACCAGCAAAATCTATCTTTTGTTCTGAGGTTGAAAATATTCCTTATTTCTCAGCAATAACTATAAAAGGAAACATATTTTTATTGTTTTATCTAGCTGCTAAATTATTAATTTTCTAATTAAGAGTGACAGCTAAAAATAGCATCTCTCAAGGTCCCCCTATTTTGCTACTTCCATTATCAAGGTCACGGAGGGGCTTTGGCTGGTGTTTGTCATGCCTCAGAAGCCCAGTGAACGCCTGATGAATAAAATCAGAAGAATGACAGGTACATGAAGTTGGACCTACGTATTTCATTTACTAATGATATCAGCTACTCCCAAGGCTCAGATGACTGCAGTAGAATTTGTCTTTGATCCAAGGTAAAGAACTGAGAGGAGACAAAAACAGCATGTCTCAGTGCTGTCTTGCTGTCTGAAACTGTGCCTCTAATACAGCTCATACTAATTAACAAAATCACATTTGGCTAGCTTCTCTCTTCCAATCTACAAAGAAGAAAAGAATTTAACAGTCCTTTATGTTAAATACAACCCGGGAAAAAGTAAGATGCATTACAGGAAAGGGAAGCTCTGCTTCTTTCATAGTCTCTGATATGTGTCCAGTAGCACCACTTTCGCTTTATCAACAATAATTTATCTGTTCATAAAGGTGCGAAAGGGCAAACCTTGCAAAAGGTTTACTGCAATCATATTCAAATGGAATTCAAATACTGACTTTGGCCTTTATGACCAAGTCAGTTGAAAAAAACCAAAAATGAATAGTTAAATCAAGAGATTTAACTACCTAGCTGTCCCAGGTAGTTTCTCAATCAGCATAAATCTCGTTGGCTGCATGAGCGTCCAGCTATTGAAGAATTAATGACTGCTTTGAACTTCCAGCTATCATATTCATTACAGACTGGGACAAGATGAGCCTGAGAAAAAATATAAAACCAAAATCTGCTGTGAACTCTCTTCACTGGAAGAAATAATAGGAAAACTTTTTATTTTCCATTTTATCAAGTCTCATAATACATTTCAAGAAGACATCGACAAGCTGTTCTGTCTGGAGTTCTTCAACTGCAGTCACGTAATTTTGAAAGTGATAAAATATGACATTAATGTGATTAATGAATGCATTTTGTAAACAAAACAATTAAAAATAAAGCTGAGTATTAGTTAAAATTCATGGTAATTGCAAACCTTCATTAACTCTGCACAGCTGAGGACATTAGATAAAAGTCTAAGAACTGCCTGCTTTTGAATCAAGCCCCTGCTGTTAAACATTTTGTAACTAGAAATTATTATCTACTCACAGGATAGTTCACAATGTCCTCAGATCACTTAAAATTTAAATCTATGTGGTGTTGCTTTAAAAATAAGAAAAGTGGAGGTGCTGTTGAAGGGTGCTATATTTCAACAGCAAAAGAGGAATCTGAAATGGGTATTATTCCAAAGAAAACTGATAGCATCAAAACAGAAGCAATCTTGTTGCCACACTACTTTAGTGTAATGAAAACTGGCAGAGCAGCATCTGTTGTGTTTTAGAGCTTGAATGGAGAGATTTCCCTGCTACCTCAGATTGATCCTGGATATCCATCACTCAGTACAGAGGCTGAGTACAGCTCATGTATTTTACCAGTATCTTATTCCACCTTTATTTGACAAGGACTAAGACAAAACACAGTGACATATGAACAAGGTACAAAACTTGTAAGTATGCTCTGCATTTTCTTGGAGTTTTGATTCATTTGTTTTTCAAAGAGAGTGTGTTGAGTGAAGAAGAATAAAATAGAATAATTAAATCATCTCAGATAGGCAATTTATCCTTATTCTGATAATATAATTCCCCAGGGCATGACTTTCTCTGCTACACTGTACGACCTGGTACAGCTTCACATGTCCCTCCATTCTGATCTGAACAGTAGTCATTTGTGTTACAATCTTTACAGAATAACTATGAAGCAACAAAAGAAGGAAAAAGCACTGGTATTTCCCAGGCTTGATAAAACAATTCATAATTTGAACTGTACTGCTGCAGACTGGAGACTTGCTCCACAATGATGCTTAACTTCTTTTACTTCTGCTTTTACTTTTGCATTACATTAACTCTGTTAGGAGTAGAAAATTTTGGAGATTTTACTCTGATATGTCACACTGATGGCAAAGACGATGAAGCACTGGGTGGGTTTTATATTTCTATTTGAACATTGTAAAAAGACCATGGATTTTTGGTGTATAGGAAAAAAGGAAAAAATGAAAATGAATCAAAAGCTAGGGAAAACATAGCATAGTAGAAAAAAATCCATTTGTTTGGTTTATTTAAAATATTTATTTCATAAATCTAAAGTTATGGGGAGAAAATGCTAGGTCCTAAAACTAGGCGTTCTTCATAATCTAGATGAGAAAGGTATTTGAAGTTTTAGTAGCAGAAAGCTACAAACCAATTAGCACTGAAAGTAAAGAGTATGTTTTAATGTCTGTGGCTAATTAATCACTGCAAGAAAATCCTCAAGCCTGCCAAAGGTAGAGCTCTGTCCTTCTGGGCCTGTGCATTAAGCCTGGACTCTTGTCTCAAAGAAGATATTCTTTAGTAATTACAAGCTATGTGACATAGCAAAGGAAACTGTGATGATATGAGATATTAATTTAGATTATCTAATTTTCCACTGTGGTTTTAATCTCTATAAAACCATGAAAACTATTTATATGCCCTCTTTGGCTCTTCCAGCTAATATTGATGGAGGTTTGTATACTCAGTTCCCTTTGCATGTGACACTGCACTGAGCAGCTTGTTTCATGCCAGAAGACTCTTGAGACCATTTTAAAGGATATCAGTCACATGATGCAGTTTGCTGTTTAACATGGAATGATGTTTATGCTCTGAAAGTGATTAACAAGCATGTGAAAAGACAAGTTACGTCTTTCCTGTTTCCATGAATGCAGAAGATCACGGTTGTCTGTCTATTGTTGCTAGATTTATGATACAGAACACATCAAGCCATAATAGAACTTGTCCTGATGTAGCAAAAATTATAATTCTTTCAATCTGATAGTTTCTATCTACCTGTATAGGAAATAGCTCTTTTGACATATTACAAATTAGAGTACAGTAAGATTTGTTAGATGTTTTGAATTACAACGAGAAGATCTGGACTGAACTGATAAAAGCTCCCATTTTGCTCTGTTTCCCTCTGCAATAAATCACAGTGCAATATTCAATGCAGTAACTGTATTTTGATGTTAGCATATATTTTCTTCTTTCATATATTTTCTAATATTTTCTGAGCATGCTAATTTTGATCTGTGTAATATTTGATTATATTGAAATAATCAATACTTCTAACAAAAATGTATATAAAAAGAAAATCTTTTTTTGATAACTAATAAAGAACCATTTTGCTCACAAGAAAAAACTTAGTCTCAAATTCAACTGTAATATAATTTGGAGAGAGTTAATTGAAGATTTTGGAGCTGAACTTGCTTGTATCAGAGCTAGATGTTCACTTCTGATTGAGAGAAAGATAGTATAGTTGTGCTTCTTCGTGGTTTTCACAGATATTGTGGAAAGATCTTATATTTAGGTAGTGAGAACACATACAACATATACAACATTTAAAAGAAAAAACAAACAGAAAAACTTTCAGGCATTGAGGAAGCATTTCTTCCTAGTCTAAATGGAATAAGCTAGATATAAATATAAGGATATCTTTGTCATTTTAATAGATAAAACTTTTAAAATTTTATCTTTTTAATAAAGATAAGTTTATGTTTATATTGAACCAAAAACATTTTTTTTTTTGTTGGCTGTGTATAGGCAGGACACACAATAAGATAAAGATATTTAGGGAAGAGCTTCCTAGTTACATTTTATCTAGCTTTCAAAAAGATTATGATTGCATGTAAGCAAAGGTGACAAAAAGAAGGGCCCTAACCTTGTTGACAACTCAAGCTAACACAAAGTGAATTACTACAAGTAATTAACTTTTAAAAAAATGAAATGAAATGACTTTTAAAAGTTTGCTATTATTTACTTAGCATGAAGGATGCAACTGAAAGCAAAGCAAACCAAAAAAACAGTTGGTACTGTTTAGTGAGAAACTGGTATTTTTCTGGATATACACATCTTTTCTAGCTATCTCTATTACGTGCAGTTGGTAGCATCCATCATCTGACAGAATCCATCATGTGCTATACATACATTTTCTGGGAGCTCCAATGTTAGGCGCAAATCATTACTGATTTAAGAGAAAAAGTAGAAAGTAACAAGAAAGAAGGGAAAGCTAGAACATATAACATACATTATGTTGTCACTATTTGACTTCTTGAAAATGGCTCTTTAGAAGAAGAGGAAGTTACTAAGAACATTAAGAAGATATTAGGTAAGCATTTCTTCCCTTTTAAGATACAAAAATTCTAACAAAGGTGAAACTCTGTTTGTATGTACCCTGTTTTACCAAAAGAACTTTAGATAAAGTCTGATTTTCAATCTTAAGTAAAATTAAATTATGTATTAAAATACTACTTTAATTTTAGTTTTAAGCAATATGCAGGTATTAGAAAGTTAGCAGATCACTGTGGTATTATCTCTACTGAGGTAGTATCGAGGTGATAGCAGGATGACCAACAGCAGTATGATATGGCTTTTCTTGGAAAAATGAAAAAAAAAGAAAGTTTACAACACTGAGCATATAGTATCCATCTAGCATGATGTTCATCCGAACATCAGTTTGAAGCATATTATCTCTAAAACTGTGATCAGATATATTTTAGTTTAAAGTTAATTGAGCTGTGCACCTTTTAAGCAGTCAGTTCATGCTTTCACTTCTTTGCAGCTACAGAGAGCTATGTGAAGAGACATTATGCACCTTTCTACCTACACCCACTTGACCTTATACTTGACGGGCCGTGATGGGCTCACGTGATACTGGCCAATCCATCAGCCTGTAAAAAGTCAGAGAACTGTGTTATCCAGGGACAAAAATGGTAAGAATTCTTCCTTAAATTATGCGTGTGTGTATGTGTGTGTGAAAAACAAAAAGATATCTGTACGCTGAAAGAAAAGTCCAGGTTCACAGATAGAGCACTGGAACAGGCTGCCCAGAGAGGTTGTGGAGTCTCCTTCTCTGGAGACCTTCAAAACCTGCTTGGATGCAGTCCTGTGCCACGTGCTCTAGGTGACCCTGCGTGTGCAGGGGGGTTGGACTAGATGACCTCTAGAGGTCCCTTCCAAACTTAAGCATTCTATGATTCTATGATTTGGCTTCTCTCCGGACAAGATGGAGTCACTCATCATACGCATAAAGTTTAGTGCACTTTTCAATGTTTGTAAGAGTAAGAACTGCCTACAGGCTCACTGCACATACATAGGAAATGCAACGCCAGTCAAAGGCATCAGGAGAGATAATGAACGATGAGAAAATGATCTGGACAGAGCTTAAGACTTGTTCACTTCCCCTGGGAAATTTTCTGAAGGGGCATGAATGCACTGTTCTGTGATGTGGTGAATCACTTGAAAATAAACACTTTGTAACTTAAATGTAAATACTTCTCAAGCATTTTTTGTTTGGCTAATCAAGATAACCATAACATCATGTTCTTTTTTGTCATATATTGCACACTACAAAGTAAAACTGTTGTGTCCTGTACTGTGCGTCTGTGACAATTTGTATGTATTACATTTATGGATATGAGCAACATTTTGAAAGCACAATCACGGAAATAATTTTTTATCTTGGTGATGCTCTCCACAAATTCAGTTTACTCCATTGTGAAAATATGAAGCCATACTTTCTTTAAAAATAGTGCAGTTGAGTTTATTAATTTTTTGAAAAGCAATTTTTGCAAGTATGTCAAGGCTCTGAAAGTATGTTTGGCAACCTGGTCTGATTCAGTGTATGGTCTGTTTTGTAGAGGAAGTTGAACTAGTGACATTCCCAGGTCCTTTGAATGAGTCTAGGACTCTATGACAAATTAATACTCAAAGACTCTGCAGAGTAAATAAGCAATATTGTTCCTATCCCATTGTACAGATGAGGAATCAGAAGAGTTAAGGGATTCAGCCAGAGTAATAGCAGGCACTAAGTCAGACATTAATCCTCAAAGTTCCTCTCTGCTTATTGAGACACAGTTTCACACAATGACAATTTAAGATTTTTTTATGCAAAACTCCAGGAAGAAAGGATTGTTTCAGATGATTATTCCCAAGTTTTGATCTCCACCTAGTGAACTGAAACTTTGGAGTATAATATAGATATTGAACAAGAAGCGATAAAGAGAGGCTCTTGAGGTCTCTCCTTCAAATAGCTGAAAATAGTGTGTGTGAGAGATGGACTTGCGCTCAACATAGGCTGGCATGTTTCCTGCTCTGGATTTCCAATCATGACTTCAGGGGAAGATTACATGAAAATGCTAAAAGCATATGTACCTGCTCATGCATATCTATTATATTGCCCTTTACAATATATATTATTTTATACAAGAGCTTCTATTATATATTATTTTAAAATATAGAAATATACATACATATGTATAAAACATATAAATATCCCAATCTTTTCTCCGCAGAATGAATGCAGACAACATCCTTTGTGATTCACATATGCTTATTTTAGGTTGTAATACATATAGATGAAGATTTCTTATAAGGTTTTAATGCATATTACTGGGTTTTCCTTCCTGTATTTCTGTGTATATAAGAAATATATAAAAGGTATTAGTTTACAGGTTAAACCCCTTATAAAACAGTTTTGAGGGGTTTCTAGTTGTTTGATATTTCTTGAATGATTTGGGTTGTTCTCCTGAATCCAAATGGTAAAGATGCTACAGCTTCAGCTTATTCATGTAGTAATCATTTGAGCTGATGTTGAAAAGACTTTAACTTCATTATTCCAAAAAGTGCCACATTATGTTTTTATACATTAAAGATTGGTACCATACAACTCAGACACTTGGAAATATCTCTTATTATATTCTACTTAGAAATTGGGGAGATTAAAAATATTAAGTCTGAATCTAGGAGGGAACTTGGAGATAATAGGAATAAAGTGGCAGTGTCACCAAAATATTATCATTTTAGCACTGCCAATGAAAATTAGAGATATTATAACTTGAGAGATATTTTTTCTTTAAAATTCAGTAGTTTATGATTTTTTTGTTGATTAGATTGGCTCAATATTCAGAATGAAAACAATCTCTAAAATTATTCCTGAAATATAAGAGCTCCCTGTCCCCCTGTAAATTCCATACTACTGTGTGTCTGACACTCACATTCAAAGGAGAAACTGAATATGATTAAAAGCAGTGTAATAGCTGGATTGGAGTCAAGAAATTTATATCAGTGCCAAATCAATTACAGGTTGCAGGTGTCCAGAATTAATTAAAATAAATTGCTATAAATCAGGCATTAGATATCTGTGAGAAGAAAAAAAATGGCAGGGAAAAAAAAAAAAAAAGCTTTTTGAAGAACACTTCTTAAACTACAGCAAAGTGTGCTCCTTTTCTAGAAAAATACTTACACCAAATGACATTTTTATAATTGCTGTTCCTGTCTTCTTTGTTTAAAATTTGAGATACTACAACTAGCAGTTATGGAAATAATCTAAATTCTCTATTGAATATATATAAGATCCACTGCAGAAAAACAAATGCTGATTTATATTTGCACCTAGAGAGAAAACAATTATTTTATATAAATAAATATTTAAGGATTCTGTATGTTAGAAACTGGATATATATAAGTGAAACCATGTAATTGTGTATGAATATTAAAGTTCCTTGACATTTTTTTAAAAAGTGAAATCTTATCAGACAGACAATCTAAAGGTCCAAATAAATAATTGTTCTATAAAATTATGTACAAACCCATAAAAGTCTATCAAGTAAAAACGATGAGGTACAGTTCCTAAGTTGTAGGAAAATGACAGGAGAAAGTCACTTTGTGCATCCACAGAATTTAAAGGAGCCTAGAATTGCATGGGCATGATGCAAGTCACAGCAATATTGTTTTCCCCATTTAATGGGAGACTTTGCAAACCAAAATTTGTGGTCAACAGCAATCCTGAGATCTGCCTAAATACATATCAATACATCAGAGCCTGGCTTCATCCATCCTCTGAAGCTAAAGAAAAACTTAAAATTGCAACCAAAAAAAAGACAAAAGGAAAGGAAATGAAGTTTCAGAAAGAAGAAAGAGTGACAGAATGAAAAAAGCAAAACCCTAGAGAAGTCTGTGCACACTGCTATAAATACGCCAGGATGAGGAACATACTATTAGGGAGAGAATAAATCTGATTCTCTCAACTTGCATTCATGAGAGTAAAGATCTCTTTAGGGCATTGGAGCACTAAAGTGACTTGGATTTTGAATCGTCTTCAAATAGAAAGACGTTTGGTCTGTGTTCCTGATTGTGCTTGGATTTATTCTCACAGAAAACTGCACTTGGTGCTGAAGTCCCTAGAGATGGGATTTGTCTCAGCTGAGGCAGCTAAGTGTTGTGCCTTGTCTGCAGGCATCCTAGCTCTCTGGACAGAATGGACAGAAATAAGCATATCCTAGGAGAAATTCACATCTGGGTCTTCTGAGGTTGACTGAAGTGCTAAGGCCAGTTCTTGCTTCACTAGTTACCAAAGAACAAAAGACAAAGAAACCTTCGATCAGAGAAAGACTTAGACAAAGAAACCATCCTCCACCTTGCTGAAGTCTGGTGTGACCCAAATCCTGAGCCTCTGCTGAGACAAGGAAAGGGAAAAATGTTCTGCTGAAAGTGGAGCTTGAAGCAATACAACAACACAAAACATGGAGGAAGGGCAGTTGCTGTCCCAACAAAATCACACCCAAGAGAGTCTCAACCATCACTGAGCTCAGAGTCAACATGTTCGCAGTCTGGGTAGAAGCGCAGGGCCATATAATGAAGAAGCTACTGCTGCTGACTGTTTCTTTAAAACACCTAAAGATACACAGATTCTTTACGATGAGACCACAAAACACCTGAATAAAAAGCTGGGCCTGGCAGTGGATATCAAAACAAATGTGGCACATTTTCAAGTTTTCACAGGCTGTCCATTATGATTCTTCCTAGCATTTAAATCAGGAAATAGAAAAAGAAATATTGTGTGCCTAGCATTTTATATTAAATAGTTGTTGTGCTGCTTTTTAATCCTGATGATAGCACATTACTCAACGAGGTATTCTGTCAATGAAAACATCAAATATTATTGCATCCTATGACATTTTGTAAAAAGTGGTTTTGATATTCATACTGTTTATGAATACAGAAGAGGCACTTATTGGACTGAGCATATAAATAAGAGGAGAATATAACTCCAAGATAACTGAGAAGAAAAAAAATAGTAAAGGATCTAAAGGAGAGGAGAGAAAGGAAATTTGTATTGTACATAGCAGCAGAGGATAAGAGAAAAAGTCAAACTGGAGTCAAGCAGTGGCAGTAGCTACATGACCCATAATGACTGCAAATGCCTCTCAAAATGTAGTGCACAAATCGACCATTTTTATGAACTGAACATGGTGCTGATGTAAGTCTGTAAAGTCCATGTGGCTTTTTTCTGTGTGATATGTTGCTCATGCAGTTGATTTCCTATTTTTGTATACTTCTGACAAGTTATTTTACTTTCTAGGGAAATTTTAAAGGCAAAATATGAAGTCGATCATGAAAGAGATGTCGGTGAATGAAAAGAACTAATTTTGAATTATATTTTATATCTTCTAGAACCTCCTAAGCACAACCAACCCTCCTTGCCAACTTTAGTATCTATTCCATTGGTAAGACCCATAGAGATGTCCATAATGGCAGCACAATACAAATACTAGGTAACTCATGAAATTTAAGATGCTTTTGTGGAAGAAAATGACGTCTCTGGGCATTTACGGACACATGTAAAGTAGAAGATTTTGTTCTTCTATGTTTATGCTTGAGAAAAGATTGAACATATTAATGTTGTTTTAAGGAGGTGAGAAAGAATGAAAAGGTGGGAAGAGTGGAATTTAAAAGGACCTAGGAAGGAAGGGGTAAGAAGCATTATAAAAAGAGGACGTCAAAAACTAGCAAATTTAGACAGGGAGCTATAGCAATAAAGTGCTTTAATTACTAATGCTGCAAACTGAAGACCCAACTTCTGAATTGCTTTTCAGGTAACTTCAGCTGTAGCATGCACAATTGTAAAACAAAGGGATGACAGCAGAGAATGTAAGAAATCCCTAAAAGAGTTAAGAAAGGGAAGCCAACACCTCAACACTATAAAATTCTAGCACTCTTAGTAAATCAATAAGTTAGAAAAAAAAAAAAAGATAGAATCCCTGTGACTTGGGACATGTCATTGGCTGATTTTGGTGTTTGTGTACTGTAAAATAGAGGAGTTTTCTAAACTTCTAGGTTTCTGTTTTCAAGTTGGAAATATTATATGACCCCATCCTACATCCCACACAATCTGAATTACAGCCTAATTTTTCTGTTAGCTTGTTGCACATAGCTCCCGTTGAATGGCCATCTGTTTCTCAGGGCATAATTTGGACCCAGCTCTCCTTCACCAAATCAAAGTTTCTTATTGCTTTTAGAGGCAACAACACAAAGGCAGATAGATAATAAAACTACATCATCATTACGATCTGTGCCTGAAGTTTTTTAATAAAATGTTGCAGGCTAAAATGACTGTTCTCATATATCTCCATTAACTTGGTAAATGGTTCCCATGACCCCTTGGCTCTCCATAAATCACAGGCTATGAAGATATACCAAGGCAGTCAGATTAATCAGTGGACATTTAATTAAGTGCACAGCTTTCAGTTGCTATTTATAAACAAGCAGAAGTAATTTTTCTCCAGTGGTAGAAAATTAGAGTCTAGATGAAGGTTTACAAATTAGATTAAGATAAACTTTTTTTCTGGATTATATCTTTAACAAATTAGATTTTCATGTGTTTTCTTCTCCTATAAACACTCGCAGAACACATATCAGTTCTCCACTCTTCTTATGGACAGTGTTAGGAATTAAAGAGGGTCTAATGAGAGCTTCTGCAAGAAACTTCATCCCTATCAAGGAACTATATGAGTCTATGCAGTAACTACAACAAGAATTCATAAGACAACATTCATATAAATCAAAATCTTTGCCTATTTTTGGTAGCTAAATTGACACAATAAAAAATATTTATTGGGAACAAACAGTCTTTCATTACCTTCTCTCCTCTCCCCTACTCTCTCTTTCTTCTTCTCTCCTCTCCTCTCCACTCCATTTTCTACCTTTGTTTGAATTGGAAAATATCTTTTAAGATAAAGAAATTTTCTGAAAGAGTGGGCAATGAGGGAACTAATTTTCAATGGGCATGGACATATAATTCTGTTTGTATCACTATGTTCAGCAAGGTTCAGAAGGAGCAGAAGATGATCAGCTGCCTTCCTGGAACAAAACTCTAAGATGTAACAGCAAGATTAGGATGAGTTTTAAGTCATCTGTTATGCCACCACCATTCACATTGAAACAATGACACGAGATCAAATGAAACTGCAAACTTGAAGGACTTTGGAATAGAGATAAAAAAACAAAAGAAAGGCGAATGAACACCTAAATGATGTTCTCAGACATATGCGTAAGATCTTTGTGGAAAACAGATAGATGTGATCTACTGGATAGTGTGGCTACTTCAAGGCCTAGAATTGAAAGTTATGAAAACCTTCTACCATGACCCGTACATACAGGGAGGTTTTTCTGTTGTAGTTGCCAGGTCTTAACAGTCACAAAGCCGATAAATTAGATACTGTGAAGAGGAAATAATAAGAAGGCAAAATCAAGCTTTGTATTTTACAAACAAATTCAACCCTTCATAATGGATAAAGATTACTTAATCACGCACACACACAAAATTTAAGTATATGTATTTTATATGAAATAGAGTTAGTATCCATAAATATAGATAGAAATAATAAATATCTGATAAGCATTATGCATGCAAAATGCTTAACAACCAGACTGCATGCAATACCTGCTTTGTGGTTAAAGTGTGCTCCAGTCAGTGCTAACAGCATCCTACATAGGAAAAAGTAATATGGAGCTTGAGAGTATCATAGGAAGAACTATGTAATTAGTATAAGGGTATAGGGAGGTATTATGGGAGACCACCTTCTGTACTTGACATGATGCTCCTGAGGAGAGAATCTCATCTGGAGACTTTATCTTTTCTCTTCTGCATGCAGCCACGAGGGTGAGTTTTCTCTTTTCCTCTCCTTCTCTCTGTTTTTTTTTTTTTTTTCAATATAAACTTCACTGATAGATTTGATGCATGCTGTCTGCTATAGATCCCAGGAGTAAACTTTCTGCACATAAGCTTGTTTCAACATCCTTTGAGGAACAGAATGTTATTATTTAGCTAAACATAAATTGTTGATCACAATACAAAGGAGCTAGATAGAAGTTTAAGCACTGTAAGTCAGCCTGACAGGTCAGGCAGGTTATGTTGTGGTATATTTTGGCTAAGATTGCATGAATCCATGAGATATTTGCTTAACATTTGTGATCCTCTGCTTACATTTCAGTACCATTTTGTACTTTCCTTTATCTTTGGATTGTTTAACTGAAATATAATTTTTTGTCTTTCTTCTTTTTTGTGAAGATAGACCTGGAATAGAAATCCGTGAAGGCAGTTTTAAACACTCAAAATAATTGACTTGGATAATATTCAGTTAGACATATCAGTTTCTCCATCATGTGATGAAGATTTGGGCTAAGTCCATGAGCTTTTTAATGCAAGACTATGTTATTTCTTAAGAAATGAAATGGGTGTCAGTTTACAATGTTTTAACTATTTTTCATTTTGATCTTCTTTGATATTAGTCCTTTGCTCACAGTCAGTTTACTACTAAGAATGTGACAAGAGCAGCAGCTTGTAATTTGTTGAGTCCTTTAAGCTTTCTCTAATTGCTTCAGTAAGTTTAACATCTATCCACAGAGACCCTTGTATAAAATTATTACTATTGATCAAAATCCTCCTCCCACTAAGTGCAAATTCCATCTTACAGCACATGGATAATAATAGTGCAGTGCAATTCTCCTCAGAGCTCCAGTGAGTGTGGTTAAGAATTTAGGGCATAAATACTCATTTTTCAATCATCCAGCCAGGAGAATGAAAGTAGCTGTAGAGAAAATTCTAAATTTCCAGAAAGTGCATTTGATATATGGTAGATGCATTTTTTTTTTCTTCTAGCAAGATTTAGTATTGTACTAAAGCCCCTTAAAGCCATAATTTAGAATAAGAAGTTCCTGTCCTCAACATTTTAGGAGACACCGAGTTCTTCTGAAGCCCAGGATCAAGAGCTTTAGAGCAGAGTGAATTTTTCTGTACTTTGTGTACCTTGAAGAGCCAATTCTTCTTTTGGAGGAAATGTCTTACATCAATATCAACATTCCTTTTCATTTTTCCTCTACTTTTTATTAGAAATGTGTATTGTGGGAGTGTGACTCCAACCTTTGCTAGGGTACTGTATTACCAGGGAAATGTTTCAGTTGCTTCTGTAATTCTATTGTTAATTCTAAATTGCTAATTCTAAACTGCAGACAGTGCTTATCTAGTACTAGCTAACCAATACAGTTTTTGCCATCAAAAGCTGCATTTTTCCACCTGATTTTTAAGGCAATTATTAACTGGTAGAGTTTTAGGGCATATAAAAAGCTAAGGCAGGTTGGGAAGGCAATCTGGCAAGAGACGTTAAAAATAACAACAAAAACTTCTTCAAATATATTAACAGCAAAAGGAAGATCAGGGAAAACGTGGGTCCACTGGTGAATGGGATGGGCACCCTGGTTATGAATAACACAGAACAAGCAGAGTTGCTGAATGCCTTCTTTGCTTCGGTGTTTACCAAGGGCAGCCCTTTAGAGCCCCAGGCCCTAGGGACAAGAGAAGAAGCCGGAGGAGAGGAAGACTTGCCCTGGGTAGAGGAAGATTGGGTCAGAGAGCCCATAAGGAAACTCGATACCCACAGATCCATGGGCCCTGATGGGATGCACCCCAGAGTGCTGCATGAGCTGGCAGATGCCATAGCTAAGCCGCTCTCCATCATCTTTGAAAGATCCTGGAGTACGGGGGAGGTGCCAGAGGACTGGAAGAAGGCCAATGTCACGTCAGTCTTCAAAAAAGGCAAGAAGGAGGACCCAGGCAACTACAGGCCAGTGAGCCTCACCTCCGTCCCCGGAAAAGTGATGGAACGGCTCATACTGGCCATTGTCTCCAGGCACATGGAGGACAAGAAGGTGCTCAAGAGTAGTCAGCATGGATTCACCAAGGGGAAATCTTGCTTGACTAACCTGATAGCCTTCTATGATGAAATGACCGGCTGGATAGATGAGGGGAGAGCGGTGGATGTCGTCTATCTCGACTTCACCAAGGCTTTTGACACCGTCCCTCACAACATCCTCCTGGGCAAGCTCCAGAAGTGTGGGATAGATGAGTGCACAGTGAGGTGGATTAGGAACTGGCTGGATGGTAGAGCTCAGAGGGTGGTGATCAGCGGTGCAGAGTCTAGTTGGAGGCCTGTAGCTAGCGGTGTCCCCCAGGGGTCAGCCCTCGGTCCAGTCCTGTTCAATTTATTCATCAATGACCTGGATGAAGGCACAGAGTGCTCCCTCAGCAAGTTTGCTGATGATACCAAACTGGTAGTAGTAGCCGATACCCCAGAGGGCTGCGCTGCCATCCAGAGGGACCTGAACAGACTGGACAACTGGGCGGTGAAAAACCTCATGAAATGCAACAAGGCCAAGTGCAAGGTTCTTCATCTGGGGAGGAATAATCCCAGACACCAGTACAGGCTGGGGACTGACCTTCTGGAGAGCAGCCGTGCAGAGCGGGACCTGGGTGTCATGGTGGATGACAAGTTGACCATGAGGCAGCAGTGTGCCCTCGTGGCCAAGAAGGCCAGTGGGATCTTGACCTGCATCAGGAGGAGTGTTGCCAGCAGGTCAAGGGAGGTGATCCTTCCCCTCTACTGAGCTATGGTGAGGCCGCACCTGGAGTATTGTGTCCAGTTCTGGGCTCCACAGTACAAGAGGGATGTGGAGCTGCTGGAGAGAGTCCAGAGCAGGGCTATGAGGATGATCAGGGGCCTTGAACATCGGCCCTGTGAGGAAAGACTGAGAGAGCTGGTCCTGTTCAGCCTGGAGAAGAGAAGGCTGAGAGGGGATCTGATCAGTGTTTATAAATACTTCAAGGGAAGCAGTGAGGAGGATGGTGCTGGCCTCTTTTCACTGGTGGCCACCAACAGAACTAGAGGTAATGGCCACAAACTGAAGCACCAAAAGTTCCGCATGAACTTAAGGAAAAATTTCTTAACAGTGAGGGTGACAGAGCACTGGAACAGGCTGCCCAGAGAGGTTGTGGAGTCTCCTTCTCTGGAGACCTTCAAAACCCGCTTGGACGCAGTCCTGTGTCACGTGCTCTAGGTGACCCTGCGTGTTAAGGGGAGTTGGACTAGATGACCTCTAGAGATCCCTTCCAAGCTTAAGCATTCTATGATTCTAGGATTCTATAAGAGGCTACATGTATTTTGCTATGTTTGGGAAGTCTCTGCCTGATTTTGTTTCTACATAAAACTTAAATCATTTAAAGAAAACTATCTTAGCAAACCTCTCTCCAAATCATTCTTCAACCTACTTTGTCAGTTCTTGTCTCGTCAGCCATTCTACCACCCAAACACTTCCCAGATGAGGCTGATGCAGTGGGTCTGATTTCAACCTCCTGTGGGTAAAGAATCAGACTTTGTGTTTCCACTGCTAATAACATAGTGCAGACTGGCACTACAAGAGCTGCTGAGAAAGCCCAGAGAAAGAGAAGAATAATTGCCAATGTTAAGTTAGGACAGTGAAGATGCACTAAAAATATTAGACATTAATATTCAAAAATATTGAAATTTTTAGAGCTCATTCTGTCATCTTTCTCAATCATGTCTTTGCTAATGGGCAAGTGCTGATGAATCCTGAGTGTTTTTTTGTTTGTTTGTTCGTTTTCTGTTTTTGGACCATAATGATGGTTTTAACTATGTTTATTTAATGATTATAGGCAAAGTCTAAGTCATATTTTTGAAAAATTATTTTTTCTCCTCAAAAAAATTTACCCATTCTTTTTTTTCCCAGTTGTATCTGGGCATGTTTTCATGAGATAAATTCAGACACTGTTATTTGGAAACTGGTCATTGTTTGAAGCCTGTGCAGACCGAGTCACCATGCTGCACTGAAACTCACAATCTGAGTTTCTTGTGTGACTCTGTCAGAGTGCAACGGAGTTAGCACCAGCACATATCTAAACTTACGTTTCCTTTATTATTATGTTCCCTTATTCTTATATTCCTTTATTATTCACTGTAAGTATTATGTGATATATTGAAAACACTGACAATGTGGATAAGATAGAATTGTTTGACCCCAAATCAGTTCCAGGAAGAAGAGTAAAGGGGACTAAAAAAAAAAAAAAAAAGAAAATGATGCGGAAAATCCTTGTAAGTCTGCAACACAGTTGCAGGAGGGATCAGATTTGTGTTTGATCAGAAATGCTTGAAATAGGGCGAAACAAACAAATGTTATCCAAAATTGCATCACAGTTGGAAACTAATGCTCCATATCTGGATTGCTCAATGAATATTAATAATACAATTATTCCTGGACATGACAGGCAACTGTTATTTTCATCAGTGGTGATTCGGGTCAGGGAACATATTTATCTTGGATTTGGTTTGGCAAGTAGCAAGGTCATTTGAGGAGAACTTATTTAGAGAGTTTAGGAGCTGATTTGGCTTAGTTGAGTGGAAGGATGCAAAATCTGTTCGCACAGCTTAAAAATTTCTATTTAAGATTCTGTTTTTGAAAAGGGCAACATGGACTAAAGTCTCCACTGAAAAAAGCACCATCCTCAGGAAGCGTCTCCAGCTCCCTTTGTCACTTTTCCATGGCTCAGGTCCCTTGAGCAGATTCACCACAGAGGCAATACAGAGTTTTGACCTTTTCCTCCTTTGAGCATCATATTGTACTGTGGCCATTTTTTTTTTTCCCCAGAATGTCTGAAATGGTAAAACTACTATGCTACAAGTCTTCAGAAAGGTGTTTTACAGAGTGCCTCTAGGGTATATTGCAGGTCTGTGGCCTACAGTGCAGTGGAATGTGGGGCACTTTCAGACAAAACCCTTCTGGGACAGTGTTGGAGCACCGTGCAGACAGGGGGAACCAAACATAGTACACTTGCCACACTGCATGTCAATAGGGATCCCTGCAGCAAGCTGTTACCAGAATGGTCACCAGGATTTTATTTGGGAAGGAACTGACCCCTTTGAAAAATATCACAGAAATAAGCGAGACCCTGTAATGGAGGGAAGAGGGAATATACAGAAAGGAAAAATTCATTTTGATACACATTGAGAACTGATTAATATATTTCAGAAAGAATTAAAGCAAGAAGAAGAAAACAGCTGCTCCATTGCTTGGGTTATTTGAAATGGAGACAAAATCACGTGTTCAGACTACAGTCCTTCCCATTTAATATCCTTAAATCCATGTCTAATAGAATGAATCAAAGTATTTTATGAAAGCCAGTGTTATTCTGAATAAGAGAGCCCTCAGGGCATATGAGATAATATCTAAATTCATCCTTTGGCTTTTCTCACCTGACCTATCTACACCAAGAAAGAACATACTTTTAACTATAAATACAGCTAAGAAACATAACCAGCTCTGAAGAGAATCATATTACTCATGGAAAAAAACATGTTTCTGAAAATGAATTCCAGTGACGCAGCAGTGAGGTAAACAGAAAAAAATATTTGTGTGTTTACAAAACTGAACTTCTTAAGCTGAAAATGTGCAACAAGATGTCTTATTTAGAGTAACCTGGAGAGTTGATGACAGCCAAGTACTGCTACCCACTACTAGGCCACTTGTGTAATCGCGCGTTTGGGAATCACAAACAGCCTGACAGGATGGGAATGACGCACCGCAGGTTAAAGACTTTTGAATATAAGAATTGTGTTTTTTTCTATGCTTACAAAGCTGTGTGAAGAATAACACTGAATGTTGTACAACTAATAGGAACAACGAGGGGATAATAATTCATGTGTTTGAGTTTAATAGCAATTTTAGCCCTGATGACTTGAAGGATTTTTTTTATTTTATGTCTTCCTTCTTAAAATGATGCTCCATTCCTAAAAGTATGTGATCTGCGTTAAAAATGATAATAACCAAAAATAAACATATACTCACAAGTAGAATATAACAAGTAGATAAGGGTTGCATTAAGATGTCTCAGAAGTGACATCTTGATGTAACCCTTTTACAGAAGTTAAAAAAAAAAAAGAGGAAACGATCGATACCCATCTGAAGAAGGACAGTATTCCAAATTTATTACCTGAACTATGTACAGTGAATTTCATTATACACTTTTTTACACTCTGGGGTCCTGTTGGAAGTGACTGACTTAGTTTCTACAGTACATTTTTGCAGTGACAGCTTTTTCATTAATAATATAGGAAAAAATATATTCAACAGAACAGGTAACCCCATGCCAAGGAAGACAACCTTTAATAAATAAGGATTCACTTATTGCTGTGGTTCCAAAGTCTTCTTTTTATAGGAGCTTGTATTTGACACAAGGGATTCTCTTCGATACAAAGTCTGGATTATACATACTAGTGCATGCTTTTATCTGAGTGTCACATGAAAGTGCAAGTGGAGAAGACACGTGTGCTTAAATTCAACAGGCAGAATCTCATGAGTCTTTTAAGCTGATGTTAGAGTTTAGAAGCAGTCATGTATTAATGACATATCGAAGAGGATGTGCAGTATCCTTGAGTGGGTATTCAGTAGACAACAAAGAACTGTTGTATTGGGCTTGATCTTTTCTTTGTGAAAGAGAGAGGAAAAAGGAGCATAGAATAAAAACCGAAACAAAACACAACTGTACAGTAATATGCTCTGCCTTGCATATGAACATGAAGAAGCATTGAAAAATTGATTCAAGACAAAAAAGAATGACCACTAAGGTGCATAATGTGACAAACATTTCTTAATGTAGCACTTAGCTTTTGATGTACTGGCAATACAAAAACAAACGATGTGGTTTATAGCAAATTGCCATTCAAGATTAGAACTCCCAGTAAAAAAGAGCAACGTTGTTAACATATAACCAATGCAAGGAAAACATAGCGGGGTCTTTTACTCCCCTCTGTTTTTAACAATTGAAAATGTAGCAAGTATTATAATTCCTATTACAAGATTGTCAGAGCAGAAGTAGTGCCTGATATGCTATGAGATGTGAATTGATCAGAACTTACTGACATGAAATCAGAATGAGCAGAAATGCTGGAATCAGGGGGTGGGCTGAGAAAGATTCATTAGCAACTGCTGAGATGTCAGTGAAAAAGTGAGAAGAGTTTAGCATAATTTCTCCCAAATGCACTAAAGGTTTAAAGTAACTTAAAAGTGTATTAATACTAATCGTTTTTTTATTTTCATTTCATGGAATGTTTGCTTGCGTTATAAGTTACTTCAGCTGCTGAAATGTAAAATATTCTCTATATATCTGTGTTAATATACAATTTTCAATACATCTGTCAGTAGCTTATGAACTGTTGCACCTTGTTTCATTTTCCTTTAAGAAAGTGAGACAAAATTAAGGCTATCCATAAACGGTTCTAAAGGAAGCTTTTAAACTTCTAAAATGCTTATTGTTTAGACTGTTGCAATACCATAGGGTGGTTTGTGCTAAAGAGAGGGAAAAAAAAAGAATTCTTTGAAAAAATGTCCTGTTTTTTCAATTCAATATTATTAAAATCTAAAAGTGCTATTCATCAAAAGGTAACTCTATGCTGAAAGTGGAATTTTGAGACAGAGGAAAAAACAGGGTCCATACCTCCACTAGAATTGAGTCACTGATTATTAAACTATATGAAAAGAGAGAAACCCAGGGTGATATATGTCACTGTTACTGCAGGGTTTTGGGTCCTCATACCCTAGAATCTTGTTTGGTTATTTTCACAGCCTGCTGCAGAGCAATCACTCCTTTTTATAACCCTAAATTCAAGTCCATATCCTGCCTGATGCAAATTCTAAGCTTGGAACAAATGTTTGGCAAAGGCAATAAAAAAACTACCTGTGCTGAGCTATAGTGACTTTAAAATAAAGCAGTATATTTACTTCCTTAATGAAGAAACTTGTGAAGTCTTATTTTAGCCTGGATGCGTAATTATAAAGATGAAAAAAAAATTCTTGCTTCTTCCAAGAAATACATTGTGGATAAAATGATAAGGGAAGTAAGTACCAAGAAAAATGAAGTTTTAGAGTATGAATGATGAAAAGTCAATGATGGAAGAAGCAGAGTTCCAAAAGCAGAGCAGGCAAAGAATCAGCTGTTCGTGCTACAGCTCCCACCTTCTGGAAACTCTTTCTGGCAACTTTTGGCACATTGCGATTGCTGGTGAAAGCTATTCAGCTCTGGTTAATTTTGCTTCTGTTGGATCTAATTGGGGCTTTTGTACAAGAAAGATATTGACATAGTGGAGCAAGTCCAGCCAAGGGAAATGGTAGCATCTAGGGCAGGAGCACATGACATGTGAGCAGAAGCTGAGTATTGGATTTGTTCAGATTGGAGAAAATAAGGTTAAGAATCAATCTTCTTGCTTCCTACAGCTCTCTGTTAGAAAGTGTAAAGACAGAGGCAAACTTTTCTTGAAAATGCATAGGGCAAAAGGCCACTGACACGAGTTAGGCTACCTGACTAGATAGAAGAAAAAAAAAAGATTGTAGAATCTCTGCCCTTGGAGATACTCTAGCCTTCATTGGACCAGAGAAATATATCACTTATTCAATGAGAATGTATCAGTTTGAGAGACTTAATATTTGTTTTTTGTTCTTGTAAGTAAATCTTGTAGATAAATCAGTTAAGGTATGGGTCAGAGAATGCTGAAAGTCATGATGTTTCCTACAGAAAATGGAAAATTAAGGGCTTTTGGTTTTGCTTTTGGGTTTGAGAGCTTTGTAAAGATAAAAGCCTTTTTGAAGCTTGATCAAGTATCTACCAGTTTTGCAAAGTGCATCCTATGTTATGGTATTCATATCGTTTCATATTATCCTATCACATTGGTACAATATCTTATCATCACTTTCCAACCATATTAGGCTATGCAATGAAGAGGTTTTATGTATGATGACCTTGAGTCAGCATAAATGAAAATAAAGAAAAAAAAATCTAGTCAATCTTCTTTAATTTTTAACTAGAAGGTGTAAATTTTTAATCCTTTAAGGATGTTTCAATGACTTTACATAGTAAATTTAATGACACCATGGTGAAATTTAAACCACACATTTCCAGTTTTAGCCTGATTATCTCCTCTGTAAACATAGACTATGAGAAAAGAGCCTATGAACATATTAAAAATGGATAATAGTGATTATTTATACAGGCATCAGTCTATGCAGGCAGTGGGGGCAAAAAGTATTGTATTAGGTGCAGTGAAATAATATAGAGCTTACTGCTAGTTTTACCATATAGTTTTATTAATGACCTGATAAAATGGAATATTAATTACCTTGGACATTATTAATTATTAACATTTAGAAACAGTAACTAAAGAAAAAAAATTAAAAAAAAGTTTTTGCAAAAGAAAGTGTAGGAGGACAAAGTGGAGGCATGCTCACTTACTGCATTCACGAATATCAATTGTTTGCTCTCACCAAAATGCTCTCTTTTTTGTTAAGGCTAGTCTACTAAAAAGAAATCTCTGAACCTATTTAACCTTTCCATATGCCCTAAACTTATGATTCTTATCTCTGGCATTTTTTTTCATTTATTTCATGTAAAGATAATCAAAGTGTAAAATACAGGAATATCAGATATTTATTCATAAAATATACTTCCATGGAAGTCTTTATATTCAGAACCTTGGTTTCACTAGTGCTAATAATTAACCAAGGTGTTTGCAGAATTGGTTTTATACACAATTAGGATACATTAGAAATAATTTAGTGAGCAAATGAGTACAAGTTATGAGCAGTGAAGTGGATGAACCATTCTTGTTATTTTTTACAAATACTCACTTGTAAAATTCTTCCTTGCTCTTTATCATTTATTAAAGAGAAACATTTAATCTAAAGTGCTTTTAAATCAATACTATGCCCGAAGAAGAACATGAGACTGACAATGTTCAAGACAAGGAATGTACCTGCTAATCAATAATAATAATGTGATACTGACCATGATGCCAACTGACTTAAACCGATGGCTTGATTTTCCTTATAGAAAAGTTAGTATAAATTTTTCAGGTAGAAATGTAATGTTTAATTAGTTCACAGTGAGACAAATGTGAACCTTGACAACCACAGAGAATAATGTGCTACAAAGTGTGCAGATGTACAAATATGCAAATATGACAGATATCTACTAATTCTAATCTGTAAAGTTCTGGTTTGATGGGTTCTTGATTCTTGCTTCACTCGTACTCTGTTTTCTTTCAGCAGCCTCAACTAATCCTGTATTTCAGAAAAGCTGAAATATTGAAAACCATACAATCTCCCAACATTACACTGAAGAAGGTGCCAGTTTAGTAGGTTACCTGGCAAGATGTTGTTCTATTTTACAAGTAAGATAATTGGGGATTTTACATCAGAATAAAGTTGTTTAGAAGAGCAGACAAAATCTCCGTATTATCAAAACTTGTATTGTATAATGAATTCAATTAGTACAACAGTGCTGCTTTTGAACAAAGATTCCTTTTTCTTAGAGTTGATCTTGCCATTTGTTTTTACTATATAGTCAAGGTTATCATTGTTTCCCTTTTCTACCTTATAACCAAATCTCTAATTCCCAGTGTGAACCTACCACAGCTAAATTAGACCATGATTTATGCAAAAAGTGAAAAGAAGTGACTTGTAGAATCCTCAGAGGAAGATAAGTATTTCTGTAATAAAGTTTGTCTCTCCCAATGTTCTCAGCATTTTCTCTCTTCACTACTTTTTGATCATTAAAGTGCCACTTGGGAATCTAGGGATCAGTTGGTGGCAGAAAGTTAAGTGTTTAAATTCCCAAGAATTTTACATGTATCTTCCATTAAGGACAAATTATGCTGAAAGTCACAGTCTGGAGGGCCTTAAGCAAAGGAAAACCTTTAAGTAAATGATGATTTGTCATATTCTGCCTGTGTAGTGCACAAATGGGAACTTTGGCAACCATTCATAACAACTGCAGAGAAATGAATCATAGTTACAACCAAATTTTATGAACTGTTTGCTCAACTGATAATTAGTTGAGTTATGTAAGAACATATTAAAAGCAAATCGTCTATCTTGTGGTGATTAGACACTTGAAAAGACTGAGCTCTTCATGTTTATCTTTTCTGAGGTGAGGGACTAAGGGATATGTCTATTTACAAATCAGTAATTGAGAAAAAAATAGAAAGAACTACTGTGTCAGAGTATAGAAAACCAAAACCATAAAAGGTGGCACTCGGCTCCCTAAATATTGGTGTCTAGTCTTGTTGTAGAGGTCTGTGGTGATCCAAGACACCACAGAGAATCTATGGGACACTTTTCACAAGCAGCAGTAGGGGCAGGTGCTGATTTCAGGACACAATCAGATTTGAAGCACATCTCTTGTTACACGGCTAAATCTTATTCATACTGAACCTTGATAGGAAATGGTGGCGTATTTCACGTATCAATCCAATAAATGATGAAGATAATATTTTTCTAAAATAATGCAAGCTTGAATGCACTGTTATCATACGCATTTCTAAACATACACTTTTGCATTAGCATCAAACATTCTTTCCCTAGAAATAATCAATAGCTCTGTAACCATATAGTTTTAGCTATACAGCATAGTATAATTAGCAATATAAGTACCTTATTAATGAGAAATACCAGAAATTATCATCCTGAATGCCTTTACAGAGAAGACAACTGAGATTTCTGAGCTCGAGGTAGCCACTTAGCATCTTGTAGAGAATCAGATATATTGAGGATTATAACCATTGATTTAATTTGGTAGTCCCCGGAAAATGTTATTTGTTAAACTAAATGAAACTCCTGAGTGGCCATTTTTGTACATATAGCCGGGTATGCAAAATAAAATCTTCAGACTCCTTAATACAGCAGTGTATTCTATAGAAATATATTTACTATTAGAGCTGAATGAAATTATTTCTTTATTTATTAACAGGAAAAAAATTGTATTGTTTTCATCAAAAACAATTGTAGCTGAGCTACAATGATCAGACATAAGTAGAAATGCTGGTGCCAGATACTAGATTGAGTCTAAATGGAGCTTAGGGACCATCAGAAAGACTGAAAATTACATTTCAGAGTAATTTTGTGTGTATTTTACATATGCACTTTCTTTTGCATTCACAGTGCAGAGTTTTTAGTTTAAACTACTGTTATATACCACAGTTAGATGGAACTGAAATTGTTTTGGAATGCTACCACCACAATTATCAAGAAAGCATACATCTCCATAACAGACAAATAAATGTATATATATTTTTAAAATAACACAACATATACTAACAACAGCACTTTATAAAATTGAATACAAATTTCACCTACAGATTCAGATCTCTTTTTGTCTTGCTTCAGCTCTGAATGCCTTACTTTTCTTTTTCATTTTTTCCTAACAGTTGAGCTATAGTTTTTTTCCTACATCTTCAGAGATCAATCTGTGGCTTGAAATTTTATATCCATGTGACTACAAAGACAGAATTTTCTCATTAATATTTATTTCTTCCATTCAGCTTCCTCTTCTTTTCCTCATTCACTACAGCACAAAGAAGGTAAGGATTTTCACACCACATGACTTCTTGTCATACTTAGTTTTCACTCCCAAATTTCTTCTGATTACTTCAAATGTGATGTTGCTGTACTGTCTCTTTATTGTAGGGTTTTTTTTTTTCAGCCTTGTCCTATTTCTCCCATTCCAGCCAAAACCTTTGTACAGGTTTTATATATAAGCTGAACCATCCTATTTTCAACCTCTTCTTCCTTTTTCCTGCAAACCTTCCATCTAGCTGTTTCCCAAGCAATATGCCCAAATTTAATACTACTAATAAATTCATTGAGTAGACCTATATAGTGGTTTTTCAACTTTGATAAACTTTATCAAATGTATTTGTTTTTTCTAAAACAAATGAGGACCTTAAGCAAGTAAATCTCAAAGGCAGTGCTAATTTCTAGTCCTTTTTGTGCTAGGAGAGTTTTTTCTAAGAATTATAATTCATCCTCCTCCCAAAACAGTTAACTTTCTCTTGGCCTTGTTATTTTAAATATGTAGAAAATCACCCTTATTCAGGCACCTGAGTAGTCCCACTTAAGACCAAAGCATGCTCTGGCAAACTTGTAAGCTACTGGAAGTTAGCTTAGCGAGCAAACTACTCTAGCTGAACCCTACTTGAATGGAGGGTTGGACTAAACCATCTCCAGAGGTCCCTGACAGCCTCATTCTGTGGGTCTGTAATTTTTTGTAAAATGAACTAAAAAGGTTTTAACCACTTGCATTCAAGTAAAATTGATTACTGATACAGTGATTGCTGAAAGAATAGGGATGTTAAAATTTGTGTCCCAGCCAGTTGTTCACTAGGAAGGGCTGCTGAACTGAAGTGGATATTGGAGATTTTTTTTTAATATTTAATTTCCTTGCAGAAATCTTTAATAGATATTTTTAGGTCCTTGGGCAAGGTTAACATTGGACTTAGGTGGATGAATATGAGCAGTTATACAATGGACACAGAGAGACTAACACTGTTGCCTGGCTCATAATGACATATTATGAATCTATCCTACAGAGACTGCTTTTTGTCAGAGATGTTTTCTGCACAGCTTGTTTTACCACATAAAGGGGAAAGTTTAGATTATGTAAGAAAGGGAGGAGGCAATGAAACCCAGGACTGTCTTACAAAAACTTATGTATGTATTTAAGTGCCATTGTTTTAGGTAAAATATTTACAACAAAATCCACAACAAAAATTGAGATATAAAAAGCAGAACATTTGAAAAAGTCCACATTATTATACAAGACGCTTTGAAAGGAAAAGAAATAAAGCCAAAATAAAGTAGGACTAAATTTTCCCCATAAAAATCCTGCATTCTCTGTTACCTATTTGTTGGTTAAATTGTTTCAAGTATTTATTTCCTAGTGAGTGGAGTAGACTGGTAATAACAGAGACTAAATAGATTTTTTTTGCACGGGTAGAGTGCTTCTGAGTGAGTTTATTAATGGATATGTAATGGAAATAAAGAGATATAGTGAAATATCGATATAAATTTAAGGAAAAAAAAAATTGGATGTGGGAGAAGGACTGAAAACAGATGAACAAAGACTTATGATTTTTAATACATACGGCTTCCCAAGCATATCTGTTTAAACATCAGAGATGATAGTCACTGCTAGAAGAATAAATCTCGGCAAGAAAGCAAGTGACCTTAAAAAAGTGATGAAACACAGATGATAGCACATGGAGTAATGGCTTACTAAAATTTGCAGTTGTAAATTGTTGAAAAACACCTTAAGTTTAAAGAAGCCAGAACACAGGAATTGAAAGAATTTATAAAAATAATTTGTCCAGAATCTGATAACTATTAGTGTTACCCATTATTTATACCAATGTCACTGACAGCTGATTCCAGTCTGTCCTATTGTATTTTATAAAGCTTACTGTGTACATAAAAAGTCTGATTAAATATCATTTTTGCTGTTTTCTTATAGCTAAGCTTTTTTGCTTGTTCACGACAAGACAAAAAGCCTAACTGGCTTTCAGATCTGAAAAGTCACCTGCTTCTCATTTATAATCTGATGCTAAAGTAATGAATGAGAGTTTGATTACAGATTAGGAAGTATCTAATGGAAATGCTTCAGAAACTCCACAAGCACTCTGATCGTGAAAAAACCTTGAGTCTTGCACAAGGGCTGATTCTTCCTCTTTAGAAACCAAATCAATGTTTCAAATAAATATTTTATTCAAAAGTAAAGACTGAATTACTTTTTCAGACTTGGATCTAAACACTCAATCCACTTCAATATAAACCCCAAACTTCTTGTAAGTTAAAAGATTCAGAAGTTCTTAACAAAATTTGTGTGGACTAAAAAGTTCAACTTTATCAATAACCATAATAAACACCTTCTCAGGTTACCATAAATAGCAAAGAGTCATTTATCAACATAAGGGATGATAGAGTCAGAATAAAAGAGGAAAGTAAGGATATTAACAATTTTAATTATTGTCATATGATTAATTAAATATGGAGGTTAAATGTATTTCTGCCTTCTAAACTCCCATTGTTGTTATAAAACTGTGCTTAGGTATGTTCCAATTTAAAAACAAAAAATATAACATTTTTTGAATGTTTAAAGGCCTCACTGAGACTGTGATAAATCGAAGAGTGAAAGAGTTTTACATGTGATTCTTTTACCATGATTATTGCTATCCTTTAATGCTTTTAATATCAGTATGTTTCATAGATTATACCTGATTCTCTGGAAGAATACCTTAATCTCTTGCACCATAATCTTTCATTTCATGGAAACAGCTGTTACAGAAGATCTTGGTCTTTGAAAGTCGAGTTAATAGAGTAGTTGTGAATGTTCTTTGTTAAGTGTGTATTTTTCTGTATGAATAATTTCATTAAATGAAAACATTTAAGAGATTGTAACTTAGTTATACAAAATAATGATACCTTTGACCAGCAAATAAGAAGATGCTACTTTTCTGCTCTATCTATCAGATTGCCATTCATGCAGAACCCAAATCAAAAAATCTCTTATAATATTCATATGCTTTTCAAGTAGGATCAAATAAATTGACTACTCATAATAATAACTGCTCACCAGGGAGAGAAATGAAGACCTTGAATTAGATCATTTATTCAGGGAAAAAATCAGGCCAAGAGATGGAATGTATGTCGAATAGCTTCCATAGTTACTTTGTCAAGCCATTTCAATCAAATCTTTGAAGCTTTCAGACTACACTCCAATATACACTGAATTCCAGGAACAACATTCCAGGTTCTGAGTGCAGTGATTACTGTGATCAGCCATGAGGAGGAACAAGCTCAGACTTTACTCAGTTGCAGACTGAAATCTTGCCTGAGGTATTTCTGTCAATGCGCATTAGAACATTAGGATTAAAAAAAATCTTGGAAGAGGGAAAATGGATGCTAGTAGATACTAGTTAAGTGGATTTTTCCCTTTCTCAGGGAGAGGAAGATCTCTTTTGTATTGAGACTTTCTCAACAGAGGCAGTTTCACGGAGCAAATGCCTTTGACAGGCTTGCATACTTGGCAGAAGTGAAACAGAATGACCCCTTGGTTCAGACACTCTGTAGAAGAGGAATAAGCTGTGGCAGAAACAAATATATATGTATTGGGTGGATATATCCTTGCCTTCACTTATTTAGTTAGTTCTTTTTTAATTCTACGTGGTTGAGGATTGTGTATAAAATCATCACATGACAGTTCCCAATTGGATTCTTTTTCCAGCAGCCTATGAAGAAAGCCCATTTAAGGTAAGTAGAAACATATTAATTAAGATATGTCAAGTTATTCCTTTTTTATCCAGTGTATATTAGATACCTGCCTTCCATTGCTTCTTCCTCAAAGTGCCCAAAATACGGGAACATAGGTACCATCTCCATTCAGTTACACTTCCTTTCCCAAAATAACATTAAGATTGCTCATTTGCTCTTTAAATAAATTATGTTACTATTGTTTAAGAAATAATATATGCACAGTGACAACTGAGTTCTCTTGAAAGAGATTTCTCCCCCATGTATAAAAAATAAGCATAGGGGAACCTCTCTGAAAAACATAAGTGCCTCCCTGAACAGCAAAGTTAAATCGAACACAAACAGCTCATTTAAATATCTGAAATAGTTTAACAATGTCTTTTTACTTTCCACGTTCCTTCGTTTACCCCTCCAGGCTCTGTCAAAAGAGGCAAGTATCAAAAGCTTCAAACACCAAAATGTATATCCAGATTTTAATTTTATGAGATTTTTAACTTTAACTTGCGTCATGTTTTTGTAGTTATCAGGTAATTGCTCGAACGTTTTTACAGATCTTAGACTAAAATCCAGGTTCACACGTGTGATCAGAGACACTATAGTGAGCATTGAGCAGACGAGAGGAACAGGTCATGCAGTGAATTCAGAAAAATTAACTGTAGCTGTAGCATAGAGACAACAGTTTCCAAATATTTTATATTTATTGACATCCTTGCAATATCATTCTATCATATATTGTCAACATACAATATATAATTTTCACCTATTAGTAAAATGGTTCATATAATGCCTTGCCAAAAGCCAATATGGCCTGAAAGTTATCCATTTTTCCTTTTCAGAACAAATCAGATGACATGAGATGAAAATAAAATTCACCAGAACAAAACGGCTTCTGCAGCTAAAGAGGACAAATGCACTGTGCTGCTTTCATTAGGATTGCATAGATGAACAAAAAGCCCTTGCTTTTATCTTTTTGACTAATACAAGTCATTTTAAATGGTACATTCGTGTACGTTACCAGAAAGAATATAAGATTGCTGCATATACTTAAAGACCATGCCGAGACTGGCAAAACTGCTCAAGTGTACTGACATGCTATCTTGTAAAGTGCAATTACAGTTGGCATTTAAGCTGCAGTGCTTAAACTGTGTTTAACGTACAGAGCCGGACAGAATTTATTTAATCAAATGTAGTCTGTTAAATAGATGTGCTGCTGAATACATACATTACTTGTATAATTAAGTCTTATAATGGAATCATACGTTTCTTCTCTGAATCATTTTAAACCTATTCTTAGAACTGTGATCCTGGCATGTAGAGATCAAGCTACTGATCTGCCTTATTAAAAGTATTTCAAATAAATAAGACCACGTCATATGTTAATGTAATCCTTAATACCTTAAGCTCTATACTTCTAATAGCGCGATATACATAATGCACAGCATAACTGAAGCATAACTTTGGAAATCAGTAACAGGAAATAGAGAAAAAAAACCCAAGGAAAAGCAACTTAATTTTATCAATCCTAATCTGTGAATAATTTTAACAGTTCTTTTTTATATTGTGAAAAAGATAAAGTCACTACTGTGAGACTAATCAGTGTGACAAAATAATTGTGCATGCACATGCATATTCCTGTTACTTGCTGCATTTTCATTTAGTACCAAATCAAACAGGAAACACAGTAATATTTAGTTTACCGAAAAGGCTTCTGACCTCTTACTCTCCCTTAGTGCTTTGTCTCCTTTCTTCCAAGTGATAGTTGGCTTTGGAGAGGCTTGTGGTTTGCACTCAATGACAACTTCTTGGCCCTTTGTAATAATTATTGTTTTCCTCATTTGGTTTAATGGGAAAGTGGGAGCTGAAGCTGTGAAAAAAAGAAGTATGTTAAACTCTACAGAGCACAGTCCCAGCTTTCCTTTCCAAAACATTCTAATAGGCAGTTATCCCTTTCCATTTTTCATCTGGAAATTATTATACTACAGATCAGCTAGAATTTTACAAAATGTTTCAAATAAGCAGCTAAGACTAGGTGGCAGGCTTATAATTTAGTCAAGCTATTAATTAATGAAATGTCACTCAGATCAACATGCTGACATAGAATTACTTGAGAAATCCAAGAGGTTTAGAGATTACGTGCTGCAACTGACTTGACTTAACTAGACCTTTTCTCAGGTTGCTGAGTTTCACAAGAAGCTGGTTAGAATTAACCAGTTCAAAATAAAAAGAAATTTAAATAGCATATATTCTCCAAAAAGAACTCTCTAAATCCAATTTTTGTAAAAATATTAGCATGAGAGAAATGTTATTGTTTTGCCTTTTTTTTTTTTTGCTGAAATGATCAGTGTTGAAAACTGCAAATTTGCAAATTTCATAATAGTAGATCTGTAAGCATATCTTGTTCTTACTTCTCAAAAGTCGCATTGATTGCAACAGATCAGCTAAGGAAATAAAAGTATCACACAATGGCCTTTATTACTGTAATTTCACAACAAAGGTCAGCTTTTCCCAAGTAATTTCATCTGTTTGTTATTTTATTAAACTAGCTTTTTAGCTAGAGAGAAAAAAGCAAGCAACCCTATCTCAGCTACAAATATAGGAATGTCTTACACCTCCTTTGTCCCAGACATGTAGGAATTTCCTACCATTATTTTCTGTAATTTTCATATCAGAGCTATTTATATGGACAATGTAATCTGTTCATTTTCCTTTAATATTGCAGAAAATTAAACGCAACTGCTTCTTTAATACAGTATTACAGTTAAAATTCAACAAGGGTATAATTTCACAAGTCACAAGACAAAATCCTGATGATACCGAAGCAAAATGTGATAGCCCTGTTCATGAGCCTGATTAAGGTCTACTTCCAATGCCCCACAGGCTTCAGGAAGTTGGACTGCAGGTAAAGAAGCAGCAGGGCTGCACCCAGTTTAGTATGAGTCACTGAGACATTGGGGGATTCTGCCTGCAGCAGGAGAGCTGCGAAGAAAGCTGCAATGTGGCACAGAAAATGCCACAGTTTGATGCCTCAACCCACCCCTCTCCTCTCCCCACAAATGCCTTCATCATATGAGGTGGATGCTGTGGTGCCAGAACTGCAGCTGCCTCGTTATTAGCCCCCTGCCGCCCAAGGAGCGAAGGGGGATAAGACGGCACGGGTGCAGGAGAAGAGCGTTCTCCAGGCAGCTCATCAGAGCATCCTGGGAAACAGCAGTCATCTCCCTTCAGATGTTTCAGGCTGTTCTGTCAGCCTGCTTCTGGGCTGAATCCCATTCCACCATTTTCTAGGAGCAGCTGCTATGTCATGCTGAAAACGTAAGCAAGACTACACACTGAAAACTAGTACTGGTCTTCCTACCACGGCTGTCCCTTTCGGAGCAAGAATTCCTGCTTACACCACCTCTAACCTGGCTTTCCCCTCATTTCAGTGCTCAACAGCTACGGAGAGCATGTATGGAACAAGTCACACAAGTGTAGCAGGTCCATATGTCCCCATGTATGGAACAAGTCACACAAGTGAAGCCAAGCAATGAAAGACAATACATGGCATGGGGAATTCCACAAGGGACAGAACTGAATTCTACTAATAGTCCTTTCCTGCCAGGACAGAAAGAAAAACTCAGAGGAAGGAGAGAGGTTGAATAGTGCTGAAAAGAAACGAACCTCCATCTCCAGTGTCACAAAACACTGAAAAGACTGTGCAACCACCTGACATGTTAGGTAAAAAAAAAACACAAGAAAACATGGGAACCAACAAGTACATATTTGCTAACTCAATTTCATCAGACAAAGAAAAATGATGAAAAGAAAGTAATCACTGACTGTGCGTGTAATATGTGGCTAGATAGAAATATTTGAAAGAGTTAACAGCAAAAAGCTAATGTTGACTAGCTAGGAAATGATCGAAATGCAATAGATCAGGTTATCTTCAGGAGAATCAAATCTTAGCTTGGATGGACTGTATTATTTCAGGAACTTCAGTTTTATTATTTATTTGACTGGGAGTTTGGAAGAGTGATTCCCAGGTGCAGCTTTGGAAATTTGACCTCTGGTATAGGCTGAGATGTACTTCGATAGAAATCCATGTTCCAGCAGTTCTCTGTGCTGAATTAAACAGGAGACTCTTGCAAGTCTGTCTCTTAGTCCCATGGAGGTCCATTTATCACTGCTGCCCTGCTGTGTTTTACAACCTTTACCTTTATATCAACACTAGAGAGTGTCAGAAGGACAACATTATGCAAGCTTAATGTTTTTCTTCATTAACACTCCATTCCCCTCCCTGACTTGCAAATAACAGAATTTTCCCAACATTTCCAAGACGCATTAGATCATGCTGGCTTAAATATGCAATTTCAAGCATTCTATCAGTTCTGGTGACTTAATAGGAATATTTTAAACCTGTAGAGCTAAGATCATGCCTAACTACCTTTGAATATTGGCCCTAGTAGAAATAACAATATAATTATAATAGACGCTTTAAAATTTACTGTCTTTCAGTTTCTTTTCTTGTGTTTGTTTTTGAGGAAGTAAAAACTATTTTTAGATCCAATTGAATTAATAGGGCCTTGTATTAGAAATAGTTTCAAATTTCAGCTAAGACAGTAATTTATAAAATAAATCATTCAGTTAACAGAAGGACTTGCACTCTAGGCCAATAAGGACCCAGCCACACATAATCAGCAAAAGGGAAAGGAAGTCCATTTTCATTTGCTTTGCTAATTTTGGAGTAGCCAAGATGTTTCTTTATCATACAGACCAAGATCAGGTGTAATTATTAGAGCTAAAAAGGAACATTCTGTTCTTTTCTGATGATACTCACCTAAAATCTTCAGCTCAGCACTGGCATAAATGGTGCCATACTTATTTTCTGCTAAGCACTGATACATTCCAGCATCTGAGAGATTCACACTGTGGATCATCAGCACACCATTAACCATTTCAATTCTGCTCTGTAATGGAATTCGAAAAAAAAAATTATAAAAGCAAACAAGCATTCAAAATGTTTGGGCTACTAGATTAAGCAAAAGGACAAAATTCATCAGTTAGTTAAAATAAAATAGGACCTAACTTCCTTTGTTTTATTTTAGTTATATAAGAGATGACAAGATTAAAACAAATGAGGGGAACAAAGGAAAACTCTGAAAATATTTAAAAGGAAATATTTTCAAATGCAGGGTATGTCATCCTCAAGGATTACTTTTATCTGTTGCTTGCCCATTGAGGGTTACTACCCTACACGATTTTTAAAAGCAGTTCATCTTGGTATCTTTAATGAGGCAACAAATCAGTCAGGAGTATAACATATTTGATGATAGACACATCTATAGCAAATGTTTCATTTCAGTTGTGGTAGCATTTTCATAAAGGTAGATATAAAGAATGCTTGCATGAGTAAGTGTGAAAAGGTCTAATTGCCTTTAACATTAGAGGCAATTTCTCATTTGAAAGGTCTACTAATAGAAAATAATTACTGCAGGTCAAAGGGAAGGAGTATTAATATATTTTTATGAAAATGTGTCTTTAATGGTGCAGTATAATGAATAACTTGAACCGTTACGATACATCTCTAAGTTTCTTTGTTAGAACTGTTGTTTGAGTTAAAGATTAGTGAAGAATGGAGTGTTTGAAAATGCAGATGGAAAAATCAGAAGAATTAATTGAAATTTCAGAGTCTGATATAACTAATGATTGGCAAAATCAGAAAAACAGAAGTACAGAGTTGATTCATTGATGATTCAGTGAAAGAAAGTAAAATAAACAACAGACCAAGCTATAAATGGCCTTTCAAAATGAAATGATAATTTTATCTAGACCTAATTTTAATATATCACCACAGTTCAACATTTGACATTCTAGAAGTCTTATATGCACATTTTAACAGTCTCAGTGATGAAAGTATGTGTTCTGTTATTTGCAGAAAATAAATAGTGCTGAAATCTAATGAGCATAAAACATACATTGAACCTCTTACATCATCTTTAAGGGTTATGAAGTGTATTGTATGTACAATGGAAACATGCTATGGAGTTAGGAAGGAGTTAGATTCAGAAAATACAGGCCTTCCCTGTGTTGTCATTTACTGAATATACAGAAAAGTTTAAACACAAGTAACAGTTTTACAGAGAATATCACAATTTAAAACAGAAGAAAAGAAACAAAAATCCCACAATACAGAGTACTGCTCAGAGGGATATCAAAGCAAATAAAGAACAGAGTGATGGAGCTGTAGATGCAGCCCTGCCTGCCCTGTATTTCTGAACTAGTGGGAATTTTTGATGAATGCAATTTTGCAGTGCTACAGAGTGACCAGAAGGGACATGCATAAAAAATCTGTCTGGTTAGCAGCACTTAAGAAAATAAGAAGGAAAATCAAACACTTGTTTCTGAAGTACTTTTAAATACCTTAATTCCTTTTATCTGAATCAAATTAGAAGCATGCAACATACTGGTGCTCCACTGGGCAATGTACCTGTGACCAGAGAGGAACTCCGTTTTTTAGCCAACGATACGTGGGACGTGGTTTTCCAGTGGCCTTACATTCCCATCGAAGTTGATCTCCACTGTCTAACTGCGTATCGTTAAGTTTATCCACCCAATGTGGGTAGGCTGCAAAAAATAATATATATATATATGTATATGTATATGTATCTCTATACAAACCATTACAAACTGATAAGTCTTTAACTGGTATGGGAAGACCTAATCAGTTGAAGAGCTTAAATTATGACCTGTACAAAGCCTAGCTTGCTCTGAGAAAATTGTACATTCAAGCAAACGAACAAACAAAATAAAACCAAAAACCAGAAAGTAATAAGATTAACAGACTTCTATAACATTAAGGGAAATAATGTGATTGGACCAGGAAATGAGCAGTTCTGAGCAAGAATAGAAAATCTGTCTGATTTAGTTTATTCCAGTGTTTTAAATAGCAGTACTATAGATTACTGCATTTATTATTATTGAATTTAGGAACATTTATCTGGTAGCTTCCATAGAATATTTAGTAACACTGCTAGACTTGCTAGAACTGCATGAAGCAGAGGGGCTATGATAGATAACTCCCTTACTAAAATTTAAGTAACTTAGATCTTGCAGAGTTACTAAATATTCTATTATGGTTACCAGGTTCATAAATTCAAATATAATAATTATTACAGTCCCTCTGTTTCATGAAATTCTATCAATCTACTGGGAAATCACGATTTATTCAGCTAGGAATGACTGGACTTTTGGCAAACTATCTGCTCATGTTCTTATTAAAGTGCATTGTGTTTAGTACATTTAAAATTGTAGCTTTTTAAAGCTCAAAGTAGTTAGGTATGTTTGTGGTTGTTAGTACCTAAATTTCATGTAATAACCTTTTAAAAAGCAGGCAATATCTTTGCAGAGATTCAGATCTTTAGCACATTGGTCAATCACATACGTATGTGGTAAATCTTATCATTTGTAAAACTTCATGATTCAGTGAAGAACTGTTAATTCATGTACAGACACAAAAAAAATGTATGCTAAGAAGTTGGATTTTTTTTCATATTGTAATAATACCAAGATCTGTAGCAAAGAGTATAATAGATCAAATTAATTAACTTTAATAACCTTAAATACTAAGAAAAAAAAATGGGAAAAGTAGTTGAGCGATTCCAGGGCTAAAAGACTATGCAGCTCTTCTGACTGAAGAGAAATCCAGAACTGTCACAACAAAGACTCTGTTTTGAGCTTCCAATAATTTATAACCTACCTAAAATATGGAACAGAGTTTAAAAATAAATCTTTGAATCTGGTCGGCATCTGACAGGTCACAATCAGAGGGGAGAAGATCCGAGGAGGTATGACAGATAACTAACTGGTTCTGTCTGCACTGGTGATAAAGAATGTGAGTCAAATGTCTTTCATTCCTAAGCAGAGAAGAGTCTGACCAGGCACTTGTTGGTAAGGTATCAGAAAAAGAATCACTAATTTATTTCCAGTGGAAGAAATCAGAGACAAGACAGACCCAATCTCACTTCCAAACCTAAGACTCAAGATAGCTGCTCTTCTCATTGTAGTCAAGGTAAAGCATGAAAAGTGTTCTCTGTGCACGGAAACTCTGGCTTCTTCTGTTAATCAGAAGATCCCTTGCAATACTGGAAGCAACTTGTGGGTGTTCCTGCTCACTCATTGCCCACTAATTGTAGTAACTGTTCTAGAAATATAATTCAATGACATTGCCTAGTTCTTTTTCTACTCTTTTCTGTTGAATGTTTGGTCTGAATGAAGGAAGCATGCTAAGCAGGAATTCTTTCATTTGAAAATGAGCAGAGCTAATATGATTTTGATGCTGTGACAGTTAAATTTGGAACTAAAAAAAATTAAAGTTAGCCGATAGTGTCATAAAATTATGTAATTTCAAGAGGCATTAAACTGTACTAGTAGTTTTTTATTTCACTCTTTTTATTATTTTCATTTTCTGAAAGTTCTGATACATGAGCCAAAAAATAAATGGCCTCATTTTTGTTTTTTGAATTTGTTCTCATCTTGAACATGAGCATTTAAAATTAGAGCATGAACCTGATTACACTGAAATAAAACTGTCTTGTCAGACTTGATCCAGAGGTGTTCTCATAGATACACAACCGAAGTTCCTCGGACTGTGGCTTTCCTAGTAGCACAGTCTTGGCATAACCACAAATCTCGTCTGTGTGCCTGATTGGTGTTGACGTTCATAATTTCATTGTCTGGAATATTTTGTCACTAAATTTTCTGCTGATACAGTAAATGGCTTCTGGGCTCCAGATTTTCAAGCTGTTGAATTTGTCATCAACACAGATATTGACTCAGATATCTCTGGGAGTGAAAGAAATTAAAATAAAATAATCTGTGAACAAAACAGCAAAGGTAGATGGAGCAGGAACACAGCTATATATGTAATTGGGAGAAATATTTTGCCTCAGTTTTTGTCTTCCTTTCCTATCCTTATTCACTTCTTACCCTGCAATAGAAAAATAAAGCTTATTTGCAAGAGTTTTCTCTATAATATCTTTACATTTGTGCTTAAACTCTGTCAAGAGCTAAAAGACCTAAATTCTGAGGAAGGAACTGGCTTTGCAACCTCTTGCTCAGTCTATTATTTTCTTAACAAGAATATTTGATCTTCATCTTATTACACATATTGGAATTAATAAACTCCTTTTATAACTGTCCTTAATTTTAATTGAAAACTTAAATACTAACAAGAAGTATTTCAACAGATTCCACAATAACAGATTTTTTTTTCTCTTTATAAAGCCAACATTCAGCTTGGGAAGCAATGGATGTTTGCCTGATTTTTATCCACCCAGTGAACAGTTCTGGGGATAGATGTAAGAACAGAAGTATGTATTTTATTATTCAGTAGTCTTTATGGATATTGTGCCATAGCTTTCTATAGTGCTCCAGAGATTTTAAAATCACTATGGCCATTCTCTGATTTATTTTATTTTGCTTTCCTGCACCTCTTTTTATTCAGGGATGTCAAAATGTTTTACAAACAAAAACTGGCAATAAATCTGCAAACTTACAGGTTATTTTTTAGAAAAAAATCCTTTGTGCCAAATGAAATTCAGATGCAGAAAACTTGGACTACTTTCTCAAAAACACATATGCAACTTTTTGGCTGAAATAAAAATGTAAAGGAGAAAATGTTGCATAGGCAAATACCTTGACTTCGGAAAGTGTGAATGAGAAAAAAGATAGGGCTGAAAAGCTTCATTTTCTGGACACAAGGCCACAATAGAGGAAGGATAGATGCCATGGCCGGGTTGGAAAGACAGCAAATTGCAGGCACAGCCCTGGCCACAGAAATTTCTTCTTTTCAAGACAGTCTTACTACACGCATTTGAGGCTAGTGTAAAGTGACACTATGCATGCTTCCATGCAGGATTTATGGGGAGTGTTTAAAAACCTGTTTGAGAGGAGGGACTCTATGCTACCCTTTAATTTTGCCATTGAGGAATAGCATCCTTCTTATGATATTCTCAATTATGCCTAATTGATAATAGCTTTCAGTGCAGACTGAGTCTAAAACAAGGCCTGTTTTCCTATGCCTGTCTATACAAAGAGGATGGAAAAAAAATTTGGAATACAGAATAGTATGGCACCTGCCAGAGTGGGGTATGTATTCACACGTTTATTTTCCCTGGCAAGAGGAGAAAACCTGTATTTGATGTTTCTTGCCTGTGTAATGTAGTGCAACTGTGGGAGCAGCGTTCTCTTTCCCCTTTGCACCATAAAGCTGGAGCTGAACATCTGGGCTGTGAGGGCTCAGCTTTAGTGACAGCTTTTAGTCCCTGTACAAATAACACGCGATTGCTGGGAGGCAGCTGGGAGTTTCCTGGATTGGGTTAGTCTTTTGTACTGCTGTTCTATCCGGTCCCCTAATTTATTTCCTTGTTCTTTTTACTTTGTTTGTCTCTTTCTTCTTTCACCATTAACTTGCATTCATTGCAGAGATATCTGCTCTCCCATTTTCAATGCCCCTAAATTGCTTTTTTGACTTCTTTTTCATTGATACTTGTGCATCGAAACGAAAGGGCATGAGAGGAAAAGATGTATGAAATGAAATGATAAAGAAAGAAAAAGAGTAGCAAGAAAGGACAATGAAATCTGTACAGTTAATGGGGAAGGAGAGGTATCAGAGGGGAAGAGGAAGCCAAAGGGGGAAAAAAAAAGGGGGAAGGAGAAGGGAAGATCTAGTGGATTCCTCCTGGGCATCCATCTCACATCCTCAAAAGCAAGAGATTCAGAGTGTAAGCGGACCTGGATTGCTCAAGCCAGCACTCGCTGTTGGAAAAATGCCCATAGTCAATAATTAAAAATGATTAATGCCCAATTTCTTCACAAAAAAAAAAAAAAAAAGTTGTCCTCTATTCTATTAATAGATTTATGCCTGAATAAAAGTCAATGTAAATTACAAGATGACCAAATCACTTGAGGGAAATCACAACCTTAAAATCGGATTGCAGTCATGTATATGGGGATGTCTTGCATTAGCAAGACAATTTTTCATGCATTTATCACTTCTATAGCTGAATTTCAGCTAAGTCAGTGCTTACAACTACAGTCTGAAACTGCCAGCAACTGAAACACCACTATCTGAGCAACATCTGAAGTGTCAGCTGCATCAGACTGCCATGGTACCCATCTGGGTTACAGCATCAGGTAAGAAATCAGTAGTTTGTGATTAAATGTGATGAGACAGGCAGGCTTGGTGGTCGGAGCTTTCTCCAAACTCCTTGGTGCTAAACCAGCTCAGATGGAACTGAGAAAATGAAGAAGATTCAAACAGAGAGCAAGGGAGAGATATGCAAATAGTGAGACCGGAGTATGACATGGCTGGTCCTACAGCCTGTTCTTAAATTTTCTGAGGAAGCCCTGGTAAGGAATGAAGGCCTACATATGAATTTCTGAGTCAAAATAATTATTGTGTCCTGGAGGAATAATATGTCAGTAAAAACACAATGAGCTTTCAGATAAATAATTCATGTCTGGTTTTGTTATGGTATGTTAGAGTTATAGCAGCAAATGCCCCCAGATCCTGCCAAATCCACTGTCAGTAAAGGAATCTTGAAAATGCCATCCAGCTACAATTACACAAACACAATTACAGCTCTGGAACGGGATGTCAGGGTCTGTAGGACAATGAGATACTAATGCTGTCTGCTGTCTACAGGAGCCCTCTGATGTGAGAGCCTCAGAGGGGTTTACTTCATCTTGAGGCCCAGAAAAGTGCTCTAGGTAGAGTATTAATAGCTTGTGCAGCATGTTCTCATACTGCAGGTCACTTTTGATTTTCTCCATTTGAAAGGTCTCTGTTACCTGCACTGACCTTGCTCTCCATTAGAGATTTTTTTTTTCTGATTTTGCCTATAAGGTTGACCTAAACAACCAACTTTACAAAACAGAAACAAAATAATATACACACATAACAGCTATGTCTCATATATCTGTTAATCAGAGAAAATCTGAAGTGGACTCCCTTTCTGTAATGTTAAATCATTTCTAATATGCATATTAGCACAAAATGCACTATCCATAAAATTAATGATTGAAAAAAATCAGTTTGACAATCATACAATGGTAGAGAATTCAAATTTCTTTTTTTCTAGCTTTGCAAAGTTGATGGAGAAAACATTATTGACAGACTCCTATATTTGGATAACATCTTTATTTCTACTCAGAATTGAAAACTGATGAGCTAGCTCATCTCATCCTAACTAATGAGTAAGTGCTATGCAGTGGCCAGAGTATTACATCGTGTTTGTTGTGATGTCAGTTCTGTTTGCGGCTCTTCCACAGGCCAAATCCTGACCTTTTTTCAGTCTTCCAGAAAATCAAAATCTTAGGAAATTGTGCATGCCTAGATTTTTTTCCTTTTACAAAAATAGAAGCACATTCAGTTCTTTTACTCTTACAATGAAATTAGTAAGAATTCATCACTGAGGAATGGCAAGATGAAATAAAAGCATAAGAAAAATCCTAAGATATTTATAAAATATCTTATCATTTATGAAATGCATCAGATATGAGTTGCATGTCAGCATTATATATCATACCAAAAGAATCAAAAATACAGATTTTTAAATGATAAGAATATCATTTTTAAAAGAAACCCTGAACATCAAGAAACATAAAATCCTGTTTTTGTCAACTTTTGAGGGAGTCAGTTTTATTCATTTTCATAATTTAATGCATTACTGAGGAATAAAAATATGTAGCTTAATTCCATCCTTATCTTATTTCAGAGGAAAGATATTTTTCATCAAGCCTGAGCATTCTTGGTGGTCTCTACAGCCTTAAGTGTAAAAAAGTGTAAAAAAGGATAATACTGTCTGTGGTTACACTTACTGTACACTTGTAGCTGTCCTCTGAAGACATTCCTTCCACGGGAGTTTTCAGCTTTACATTCGTACATCCCTGCATCCTCTAGCTGCACATTAGGTATTTCAAGCACAGCTTGGGATTTTCTCAGGCGGGCTTTACTTGGATTGTGACCATTAACTTTCTTCCATGAGATTGTTGGAACAGGGCTGAAATATTTAGTAAAATTGTTGTTAGCAGTCTTCCACTATTGAGAATATTGATTCTGAAATTTGATAGTTTAAATGTTTAATAATCTAAGTAGTAATAAAATATAATCACAATCAAGGTTTAGGTATGCTTGTTATGCTTCTGTGTCCATAGGGAATATTTAATAAATGGTTGTTACACAGAAGGTCTCCTCTTCATCCACAAGAAAGACCATATTTTTATTGAGATTAGGCAATTCACTTGAAAAGTTCTCTCTAGAATTTCTTTAGCACTCTATGTTTTAGTCCAGTTGTTCTGAACACTTTCACTTTATAGGTTAAAGAAAAATAACAGCTTCAAAATCTGGTTGAACATAGTCAATTCCAACACTTCCCATTTTTCCTGCAGTGAAACTACAGCACAGGTGCTCAGAAAACTGTATTTTCATCTAAATGGAGAATCTTGAATAACTTGAGGTGACCTAAGTTTTGGAGACACTTTCTGCTGCAATATTCTCAGAGTGAACAAACTGGGCCCCTGAGAAGTGTGTATTAATGGCATTGCAGTATCCAACTCAGTGTTATGTGCCTGCTTTTTGGGGTGAAGCCTTTCCACACAAGCCTATGTCTTCATGAACTTCACAAGTCATTAAATTTCATTGAGTCTATTAGCATTATTATCTCCATACAAAATTTGTGTTTTGGCCAAAGTACAGTTCCTGGAATTGTATCCGCTATTGATTTGAGTGTATCAGAGACAGAAAATCATTGTTTCCCTTGTCAGTTTGCTCTACGGATTACTTAATCTCATGAAAGATGCTTCATTTTATTTTGAATTTTTCTGAATTCATCTTTAAGACATAGTTCTCGTGATAGCTCTCTCTTGTGAAGTGAGTTGTGACTTTCCTTCACAAAAGATATGTGTATTGAAATCAAAAATTTGTTTTTTAGTAAACAAAACAGACTGTTCTCCTTTTTCTTCAACTCATCAGTTATTTATGTCTTTTTCTTTTTTTTAGACATATATGAACACACTTTTTTTTTTTTCTGACATAAAAGCTGGATGAATTGTGCATTTTTGGTCTTAAATTACTTTCTCACTGACTGCTTTCACATCTTGGTATCCTGTGAGTTTGGCTTTAGGATTCTCCTGTGACCTTATATGGGTCTAATTTTATAAAAGTTGTTCCCTGTTGCAAGTTACTTTAAATCCACTACATCTAGTAGATTGAAAAAAACTTCCTACTCCTATACAACACAAGTATTTCATCCTGTTCAATTCCAAATATTAAGAAAAAATAGGACACTTCTGTCTCTGATACACTATTTAAAACGTATTGCTTTTAGCTTCACCATTTATGATAATCCTCTGATATTCTTAGCTACATATTTTAATTTGCTATAATTTGATAGCTATTTGTATATGACAGAAGTAGTACTAGTAGCATTATTAGTTTCTTCTCTTTCCCATTTATAAAATGCCTTTTTATGGCCAATTTCACTCTTTAAATTTGCTCTTAAAGATTACTGTCTTTCTTGAGTGATGTTCTGAAGATTTCATAATTCTGATATTGTTTTGGGTTTAGATTTGACCATCAGCTGCCTATATGCTTTCTCTCTTACTTTATGTCATTATCACCGGCTGCAAATAGAAACCATGGCCAGCCAAGAGTTCAATTAATCTTTATTCATTACAGCACAGGTACATAGTAGAAATAGTTTTGCTGGCTAAAATGCAAAACTATGTGGCTACTCCTGTCTTATGAGTGGCAATGGAGGGTGGCTATGTTTTATTTTCTGTAAGTCTGCCACACTTGTGACCCATTATTGCTTACTTGCCCTGCAACCCTGCCTCCAGTAAAACCAATGTCAAAAAAGTTTTGCTCTGTTGACATAGAAAATAAAAGTTTCAGCTGAATAAAGCTGATAAGTGGTTTCTTTTTTCGTTATGTACATTTCAGGGGAACAATGAAGACATTAGAAAGCAGGAAAGTTCATTCATTTAGCTGCTCTAACGTTACTCTGAAATTCATGTATTTAAGAAATTTTCTTTAAATTGCGTTTACCTCTAAAAATGCCATAATGCACACTATAGTAAACAAATGTGCATAATATGGCAAACTCAGAAGAATTTTTTTGTAGTCTTGGTTATTAGGAAACATATTTTTAAAAGACTCACTCTTTCTTCATCGGTATAAGGCAATAAGTGGATTTTTTCAAGGAGATAAAATTACTTTAGCCGTGAAGATTTAATGATTTTAAAGGAAAGTGTTCCCAAACTGCAAATCATATTCACAGACAACTTGTAGCTCTGTTTAATGAAGCTTCTTATTTTCCTTGCATAACTCGCAAGTGAGGTATGAATTTTATATCTGAAGTAAAGAGATATCTATACATATTTCTCCTTTGTGACTCATGAGAGAATGAAATGAAAGAATGAAATATACCTCAGTAAGGATGTGAAAGATTAAATTGTGTGACTGCTCTAGAAAACTCGTAAAATCTACCATAAAAAAACTAACTAACATATGCACACATTGTTCATCTTTTAAAATGATCCACAGCCTTTTAAAAAGATAGAGTAACAGCAAAAATACCTCTAATATTGATATGTTTAAGATAATACACATAGTTATTAAATCTTACAATAATAATTATTATAACTGATTTTTATTTGGGGCTGATCAAGCATCTATGGGAATATTAAGATTTTGTTTATGACATAAAAAAGTACTTAATGCTGCTTATACTGCTCAGATTTAACTCATGTGAGTAATTTTATTCAAGTTCCAGTTGAGCTCACTTCTCACTCTTCTACGTATTCTTTGAGTATTTCAGGTAAATCCTAGCCCCAGTGTGACAATCTTCCAACATGATTTCAGAAGGAACAGCAGTAAATTCCTTCTTCATTAAAACTGAAACAAAAATTCTAAGAGATCGTCTGTGTCTGTGATAGCTATGGCTATGCTTACTTTGAATTTGAAAAAAAAATGTGGGCTACTCTTCTGCATTTAAAGTTAAAAGATTGAATTTTAGAAAGAGGACAAATGCTACTGAATCCATTGGGTATTTTTCATTATTTTCACTGGAAGAATAAATGTTTTGAAGATTTTATTGGAAATAATTTTGTACAATTCTTTGTACAAAAGAATTCACTTGGATTATGAAGGATATATTTGCTTCAGGAAAGGGATAAGATGGAAGTTAGGGAACACTTAGATTTTAAAATACATTTTCCATGGATCTGGGCTCCTAATTTTTCAACAATATCTTAAATAAGAACACATTTTCTATTTTTTGGGGGGAAGGGGAGATATTTGAGGGGGAATTTTTTCCTTTGGAATATTTTACCTTGTACTGCAGTTTCAGTTCCTTGAACACTATTTCTTAGCACACATTCCTGGCTCTGCCTTCAAACCCACAAGTGCACATCACAGTACACTTTGAAAAACTGCATGCTTGTGTAGTTTAGAGTAGAAAAAGCCCTTTCTCTTTATGCCCTGCAGCCTACCTACTCTGTTAAATGTCTTTTAATTATTATAGAGTAATTATGTACAATTACAATGTTGAGCTCTATCATGAAATTCTCTCCATATACTTTCCAGAAATGTACATCCACCAGTTGCACAATTCTACCTTTAGAATGCCCCATGTAAATATATATATATGTATTCAGATGCAAAGAATTGGGAAAATACCTCATTATAATAACTCACAAATAATAACTCTTCCTTTAATTTGGTTATTGAATGATACTTAATACTCATGACATAGCGACGGGGAATACTGGTGATTTAAGGACAGGATTGGAATAGAAGGTGATGCTGGCAAGCAGGAGCAAGTTTGGATCTGCAAGCCATATCAACAGGAGGTCTATGGCTGCACTCCAGAGTATGATGTGTGTGTGAGTGTTGTATGTGAGTGTAGATGTGCACTCTCTCTAGAAAGGTCTTGTACTTTACCAGCATAGAGGGAAGGAGAATGTCTGTGCTTGACCACATGACCATCTCCAAGTCAGTTTCCACACTTCAGATTTTAAGACGGGAGAGTAACATCTATCTATAACATCTCTAGCAATGGTGTGGACAATGATTCATTATACATAATGACCCATTATCTATAATGAGTCACACTTCAGAGGACTTTCTCCACTGATTGAGTGATCTAAATGTTACCTCAGACTTGATGCCTAATTGTTAGGGGGCTAAAGTTAGATTAAGATAACTCACACTCCTTATGATTTCAATGTAGTCCTCCAAATTCTTAAAATGATTTGTGATTTGAGCAGTCATCTGTTTAAGAGGTAATCAAACAGGAAATAGAATTTCCACAACGGAAAATGAGTTGTTTTCACAAGCATTGAATGAAAAGGAAAAAGCTACTGCGCTACCTCTTTTGCCTCCTTTTGAAAGACAGATAATGGTATTTACTCCTAACCAAGTCGCAACTTCAAAGCTCGATCATGAAAATTTTAACGGAAAAAGTATGTCACTGAATAGTCGAACTCCATTTCCATGGGAGAGAATGGATTTCCATTCTCCATGGAGAATGAATTCTGTGGCTTTAGTATTAGCCACATTGCAAAATTCTATATTACATTTCCTCTTTGCAGTACTGTGGATGTTACAGTTTGTGATAGAGGATGTGTAGAGCAGCTATGGCTAATAAAGCATGACAGAAGTATGCTCAGTTCTCTCCTACATTTTGAGAAACTCTTCAAGTAGCAAACAACCAGTCAGAAACACATTTTTTTTTTGAGCTTTTCTCTATAATTTTTTATCTGAGTTCTATCTCACTTCAAAATTGGTGAATATTCTGTGAAAAATATTAATGACATGGCATAAATTAAAACTTCACAAGCTTGTGATCTGGCCGAAGAGGCTGTTGAAAAGTGAGTCTGAAGCACCTTGAGAATGATATTCTCATTGTGTGAGTAGGAGAGATAATGTATGAGAAATCCATAAATATAGATTTCAGAACAAATGTTTTAAAACAGAATAATCTGCCAGAACAGGAAACAGGTTTTGATGGGTGTTCATATGGAGTCTCAGAGACAGAATACCACAGCAGTAATCTGATTACCCATCAAGTAATGCTAATTTATAACCAGAATTTCCTGAACATGTCTTTTTCTTTCTGTATTCCAAACATTGACAGGCAGTATTTCTTCAGTTGGCACATTAGTGCAGGATTTTTGACTTTTCAGATCAACTCTGTGTGCACAGCACAGGCCAGTGCTAGAAAGGTAGCTACAACGAGTCCAACACTTCAAAGAAACAACAGATTTCCCACCACTCATGACATACATGATCTTCATGTGTAAATCTGCTGTATCTGGGATGGTTTTAAAATCTGCAGTGGGATGACTTCTGTAGTGCTGGATTCAAGTTTTTTTGAACCATAATACTTTATGTGCACTTATTTCTTTCTGTGAAATCCTGCAGAGAAATATGGAAACAGTGACTCTGAGGAAATGCTATTGAGAATTGTCATAATTTTCTTTCTTCTAATCCTCTCAGCTTTTTACAAGGATGAAAAGACTGAATATATCATTCTGAATAGTAAATTTCTAGTACAAATAAAGACTTTCCTGTTCTTCCTTATCTTCGACTGAAAAGTTCCTCTACACAAAAGTTGCAAGCAAGCATCTGCAAAAATATCACTACTATTTTAAACTGAGGCAAAACAGTATATACTACAGAGCAAATTTTTTGGTAACATTTACAAGTTTTCTTTTATGGTGATGATGGAAAGAGATACTGCTTCTTTGAGGCTGATGCCCTACTTACAGAAACTTGCTTTTGGTAGGACTGAATTTTTCTGCTTTCATAAACATCCATTTATAGATATGGAGAGTTGATCCAAAGCAGGGCAGGATGAGGCCTGTGAGGTCTACCTGAGAATTGCCCAAGAAGCTTTATTTGCTGCACTATTATGAATGATTGTAGTGTTTGTTACAGCATTATAAAGGCTCAAAAGAAATCTACTCAAAGAAAGGCAGAAATCAATCCAGATGATTGAAAAATAGGGACAACAGCAAATCCTGCTCTTGCAGACTATGACATAGACTCTTATTCAATATGAACTGAAAATGAACTTTAAAGTGGATGAAAGTCTTAGAAGGATTTATTTGACATAAACAATACATACTATGACCATAAAAGGAAACAAAATCCTGCACACATTCTTTTCTTACGTAAAGTGAGCTGGAAGATGCCATGTTCATATTCGAAAGGGTCCGTTCTTCTCATCAGAAGCTTATTTCCAGGGCAATAGACAATCCTACTTATACCACTGACAAACCCAGTTCTACCAGGTTTTTTAATTTCCCTCTTGGGACTGTTTTTCTTTCAGTCAAGCTGAAGAATAGGGAATAGCTTTCACAGCATCCAGGTTTGTGGTTTCATAGAATTAACTTTTTTTTTTTTTTTTTCCTAAAGTGAGAAGGAGTGGGGAGGAAAATATAAATGAACATTATTTTTTGTGCTGTGGGATTTGGATGAAAACATCTATTCCTATACCAGCTTTTGTCTTTAGACTGAAGTTTGATGTTCTGCAAATCATTCTATTTTAATCCGCTATACCACATTTGCCTATTAAGAAGAGGATATAATGATATAACCATTTTTAATATTCCTGTATCTGCAGATAAAAAGTGGAATTTCATAAGAAGGATCACTTTGCGGGGGAGTGAAGGTAAATTACTCAGTGGACTTTTACAGTGCAATTTTCTTAACATGTAAGATGCTAAAATTCCAAGAGTTGCTCCTTTTGTTTCACAGGGCAATTATGTATGTGTCACAGTCACTGCGGGCACAGGTAAGTATGTTCATTCAAAAGTATAAGGAGACTTAAATAATCTCCAAAAATACAATGTCTAAGGTGGAGGAACTGCTGGTACTGAATGGTCATGCTATTTCAAGTAACATTTCTGAGATGTATCTCTGACAACATCAACCTGCAAAGACCTGCTGGCATATCCCAAAGAAATAGTCAACAGAACTGATTTAATTGCCTCTAAAAAGTGAAGCTTGCTTTATATCACAGATGTTAGTATTGTTTTGCATCCAAGTCCTGTTCCTCTGGCATTCAGCAGCTGCCTGCTGCCTTGACCCCTCACTCATCCTGATGCTCCTGGGACTCAGTGTAACATAATTAACAGAAGTTAGCTGTGTGTGTGATTTAAACTCTGATGCTTCTGATGTTCCTTGGCATAACATCAGGCCGGGAGCAGGAGACAGCCACACACTTATATTAAGGAGCCTTATGTTAGAAAAGAGTATGATCTTGGAATATGCTTGTGAGGCCTTTCTTGACACCGGATTAGTGAGAGAAAGTCAGATTTTGGGAAGGTCCTGTCTGCTTTTCTTCACAGTTTGCAGCAAGAAATGCATCCTGCTGGTCTGAACTCACACCAAACATAGCTGTCTACAGAAAACACACAAATATCTTCCACAGCAATAAAGATGATATGACCAAGGTAATACTGTATTTGTCAAGACTGGACAAAGGAAAGATAGAAGTCAGGGACTGAGCTATGGAATGCTTGGAGCACAATTTAACTGCTTGGTTGGAGCAAAAAGTCACATTTTCTCAATTTGAATAATAAACAGGATGACATTTTGTCCATTGTAATTGAGAAATGATGTGCAGGAAATACTGGAAGCATCTTTAGAGATACCAAATATAAAAGTAAGGATGTCATCCAGAGAAATGTGCAACCTGGATCCATGACTTCTCATGTTTGATTGTCCGAATTTTTGTATCTGGAAGGAATCACAAATGACTAAAGTTCAGAGGAAGGAAAACAAGAATAAAGAAAATAGCACTATAAAAGCTTCCCAGGGGTGAAGAGAAGCACTTCTAAAATATCTTTAACATTCCTTCTTTTTTGAAACTACTCTCATGCTCAATTATGCTGTTTGCCAAAAGCTGACCAGAGCTCACAATAAACATTCATTTAACATGAAGACTTTCAAAGTCACTGCACCTTTCAAATCTCTCTATGTCTGCAAAAAGATTTGCAAATAGTTAGAAACCTTCTCTGTAGTGACTGTACTCTCTTATTGTCTTATTGAGCAACTCAGACAAAAATAACTTATTTCCTTCAGATATTTCATGGCGACCAAGAGACTGCGCTTAGGCTTTGCTCCGATGCAATCATTGCCCAATGTTTGTATGCTCTAAGCTCCAGTCAAATGGCCTTCACTAGTTCATATCATTTTTATATAATCTCCCTAGCCTTTATTCAGATATCAAATTTATCTATTCAAATACTTCTTCTCTTTGTGCATTGTAAAATCTACGGTAATCTGTACATGAAATTATTGATGCTGATAAATAACTATATTTTTAATAAAATAATAACAATTAGAAATTGAAGTTACAAAAACAGGTCAAAGAGATAATATAAAATCCTATATCCTGCATATTTACAAGATTTTGGCTAACCAGAATTGTTTATTATTTCAAAAAATATTTCAGAACATTTTGCAAACTACGGGTCACTTCACCTGTGTGACTTAAATCTATGTAATTTTATTCCCTTTTTAAAAATTTAATCTCCTTTAGAAAGCAAGACTTAAGAATCAGCTGAGTTCTTGCAGGTCATATTTCAGATGGATGAATATTTCTGACTGAACTATAAATCTATTCAATACAGAGTTTATAATGGCATTATTAAGCAATGTTAACTCTAACAACATGAAAAATGCTTCTATCATAACAGTCTCACTATAACTCAGTAATAAAAAGAAGTCAATATCTCTATTTTATTCTTATCTTTAAGTAAGAATACTTCACAATGAAAATATGGATTTGACATTACTAAAGTGACCTAAGCCAGCATTTATAAAGAATATTGATACACTGTATAAATGTTTCTATTATACAAAAATAGCACTAGCATAAAACAATCTTTCCAAAATTCAGAAAGCACAAGCACATGGAATATAAGAAAAATTCATTGTCATCACTGTTGTCTATTGATTCTTTTGATTAAAATTTATCTGCTGATCTGTGTGGATTAAAAAAAAAACACTATAGTGGAAAAAGGATGCAGAAAGCTATATTTTTTTTCGGCAAATCAATACTTTAGATTTGCTACAGGATCCAAAGACCCTATTTTAAAAGCCAAATATGCCAGTCTTAACTTGGTACTCAGATTGACAAGGTTTTGTGACCTAAACTGTAGCCCACATCCTCTAATTTGTTTAGATGATAAATAAAATGTAATTACCTACTCAGAACTGACTGTTGGCATGATCATAAGACATATATATATATACATATATATATATAATGTATATATTTCTGTCTGGACAAAGCAATGAAATATGAGGTTTATATTCAGAATAAAACAGAAATTACTGCATGGTGTGATCCACGGCCAAAAAATGCAGTCAGAAAAAGGTTGAAGTATGAGGGGATGATAGCAGGTGAGTGCACTACACACAATTCTACATTAAAAAACCTGTGCAAAACAGTGACTCTAGAAGGCTTGTATTAATGCAAAAATGGAAACCAAACGAAAGCTATGTGAAAAGGGAAGGCAAGGCAAAAGCAAGGTAAAGCAAGACAAGGCAAGGCAAGGAAAGACAAGGGAAAACAAAGGAAGACAAGGGAAAAGAGAGAAAAAAAGAGTAATATATTACTGCCATTTTTCCTTTTTCTTGTGCTTCTTTCCCCTGGAGGCAATAGTCTCTGCTCACTCAAGAGGGCCATAATCTACAGCATTTCATGCCAGCTTGGACAAACACTCCATTGTCACTGTTTGAACATGAGTGAAAACTTGTTCATTTTGAGCTCTATAAAAACACTCATTCCCATCTATATCTGCTTTTAAGTTCTATGTTAAAATCATAGTATTAAAGGCACTTATTAGATAAATATACTTCCAAACTCAGGAAATGTTAAGAATGCTCTGTCTGAGTTCTTCTTTTGAGAACTTTTTCTGAGTACTTCATTACTGAATATGTGGGGACAGAGATTAAATTCGTTTTATCTATTCGCACTATCACTGTCATATTTTTAATAGGGAGTAAAATGAAGCCAATGGAATTCTTTTCTTTGCAAAGGTACATGGAAAAAAAAAAGAAAACAGTTACTCTGAGATGCTCTTGCAAACAATTTCAGCATTATTTGAGAGAAAATGCACCTTAAGCATGCATTGCTAGAGAAATTGCATCAAGGGAGCATGAAATGTCCTGACTGCTGTCATCCATGCAAGTATGTCAGCTGGGAAAGTCATGGCTTCTTTACTGTAACCTAAACATAGAGTAAGGCCATGATTTGATTTGCTGATTTATAATAAATGATATTAGAGTGATGGACTTGTTAGAGAAGCAGGAAACAACTACCTGATTAGCAATAATTTCATTAACTTGTTTGTCAAAAAAGAGCTTGTGTTTTAAAGTAACAACAGATACTTGATACGAGCAGTGAAAATTGTGTTAACTGAAAGAAAACATTAACGCTCTAGTGGTTAGAAAACAGAAAAGATGCAAATGTATTGAATTTACATTCAGTAGTATTCAAATAAGACTCTTTTCAATTTTATAAATATAGAGATATTTATAGGTTTAGAGCAAATTTTGGACAGATTTTGAAAGCCTTTTCGACTTTTTTCTTTCCTTTTGAAAAAAAAAAATCTTCTGGCATATTAGAAAACATATGAAAGTTTTAAGTGCTCCTAATTGAAATGACATGATGATATGGGTGGCAGAAAATACAGTTGTGTGCTGCATACGCAGATATGTATGAAATGCAGAGATAATCAAAACACAAAGTTGTTGTGGGAATATGGCAGTAAAAACAACCTTTCAGTAAAAGTAGGCCTCAATAAATACATACTACAAATCATAGAAGATCTCTAATTGCAAAGTACCAACTGATATATATTTATTGCAGTAAATTTTATTTCTGGCTTCTCTGTCTGCCTGTCACATCTTCTGCTCTATCTCAACAATTGACCTATGTGGTGATTTCATAGCCAAAGATCGTTGCTCATTCTGAGTAGCATTATCAAATACAAATAATGTCATTTTGAGGCATTTCACTTCTGTAATATTTTAAATTCTTTAGTATCAATGAAGTCTATTTATAAGTGGCATCAGTAATATATTATTTCCAGTTTTATCTGGACCATTGTATACTGTTTGGGTCAGAATAAACTACTTTTCAGGAGATTTCTGCTTGTCAGGAAATTGAGACGTGATTTTAAGGTGCTCAGCTCCAATTTATTCAGTCTTAACTCCAAAGGACATAGTGACAGGCAGTTCTAAATAAGCACTATCAATAAATCATTAATCTGTAACTAAAGATAAGGCTTTTTCTGGGGTGTTTACCAAATGCCAACCACTGGAAATCTCTGTGGAAACTGTCATTCCCACAGTGATAGGGGATAGTGTAGTGACTGTGTCAGGGACTGTAAAAATTCATGTTTTATTCACTATGAATGCAAAAAAAAACCCCCAAAATGCTAGATAAAGACTGAATTAATTGCAGATGCAGTTTTGAGATGTTCACCAAATCTAGTATAACAAGAAAAGATCTGTAAAAAGTATCAGGATTAAGAGACAGGAGCAGAAATGAAAAAGAACTGGAAATCTCTTGCATTTCTACCTAGCACATCAGCCTCTGTGTTTCAAATGAGGCCTGAAATGTCATTCATGTAATTATTACCATCTTAGGTTGCAATTGCAGAAGGTAATTTCAACATATCTGATTTGATTTTGCATTAATGACTGTGAAAAGAAGATAAGGAACATCTATGGTAAAAATAGTTGCCCAGCAGCAAATGGGGTCAATTTATTAGATGACCCTAAAAATTCTTGATAGTCCTGGTGAATTGTTTTTGTTTGCTGTTGTTTTTTGTTTGTTAGAAATTGACATCAAATATGAACCTAGAAATAAGTTAATTGAAGCCTTTGCTGTTAAACTTAGTCTTTCTCATGTGGCTGTTTGAATGCTGACTGACTTTTTAAGAGGGTTTAGTAAACCTCAAGGTGTTGATGATAGGAAGTATTTGTAACTGCTTTTGCTGCCTGTCAGAGATTGATGTGAAAGATGATGCTTGGCATGCCTCCTCCTCACTGGGAAAATGATAGCTGACTTACTTGGTATGTGTCAGTAGTCACAATTAAATTCCAGAAAAACTGAAGAAAAAATATAATGTGCTGGTTACTGTTTCAGCCATTGCCAAGAGACTGAAAGGACCTCATTGCCAACTATTGACCCATCATAAAAGTAGCTAGGGTTTCTGACAGAAGAGAGCCTGGATCTACCACCTTCTCTTTCCTCATATTTTTCAGCATTTCTCGGGATCTCTCTAGTTGCTGCTTTTCTCTCCCATCTCATGTACCTCTTTCCTTATCTTAGCTATACAAAACATAAGGCTTATATTTTACCATGTAGAATTTTGTGCCTCATTCTTGCCTTCCAAACAGCTGTTTACATTGAATTGGGGAATGAATCTGCAAAATGCATTGCCCTCATTTCTCCCACCACAGGGTCTATGGTCTCCAGTTCCCAACACTTTGGTTGGATTGATTAGACAGTGCCCTGTCTCCCCTAGAACTTCACTGGTCCTAAATGGATAAAATCAGAAAACATTGTCAGCATTCATCTGAAATTAGTTATGAATATTCTCTATTGGTCTTCTGTTCATTGATGGTTTCTGGACTTATGCTAGACAATTGCAGATGTCAGGAGAAACAGACAACAAGGGCAATAAAAGATGTAGACACATTTTGTCCAGCCAGTAAATAGGAATTGCTAAGGGAGATTGCTGAATCCAGTGACATGTGGAGGTCAAAATGCCCACAAAAATGGGGTGAAAAATTCCCCGAGCCTGAAACAAAGTATCTCTCAGGCCATCAAGACAGGTTTTGAAATGTGGTTTTGGAAAACCAGATTTGAATAACAATCTGGAGTGGTAAACCTCAGGTAAGTGAAATACTTTTAAATTCTCCTTTCATGTTTCATTCCTGCCTTGATAAACAAGTAGGAAAAGTTGGTATGAGGATAATGTACTCCTAACCTGGCCCTAGACTAACTGAATTGTAAAATTCTACTGCAAGAGACACAAAGACAAATCCTCTACTATTGTTTAATCCAGGCCAGAATGTAAGGATACTGTATGTGCTTGGATAGTCTATGAACAAGAAAAACAAACAGGATGATACATTTTATTCAGCAGCATGAATGGAAGGAAAACTATGGCTAAAAGAAACCAGGAAAAGGATCTGAATTTTTATATCCCGTACAGTGAGATTTCTTGCACATGAATGTGCTTGTCCACACACATACATGCACCAAATTTTGTGGTATAAATATATTAAAAATGTACCTTTTCTATTTTTTATATATCTAGTGATGTTACAAGTGGAACATCTGTTTTTTAGCAACTTACATATACAAAAACAAAAATAATTTACTTGAATCATTGACATTGCTATTCATATCTGTCTGACTGTGTTCCATCTTTGTCACACTTATTTTGGCAACGGGGGTGATATTAACTGTCACAACAACATCCTTGCATAATGTTATCAGTTTCCTCATGTATTCAGTAATCTGCAAAGCATCTAAGGGTTATTTCACTCCTCATTTGAGCTGTATGAAACTATAAAGAAGCACTTCTAAAAGCTTTCTGTCCCTGTACTTACTACTGCTCCTCTAGACATGAATTTTAAAATGCTATTGTTCAGGAGTGCTAATAGGTCAGATAGAAATTAGGCAATTGATATTGCCACAAGGTATACTAAGACACTATAGAACTTTTTCTTTTTTCAGTTCTTCTCATGCATTAACTATGCATTAAGAAAAAAAAAAGAGCTATTAATTTTGTTAAATAAGATAATGTGGCAGAAAAAAAGTGGAATTTACTGATTTGTACTAACAGTGAATAAAATAAATAGGAGAGTCTGACGAACAGAAGACTTCTTTTAAAAATAACCTTTTTTGTTGTTTGTAAGAACTGCTACTTTTCATTCTGACAAAAAGTATTTTATTTTGTATTTATTTATGAATTACTATCCATGGAAATGGCTGGATAGGGATTTCATAATTAGCTGCTTAGTCAAATGGTTACTTTGTCCATGCAGGAAGGACTGCCTGTTAAAATGGAATCCAGCAAAATAATGAACCCCCAAGTTAGGCATGTCACATCTTAATGAACAATGCTGTCTGATTATGAAAGAAACTGTACTTACTTGCCAAGTGCAAAACACTCCATTCTAACAGTAGTTCCCCTAGCAGCTGTAACTGTGTAGGGAAAATGAACTTCAATTTTTGGTTCGTATTCCCCCATCACACCTGGAAAATAAAGAACTGTTATATGAAATATCACCAGTTTTCCATATGCTGCTATTATTGCAGAGAAACCTCGCAGCTTGCTTTCTGAACTTACACAGCAGCAAAGCTGGAATTGATAAAAATAGCTTCATTTAATGCAGCATGCTCTGCTTAAGTCCTATACATATTCTAAAACACTCTTTAGGGTTACCAGCAGCACAACAGCAAAATTACTTAAGAGAAGGATTTATTTTTGCAACCACAGGTTAATATTTATGGTTTGAAAGATTAAAGTAGGCAATCAATTTTTGAAGGATGAGATTTTTCATACACCTGAACTTTGTTTACTGGTGCAGTGACAGTTGTGACAAATAAATCACCATATCCTGTTGTGTGCTGTTGAGGATCTTCCAGAATCAGCAAGAAAGAGTCAAATTTTGCAAAGGTATTTGCATACCCAGGCACAGACATGGACATAGAGACATGCGCATGTAGAGTTCAGTTATTTTAGTTCCAGTGGCCTTTTTAATTTGGAATATCATTAATTAATCACGACAAAATGCTCAGTACTATTAAATGCAATATAAAACCATTCAATGATGTCAAAAACAAGAATAGACATGAGCAGAGTAATGTGGCATTTGCTGTGGGGTGACTGACAGCCTTGGAGAACTTCAAGAGTTTAGGAAATGAGAAATAATTAGTGAATAATTAGTGAGAAGTTTGTATCTGATGTGACTTAATAAAGGAAATGTCCTAGTCAGAATGACAGGAGGCAAACATGACTCCAAAAAACTTTGTTCAGTCACACAGAAGATGAACTTTTGGGGTAGGCGATTCTTGGGTATTAAAAGCTATATTAAACTAAGTAAGAATTATTAAGATTTTTGGATGGGAAGAATTGAATAAAATGTTATTTATGGACATAACAAACACACAGTAGCAGCAAGATCAATCCAGTCTAAATCCTCAATATCATACAAAAGGCTCCAAAGAATTTCAGTGCAAAAAGATAAGAACAATAGTGAAAAAGAAAAAAAAAACCCAACATCTCAGGTAAGGAAAAAAAAAAAAAAGGAAAGAACCAAAATAAGGATTACGAAAGCAAAGAAATATAATATGTGCAATTCAGAGAAGACTAGTTGATAGGGATCTTCAGGAAAAAAAAAAATATATATATATATATATTGTTCAAATTGTAAACCATGTTCTCCTGTTCCTTCACAGACTTGAGAGTTCTCACTCTCTGTCACAGCAGCCCAGGTGTTTCTGGACCATCCTGCCAGCTCCTGTGCCTGATGTCTGGAGGGAAGTTCTCTTTGGCCAAGGCTCAGATCTGCTGTCACCTCTGCCAGTGTAAAATTGGATTGGGGTGTTATAAAGCCGGGGGCTGAGGAAGCACTTTTGCTGGAAATGATAGTTTAAAAAAAAAAAAAAAAAACACTTCAGTTCCTTCCCTTGAAAAAACTGCTGCTGTAAAACTTTCTTTGGGATGATTCCTCAAATCAGAAGAGAATTATCAGGGAAATTGAGCAAGAATTATATTTGACTGGTAAATAACTATCTAATTAAAGCAGTCATCCACTTTGGAAGAAACATAGGTTTCCTATGTTTTATCATTTACTACCAGAGTTGCTTTTTCTTTTCACAGTAAAAGATATATTTTTTGATAAAGTTAAATGGAAAAAAAAAAAGAAACAAAAAGATTCAGACAGCATCAGGACAAACCTGTTACCTCCGGAGAAATGCCCCTATTGCAGGTACCCGCCGTCATCCTACTTGCCCTTTCTTGATATGCTTTCCCTTCTTTCAGAAAAAAAAAAAATCCTTCCAGATGAGAATGCAAATTCATGTTTGAATGAGGTATATTCACTTAAGCATTCACTTCCTTTAAGCACTTTAGGAGCATAAGTTAGAAAATCTAAATGCGCCTGATGGATCAATCAAATAACATAAAATGCTTCCAATCCAGACATTGTAATTCTGTAAATAATGTTGCTTTAGGAGTAGCACTGGATTGCTTTTTAAAAGAAAAACTTGGGCAAATATTATAGATATTAGCAAGAGTGACCCATTTTTCCTCAAAATTGTGACTACACCAATGTTTTGACTGTTTTATGAGACTCTGGAGAAATACTGTCCCTTGTGTGAAAAGCAAAACAAAAGTCTAGACCAGTTCTATCATCAAAGATTGAAAAGTATTTTTTTAGTAAAAGAAGGAGATTTTCTGTTATGTTCTGATGATGCAAAAATGGCCTGGGTGTCAACTGAACTCTACCTAATTACATTTTTTTCTATCCTATATGATTAGAGACATTCCTAGTCTAATCAACAGTAAAAATGTCCACACTGGTTCATATTGTGTCAAATTACATAATTTAAGCACCTTGGAAAAAAAAAGTGTTTCTTTTATTTTATAACTTCTACCTGAATTCCTTTATTAGTTTCTTTCTTTCTTTTTTTATGATAATGAATATAAGTTTCTGATTCATCCCAGTTGAATCAACCATCATTTTGTAAAACATCTGCCATATCCCCTTTTGGTTGTGTCTTTTACAGACCGAAAAAATCATAGACTGTTAATTCTTCTTCACTCAGAAATTTAATAAACTCAAGATCACTTTTTTTTCCTCTGTTGTATCGTTTCACATTCTACTATGCCATTTTGAGATGAGAAGATGAAAACAACATGGCAATATTGAAGTTATGATCTTTCTATCACAGATTTAGTTTGTTTGTTTGTGTCTTTTTTCTCTACTACTTATCTCACAATCCACTCAACTTTTTGACTGCTGGTCAATGAGCAGTAATGGTGTCATGGTCTCTTTATTGATTGCTAGCACCAAATAATATTTTTAGGTTTAGCTAAAAAACTTGGTACTTAGTATCATTATTAATTACAATCCACTCTAATATTGTGACATCCTTTTGCAGCTCTTCATGGTGAAACTGCCATGAAAAAAAAAAGTATCAACAAGCTCCACTAGTACAATGTTCACTTTCTCTCTGGATCGTTTATATGTTGACTGATGATATCCTACATGTTTTCTGTTTCTTCGCTGATAATGTCCCTCCCTTCAAACAACTGATCACGTAAGTTTATAAAAGGTTGAATTTTGTATGCATTGTTTATTCAGAATAGAATTCCGGTTCATCCCCTTTGAGAATTTAATTTCTTTGCAGCTTTGATGAATGACCTTCTCTAGAGATTTTTGAAATTAGAATACACTGTGCAACCTTGACTGTCCTTACTCATATTTGCTCTGACTCTTCAGCAAAGTTGTACACAGATGGAGACACGATTCCTCTCTGTAAAAGCCATTTTAATAAGATATGATTATAAGATGAGACTACTATATGGTTATGTGAAAAATATACATAAAAATTCTTTATATTTTCTATCAAAATGCTTGACACAGAAGTTAGATTTACTGGTATGTGGCTCTGGCTCCTTGGATACTTCTATTTTTTTCTTTTTTTTTTCTTTTTTTTTTTTTTCTTTTCTTTTTTTTTTTTTTAAGGCATTCTGTTTCTACCTGCTATTCCTCTAGGGCTGAGGTCAGGATAAGGGATATGGTCCATATCCGCGTTCCTCTAGAACTGCTCTGTGAATTTGGCCTTAGTATGAATTTTAAGTATTTCTAACATCAGTATTTACTCTAAAATTTCTTCTATTGGAAGTGCAATTATGTGAACTTTTGTCTTGTGGAAACCCTGTTTATAATAATTCATTTAGTTTTTATGATGCAGCCTTTTCTTCCTTAGGTGTTCCTTTCAAATCTCATATTCTGACTGTGCAAATTGTCTGAAAGGTCTAGTGATTTGATGAGCTTAAAAGGTTTTTATACCTTAGCATATGGCTTTTTGTACTGGAAAATGATTTTTTGAATGGTCATATACTATCAAACACATGTTCTTTTAACCTTGAAAAATACATCTCAAAATATAAATTATTCTTGCCTCTCAAAATGTAGAGTGCTTATGAACAAAAGACAAAGTATCTATCAAATCTTTTGTTTTTACCTCACATTAACTCCCATTAGTAGATATGATCTGTGGAAATATCAAATGCTCCTTGCAAATCAAGTCATCATTTTATATTGCAAATGAAAAGCTCATCTGCTAATAGTTTGCACCATGTCCTCTTCTTCTGAGTTATTGTTATATTAGCAAGTACCTGAGGCTACTGGTGAAAAGACGCAGAAAAATTAGTAAGGATTGTTTGGTTTCTCTACAACACCAATGTTCCTTGTGAGAGAAATTAGGAAATGATAGTCTGTCGTACCAAAAGGACATTTTTGGTCTTTATTATTTGTTATCTAAGTGAATTACCAAGGTCCTGACTTCATGATTCTTACTATAATTGCTTTGCCATGATAACTTTACCTCCAGTCTCTTTGTCTTTCCCAGTTTCTGTTTTGGTCGCTGTGAGTCAGTAACAGCAAAATAACCATAATAATTTTATTAATTTGTATCAAGTGATAAAAGAAACCTGAATTTTTAAGAAATACCTAGGCCTTGTGCTAGGTGCATTAAAATCAATCTCTCTCAAACTTATATACATGAGTCTCTTTCAGATATTTGGTTAAAGTTATAAATAATTCCTTTAGTTATTTTTATTTCTATTTATTAAACATGAAATATGAAATTAATTGCCACAGAACAAACACATAATATAATATTTTGAAATGGCTACCAAATCAGAGAGATCACATGGTTGGAGCACTCGTGCTTCTATATCCCATCTTTCCATGTAAACAGCTTCGTCTCCACAACCGTCTACCTCCATCCATTAAAGAGACAGCCCAATGATTCAATCTTCCTTAGATTAATCAATTAGATTGCAAACCTCCCAAGTTCATAAGTTACACCTTCTTGCCCATTTTAGCAAGATTCAGATGTAAGAATGAAACTATTTTATAAAATCACAAAAGCTTAATGGCTTGTAAAAAAAGGGTTAAAGAACTCTTTTCATTTTTGTTTAGGTAAATCTTGTCCCTGACCATTATTCTGAGACAACTTATCCTATATAACATTTCCTGATTTCTGTCATTCTACTCCACTGCTGTGTATCAGAATGAGTTTTCTGTATTTTTGCATTAAAGTATTATTTTGTTTTGCATTAGTGTCTCTATATGTGTATATATGTGTGTGTGTATACATATATATGTATACTTATTGTAAATATACTGCCCATCCTTGCCAGGTAAATTTACACTGAGAAGACTCACTAATGACACTTCTATTTTATCTCTCATTACTGAAAAGGGGGCCATTGCAGATGACTAATCATTTCCCAGGACTAAGCACATCTTGACCTTGCTAAAATTAACATTTTTTTAGTCACACACAGGCAGAAATGGAGCATGATATTTACAGAAGAGATAATTCCCTATTCTCTCCTTCAGATATGTTTTTACAATTATGAAATTATCACAGAACAATTGTAACATATTCTCTGACTCCTGAGAGGAAAATTGAAGAAAAAAAAAAGTTTAATTTTAATAAATGGTTTCTTTTAACAAGATGTTTCACTGAGCTGGTTGCAGATCTGTGACTTGGGTTCAAATCTCTGCAGCCTAAAGCATCCTACAAACCTTCACTGTTGTCTGCCTTTTAGTTTTCCTTCATGGCATAGAGATAACACAATTCATTAAATCACAATAATGTGATCAACACTGACTATGAGGTGCTCAAATACTACAGAAACAGATGTAATAGAATTGCAAACATTTACAGACATAACTACAGCTAAAACCATTTAGATTATCCCCTCTGGGCCTCCTCACTTGGAGGATGGAATAAAGTAGCCAGACTCCTGTCTGGTTGTCCATCTTTTCTGTAGAGAAGCACAATGGAACGAGGTACAGGAGGAATATCTGTCATGGCCACTCTGAGCAGGATTGCTCTGCCTCTTCCTGCCTTCTCAAGTGAAGAGTGTGAAAGTGTTGGGACTCTATCCACACAAGAATACTTTTTTTTTTTTTTTTTTTTTTTGTCTGCACATGAGAATAAAGAAGCTACTGAGAAATCTTTACTACAAAACAGACAGGATCTTTCCTTATCCATACAGATCTTCTGTACAGGTCTTCTCGCTCCAGCTGTGTGTGCTGTGGAGGCTAATGTGTTTCTGTTAGTCTTTCAGATAGTAGCTGCCCTATTGAATATCTCAGGGAATAGTTTTTCATAATGATTCCTTAAATCACCTCAGCTGGAATGATCTTGGTTTGTTTTAAACTGTTTAAATAATAGCTCGTTAACTCAGGTCATAAACTTATTCTGAGTTGAACATGTTAGAGGGGATATTCTCGTACAAAGGGCTGGTAAAATGTTAAAGCACTAGCTAGAAAAGAACATAAAATACCTGCCTAAACATCACTACAATGCTAGGGAGCAAATAAAACCAAAAGATTTGCTATACTATGCATTCTGGAAAAAAAATAACTGCAGATCTATGCTTGACAATATTTTATTAGCAAATGAGACAAACTGTGTTATTAGAAACTTATCTGAGAACTTTGGGTGAAGTCCCTAATACTGATTAGAGAATGTAGGAATGTTAAACTGAATCTTTTATTACTTGGATAGATCATAAGATTATTGACAATTCTTTTAAGTTTGAAAGTGTCTGTCAATTTCTGGGAATCACTTTGAGTAGTAATGGCTTGTTCCCAGGTGTAATAACATTTTCATAACTTCGCTGGTCAGAAAATGTGCTTCTTATCTCAATGGAATTATGGTCTCTTGTATGAATACTAATTCAAAAATAAGAAGATTTTGACAAAAGAACCATGGTAGTGACATTCAGGTATGATTTCTTGCATGATGTCCTATCAATAATCTGTGTGGCAAAATAGGTTTGTGCATCCAGGTCTTTTTGTGACAAATGAATATTTTGTTGAATTAATATTTTTCTTGAGGACCTGCAGTCTCAATTATTATAAACATTTATTTGAAGGAATAAGTCCCGAATACAGAACCTTCAAGGCAAATTGATTCAAATGTAATGATGATACCCACCATTACTTCTTGATTATAGAAGAAAATTTTCAGTGCCCTGAGTAGAATTTATTGACATTAGTCTTATTGTACATGATGGGGCCATCAGCCTCTGCAAGTCTCTAAATATTTACTTTAAGAATGTTTGCTGTATGAAAGTTATCTGCTTTATGATAATATTCTTTTCACTTACTTAGAGATCTCTTAGACAAATTCGAGCAATACATTTATCCCTTGAAAAGCCCTAAAAATGCCCATGTGAAATTCTGTTCTGCAATGTTCTGAACAGCTAAATTACCAGAGATTTTTTCATAGGCTACTCAAAGGGCAAATCCTATCACATAGCAATGGGTGGGAAGAAACCATTGCTAAGACATTTCCTAATATCAAAGGAAACCTAGCAATCTAGTTTCTGAGGAAAACAAATAAAGATCTTACTGAATAGAGCATAGCAAAGAATAAGCTCCTATATATTTTATAATTCAGGGCAAATATGTTTATATATTTCTAAGTATGAAGGTATAAATGTAAAAGAAGGACATGTTTAAACAAAACAAATTGTTTAATTGATATTTAAATACAGCATAACTCTTTACACTTTAAAATTAATATTTCCACCCCATTTCACTGCTCCAGCAGTTATTCTCTGAAGTCCATCTAAGTATCCCTCACCTTTTGAGAAACGGGATTTCTGGCTTGAAATACATTTTAGTTATTTATAAAGGTGTCATACATACTCAAAAAAGCTTTCTAGCTCTTTTAACCAAAACAGAGTGCAACTAAGAGCACTTTATTTTCAAAGTGTAAGTTCACTATGACTGAGGTAAAGGAGACTGGAGCCAGTCGCTAAGGACACAGAGGCAAAGAGGTAAGCTCAGAATAAGCAATGAAAGGAGTAGTGGTATTTTCTGTAGTTCTTCAAATGAGAGTCCAAAATTTCTATTTATAGTTTGGAGTGAGATTTCTCTTTACATGTGCCTGAAAAATCAGTTAGTGACAATGACCAATTTTATTGTCCCTGCCTCCTAGAAGTCTTACTAACACTAAGCATTTCTCCTCCAAGAGCCATTATTACTGAGTCAGCAGAAACAAACCATTCTTGTTACAAACTCACTACACTCCTATCCCCAAGCTAACGGCCTACTGTTCAAAATCAAATTATTTCACTATGTTGACAAGATCACCAAAATGACAAGCCATTTTTATTTGAACCCTGCCATATCCCACCATAGCAAAACAAGCAGTCACATGTGAAGACCCCAGGGTAGTAAGGCATATAATGTTAGATATGACCATTCTTAACAATCTGAAGACATTTTCGGCTATAAAGATTATTTTTGTTGTTACTTTGCGTAAATCCTAGTTAAGTCATTAATTATAATATCACCAATATTTTTCTATGTGAAATTTTAATAGATGCAATTTAATGTAACATAATGTTAGATACTGTATCTACCTGACAGGATTAAACCACAGCTGGATAAGTGTTATCAACCTTATTGCAATCCAGGCACAGTTTGTGTGTTCTAGAATTTCGTCCCTGATGAACAAATGCATCAGCAGATAAACCAGTAATGCAAATAGAAAAAGAAAATCAATTCATCACATGAAGTGTCTCACCATGATCTACAGAACCAGGTCAGAAAAAATTCAATTCACAGAACCGTAATGACATTGAAAAACTATGAAGGCCTGGTTCTGCATTCAGTTTCATGAGAACATATCTGGTCAGATATAGTGACTTCAGTCGAGTTAGTTTAGATTTACTCTCATGCAGCACAGAAGAAGGTATCCTTTGGTGCCTGAAATGCTACAGGTTTTCTATTTTCTGGAAACTTCACCGCAGTAAAAGGACTAGGCACTTGCAACACAAGGATAAAATGAAGAACATCTTAGTTCTCTCCTGTAATAATGTTGATGCTTGCATCATTTAAGAAAAATAAAAGCAAGATAGAAAAGAAATTGGAATGTAAATGTGTTGATTTGGAACAACTGCCATATACTATCAAACATCAAATGTTTTATACTCTCCAGGTTTCTATTTCCTAAATTTGTGGAGGCTTTCTGTTGTTTTTATTAGCCATGATACTTTACTCCACCCAATCATCATCCATGCTTGGGAAGATCAATTTTAACAATTTTTTAAAATTATTTGTAAACAGTTACTAAATAATTCCTCAACGTTTCTAATGCATAATAAAGGCAGTTAATGAAATGATGCTTTTCTTTTTTCTGATAAAAATTTTTATCTCCCCAGATAGAATTTTAAAGTGTTTTTACAACCCAGCTTGAAGCGAAATTGAATTGTACGAAATGACTGATTGTCAGGGATATCTGAACAAATGAGGTATTCATTTTATTCAGAATCCATCGAAGGATTTCTTGATGTTTTTATTTAATTTGCTTCATATCAAGAAGCTAAGTTCCCCTTAGAGACACATCACCAAAGAAATAAAAGATTAATAAAAGGCAAGGAAATTCCTACATTCTTGTGGAGTTTGGCAGAAAGCCTTGATATTACTCTGTGTCTTCCTCATAGATAAAAACAGTGCCATGTTCTCTCCAGGAGCTTTATGTCACAAGCTACCTAGTCCCCTGAGAATAGGTACTGTTTTATATCCCCAAAAAACCTCCAAACATGGGAAAATGATAAATATAGCAAGTAGAAGACTTCTGAAGTAATGTATACATGTGCCGAATGAATGAAACTGCATATATATATATTCCTTTATAGAGTTCTATTTGTAAAAGCTGTTTAAAATTGAAAGTCTTTTCTCATTGTTTCTGATAATTGTGCTGACTGAGTGCGACAAATGCCATTTGGTATGCTGACCACTAGAACTCAGGAACCAGTATGATTTTGGGACTTAAGTGAATATTTGAAAAATGATTTGAAGTGATTCAATTCATTTTATAACCTAAATATTTAACAAAAAGTAAGCCATGTTCAAAATCACTATCCACATAGTAGTAAATCAATTTTTAGGTACATAGATGTCTGTTCTAAAGCCATTATGAATTTTTCATGTGCTTATGATAGTTTACTCTCATCTCTCTCTTTTACAAATTATTATTTTCTTTAACTGTAATAAGCACCTTTTATTCAGCAGCTATAGTCTATAATCTATACATATTTTTAAAATTCTGTCACCAGCCTTTAACATTTGTCATTAAGCAAGGCAATATGACCTGAAGAAACTTGTAACAAAAACAAAAAATGCAATATTATTAATTGCCTATTTTATTTCATTTCTAGGTATGTTTTAAAAGCCACATATTATTGCATTCCGTGGAGAAGGTAAATGTCCTGGAGACTAAATCATAGAATTTTCCTTAATGTTTCTTTTCCAAGTAGCTGTATGAAGCCTGCAAGATTAGGTGGAAAGGCCTGGATTTGCACTGAGAAACTTGCTCAGACAAGCAAGGAAAGCAAGCAATTTACTAGTGAATAGCAAAGAACTCTATAATAATAAAAGGGCTTTTCAAAAATCTCAATAGATAAAAATTAAGGCATGCATGCCTGGTAGAAAAGCATGCATGTGTAAAAAAGGAACTGGGAAAATGTTCAGGAGCCAGTTCATCTATGTGCAAATGTCCCCCCCTTATTCCAGCACTGCTCAGAAGGCTGGAACATCACCGTTGTCTGACAGCCAGCCATGGAGCTTCGACTTGCCTGAGGCTACATACTACACACTTGACATTTAGGAAAATCTGCAGATTTCAGCTCTTAGCACAGACTTGTAGACTGTTGCCTTTATCTTTATTTACTTCCTACATTTCTAATATTGTAATAAGTCTGCCTATACACTATTAGTCTATTATGTGTAAACTGCTGGGTTTCTGCATACACAGGGAACCCAAGCAAGAGCATGAAAAAATATGTTGTAAAGTAACAGAAGTGTAAGATATTTCTAATAAATATGATACTATAAAATTCTATATTCACTTGACAGTTTTAGCTGATTAAAAAGACAGAGTAACTATTTTTTTTTTTATTCTCAAAGGACGAATATTGAAAAATTATTTCCTGAAAACTTTTAAATAAAACTAAACAGCTAAAATTCAATAATTAGCATAGGTACTAAACAATGATTAATAAAATAGGAAATTACACAGTAAAACATGCAGCTTTTTGTTGCAGAGGACTCATGCTGTGCAGACATGAAGAGTTTCAATCTAGTTACCAGAAATAAAGATTAACTTAAATCCTGTCTAATCTGTGAATACATTTTTTATTTAATCTATTAAACCAAGTTATCTCTATTAAAGTACAGTCTTTGTAAAGATGCTACAGCACACGGATAGTCTAAGTGTTAGAAAAAAAATCTGAGCAAGACAAAAGCCTTAGCCAGTCTCTCTCTCTCTGATTTATAAAAGTATGAATTCACATATGTTGATTGATGAAATGTATTTCTGAAGAGCTGGAAAATATCTTTAAACATGGCATATCATGAGAAAAAAAGGAAAATACAGGAAATTATATTAAAATAAATACAAATCTTCTGTCTTCAAAATAGCCAATACACAGTTGATTCTATTGGCAACTCTTCTAACAGTATCTGATACACACCAGTTATACTGCTCTGTGGGGTATATTATTGGACGATGTTTGGAAATGATTTTTGGAAATGATTCAGGAACTCTAATTCCTAAGCCACTTTTCAAAAATAAGGTATATATTTCAAAGAAAAAAAAAAAAGTTGCAGATACAAACCCTGATGAAATTCAAAAGCACGTAACTAATTATCTATCACTGTAATTAAATCACCATGGTGTTTGTAGGCAGTGCTCAATCAGGACGTTGAATCAGAGTGTAGAAGTGTGAGAAGTTTTTAGTATAGTGATGGGTTAAGTTACAAGCATTAGGGAATCCATTCCATTGCCTAACCACACGTGTCCTGTGTCACTGGAGATGCTGGAGGGCATGCCTTCAGGCCCCAAGCTGCTGGCCTATAAGGGCACAGGTCTCCTTTATGTCCTGTGTCATATTTACCAACCTCCTGCAGATGTCTTAGATGCCTGAGAGCTTCTCATGTGCCACTAGCTACCTGTGCTCGGGCAACTGAGCTCACCCCTATAGAGCTAAACGATACTGAGAAGGCAGATTTGCCTCTCTTTATATTGGTGCTGAAACATCAGAATAGCAAAAAGGAATAACTGTTCTAAACAAAGTGTTTCAGGAGCTGTCAGATCACATCTCAAACTTTGAAGGTCTAATATTCTCCTAAGTGTTAAATGTTTTTAAAGCATCTGCCTCCATGGACACTCCTTTGCTGATTGCTGCAGTAAATGCATTCATATATTTACAAACAATAAAATCGTGGTTCTTAAATTAGCCAAAGTTTGTAAAATAACTGTTACCCAGTACTTTCGACTTAGCATTTTTGTTTTATTTGGTACCCCAAAATGATGCCTTACCATCGTTTCTCAGCGTCAAAGGTGTAGGAGGGCTCAGAACTCTGGCATTTGTCACTGTGTTTTTTACCAAGCATATATAGCTGCCCACATCAGATGTTTGCACCTTGGAGATGTAGAGATTGCCTGTCTCCTGAGAGATGAAACGTCTGCTATCTTCTGCCACAAAAGATGGGAATTCATTAAATACCCAACTATAGATGATTTCTGAAAGAAAACAGAAAATAAAAGAAAGCAATTATGGAAAAAATGCTATGTCGTTTTAATGGATACACTCAATGTTTTCAGTAAATTGATTTAAATAATCAAAAAAAAATCAAAATCTCCATAAAACTTTTTATTTGTTTGCAAGAGAAAATAAGAAGAGGACTCTTTCCTTCCTTGGGATTTTGGAGATAGCATAGGAGATGGAAATTACTTAAATTACTTGTCAGACCCAGAAATAATTCCCAAAATCTTATATATTTCCCTCCTTCTTATCCTTATCTTAGTTAAGCCAGAAATAATATACAAATCACTTATGTCCATATTTGTTCAACTTTTCAGTGAATGTGGTGCTTGCTATAGAGCTGGCAATGAGCTTTTTCTGTGTGTGAGTAAACAGTTTTATTCTGAACATCTGTTTTTTTTTTTCTTTTTAAATCAGCACATTCTAGTTGTTCAACCCATATAGTGCAGTCTATATTACTGTATATATATATATATTACTGTATTACTGTATAGACTGCACTATATCTGCTTCACTGTAGAATCTCAGAAGCCTGCCTGTCATGCAGCTTAAAACCCTGGGATGAAAGAATAATTCCTGAAACTAAAGGTAGCCAGTGCCATGCCTCATAATCTGAGCAGATCAAAGGCTAATCAAAGTGGGTTTTTTTTAAGTTATAATTGAAGCCAGTATCTTGGTTCTTATTTTTATCCTGTGAATCATTCTGAAAAGTATAAAAGTATAAAAAGAGACAATTTTCTATTATTTGATATGGGATTATATCATGATTTATTACAAATCTACATGCATTAATGGCCCTACACTAGAAGTATCAGTAAAGTTAATGGGATTCTTATTTTCCGCTGTTTCATTTGCTTTTCACACTTTAAAAAGTATTCTTTATGCCTTAAACTGACATATTAGCTATTAGGCAGCTTCTGTAATTTTCCCATGTGATCATCTTGGAAGATTCGGCTCAGAAAATCAGAAATCTGAGGCTAATTCAGGCATGTAAAATCCCTACTACTGCTCCAAGATCCAGCGTGCTTCACTAGTATAGTCAGTGCCAAGTTTTTAGACACTGGCTGAGTGACTATTATCAATTTCAGAAGCAATATGAAAATCACAATCATCTCCCATATATATGTCTAGTTGTCTCTCATACAGTTATTCTCATTAGTCCAACAATGTCTTCTTGACAAAAAGTTAGTTGGAGGAAAAAAAGATAAAAGGGGTGAGAGGAAACACCTCAAACTTTTGAATTTTCTGAGTGATTTGATCCTAATGATAGGAGACAGACTGGAATGGTTATTCATAGTACCAAAAGTGTGAAATACATTAACAAAACAACAACAACAACAACAACAACAACAAAAATTATGCCTCTGTCGGGTACGCTTTTTTTTTTTTTTTTTTTCAATTAATTTGTCCTTTCCATTCTTATGTTTTATACCACCCCTGACATAGGGTGGTAAAAAGGAATGGAAAACCATGTTGGCCAGTTTCTCAAACAACAGTGAAAGCAGCTCTATAGAGAAAAAAAGAGGATGATTTGGATTAATTTGAAGAGACTCAATCTAGTTTCTGAAAAAAAACAGCTGAAGAAAAATGTAGCACTAGTGAAAAAAAGCTATATTAAAGGAATAAACATAGTTAATGGACAGTATAAGAAGACTTTTCCAAACAGTTGTTGTACACATTGTTTTTTGCTTAAGCCCCTTTTCCAGATTTAATTCTAACTTTGAGTGATCACAGGACCCTAAGGTATTTTGGGCTCACAAAGAGCTCAAATTGCTCTCACAATGTTCAAAATTTCCTTCCTCTTCTGTTACGTTTCAGGCAAAATACTAACTAGTCCAAAACAATTCTGTCTGAAAATTTCAATGTCATATTTTGCTACAATGTATTTCTTATCTGGCAGAAATTATTCATAACAGCATAAAATGATACAAAATGATGATGAACATACAAGTTCAAGCAAAATGTATGGGTTTTAAATAAGACACCTGTTACTGATTCAAATAGAAAGCAATCAGTCTCTCTAATTGCTTTAGCTTAGAGGTAGTTCAAATATAAAGCAGCCATCACTGTGGGTTTGTTAACAGTTCAAGGAGAACAGAATTTACTCAATCAGTACCCTAAAAACACCCAATTAATTATTAATTTATTAATTAGAACTACTGATATGGGTTTCGGGCAATAAATTTTAGGGACTTTAAGAAAATTGAATACTTGGTCTTGCTGGTGCTGACTCTGAAGGGATATCGCCATTATGTGACTTACCAAAAAATTTTGCTGTCAAAAATACAGTGATGTATGAATGAGTAGTGAGAAAAAAGTAATGTAATGACTGTAAAATCTTTATCTAAACTCAGACTATTTATATTATCAAACTGCAATTAATGTTTTTACTTTTGTATACCTCCTGCTTCTGTGTTTCAGCCAAGAGCTAAAACTCCAAAATACAAATGGAAATGCTAAGTTACTTCCTGAACAGTGTTGGTCCACTAGCAATGAAGAAATTATTTATATTTTTTTATATTTTTTTATATTTTTTATATTTATATTTATATTTATATTTATATGTACATTTACATTTATATTTATATTTACATTTACATTTATATTTATATATTTTTATTCATAATAATAAAACTTTTGAATACACTTTCAGACACTGGATGGGGTTTTAGAGGCACCTGAATTCTCATTTGAACTGATCAGAAATTTGTAAACATTTATTTGCTGGTGAAAAGACTCTACTGGGCTTTATGAAGTTCTTGGATTTATTTCAATAATTCACTAGACTCTAAAATATAATTTTGAATGATATGCCCATATAGTACACATAGGCATCATGGAAATATACTGGTCTAATGGAAACTTTGAAATTCCACTGCATGCTTTGCAAAACAACCACAGTTGGCCTGGGATTTGGGGACCCAACAGTTTTTAGCTGACAGAAATAGATGAATGATATTGCAGAAGTGATTTTACAAAAGTGTGTTAAGGGAACCACTGCAATAATGGGCAAATAGGTGTACTTGACACTGATCCATTGTACTAATCTCTCAGATTTCTAAATTTGCAGCCTTGGCAGAGGAGATAACATTATCTGGTTTTCATGTTCTAGTACTCTGACTTTTCCCACCTTGCATGCCAGCAAAATTAAAATTTAGGGTTCTTAAATCATATGATACCTTACGATGGTTGGTCAGCTACAAAACACCTTTTTTACTTTTTTTTTTCTTCCTTTTTTTTTTTCCCCTGAAAGTATCATGCATAAGTGAAAACCCTAGTGATTACAAGGAAGTCTAAAGGAATAGCTAATACAGAGAGAATCAATATAATATAAACGTTTCACCAGACCAGCATACGAGAAAGCATAGGATGCAAGAGAGAGGCCTTACATTGAAATGTTCTCTACAGTCGCTCTCTTACAAAATGGTATAATGTGACATTTTTGATATTTTGAAATTTAAGACAAGATCTCTAAGCTCAAATGAAAGATGCTTTCACTAGGCCCATTTGTACACAGGTATCTACAGTTGCTAGTGAACTTCAAGCTCATGTTTCCTGGATTACGTTAAAAGATTTTAAATACAGCATCAGTAGATTAAACAGAGAACACAGCAGTCAATGCGTTAACTTCTTGATATCTGTTAAAGTTCCAGAGTTGAATCTCAAGACTAAGAGGCAAATAGCACTGAATCTGAATAGATTTTGAAGCTAAAAGTCATTGCTTCCAAAATTTAAATTGCCAAACTACGCCTACAATTGTAAAATATGGAAATAGTGACTATAGGAATGAGAAGTTGTTAAATATGACTGAGCAAATGGCTTCTCCATACTGTACTCACCTTGCTTTCAATAGGAAGAAAAGTTTTGGTGAAAATAGAAAACTGTGAATACTGTAAAACAGAGGTTCAGAGTATTTTTAAAGAATATATACATAGCTTATTTTTTATTCTTATTTTTATCTATTTTTAGTATGACACCTATGCCAAAATCACAAACATGATGCAGAGCCCTTTCTGGAAATTACAGTTGACTGCCCGAAGAAAACAAACCTTTATGTAGATGTTACTCATAAAGACACCCAGAAATATGAGTTATAAGGCAGAAAAAAATATGAATTATACAGGCAGTTGTAAATTGGCATTCTCCTGTGGTAGGTGATTTCTGCTAAATGTAATATGTTAAGTTTGCTTATACACAAAGTTTTGGTGTCATTTTGCTGACAGCAAAGCTGGCATTTCTTTTTGTGAATGACTAGTCATATTCACCAGAAAATCTCTCCCAAAAGCTTTGTGTCTGTTTTCTGAAGGTCATTTTGGAAAGCCTTCCAAATGCCTCACTTGTTTCTATGTTTTACTAAGGACTTTTTAGTGTGCTGCATGGATGAAAATCTGGGTCACTCAATAAATTAGTGAGAATCAATCTCCTGACAAGATGAATTTAAGGATAGAAATTTTGTTTACTATTATTTCTTAAATGATTTTAGTAGGTCATTTTCTGCACCTCACAACACTAAACTGTCCTAATTCCTAAATTGTCACAATTTGACATATTTCCCATAATGGATAAAGCTGGAATACTAACATATCAGCAATTTTATTAGGTATTTGGATGTATCTTTCTGACAGAGAAGATGTTACTATGGTGATGTGAAAGTCTTAGTGCCGTTGTGGTTCATAACCCCATAGATAAAGATATTAATACAAGGAGTTGTAGTGGAGACATTCAGATATCACCAAGCATTCAGCCTATGCTTGCTAATGTCTGAATGTTTTTCAGATTTTCTTCAATGTTTGTCTCTGAATAAATTGCTTGTTTTATGTTCTTAACATTTAAATATAAGATAGCCTTTTCATTTGTTCTGTCAGCTAAGTAGTACTTAAGGTGGCATATGCAGTTGTAACAAGAAAGTCACCATATAAACTCCTTAAGGCCATCTAGAACTTAAATGCATAGTCCATAAAAACTATTAAATAATAATCTTTAATTCTTTAAGGACAGAATGTACGAACACATCCCACAATTGCATTTTTTGCTGACTTATGGTATTTGCACCAGAAAGAAGCCTATTTTGTGTCCGCTTTTTGTGAGACAGTGAGAGATATACTAGTCTATAACCTCTTGGATCCAGTCAGGAAAATATATTTCTCTTACTCTCTGTTTAGGGTTTTCTCTGATTATTTCAGTTCCACAAGATGGCAGTACCTGATGAATAAACAGACCTGATTCCTCATGACAGCCAAATCTGAAATGATTTGGGAGTTTTAGCAGTTCTGCAGAAGTTGTTCTTTATTTCTGCTCTCCATTTTTTTTTATTATAGAAAAGCAGTAAAAAGTTCCCTCAATATTAGGAAGTGAATTTACTATGCCTAGGCATAAACCACATAATTAACTTGCTGGCATTGCTTTGCTGCTCAGAAATATTCACTTTAAACAAAATAAGTCATTGAGAAAATATATATGTGTAAAATCCCCTTGCTGAAAATACAAAACCTTTTTTATCTCAAATCTAGTTTTAAACTTCATTGCTAGACTTGCTATTCAAGTATTCTGTATACCAGTCACAGAATATAAGAGTACAATACACTGTAGTGTCTAATGATGAAGTGAACTGCACATTCAGGGTAGGAGGGCAGCAGAGAAGACTTCTTTTTAGCTAAGATGAATTATAACAACCGGTTGTGCTTCCATCCTCCCACCACAAACATACAAATAATTTTGGTGCATTTCTTTGTGCTGCTGTAGCTTGTTATCAGTGCTCATTAATCCTCCAAGAAAATATTTAATGAAGGTAATTTATTTGTGGCTTTGTAATGCACCCATATAGAGCAAACAGATATTGTCTATTTATCAACTAGCAATGCAATTGCTTCTTTTCTGCTCTAGGGGCTCCGTATCTACTGCTCACTTACCTGAAACAAAATTCTACCAATCATATATTTGTCTTCGTTCAGATTTAATTACTGTGATAAATCTTCAAATATTTTCCTTGTTATAACAATTTGAACAGCCAATAACTAAAATATGATAGGAAAGGTAAGCGCACTGTAGGGACTGATTTTGTACTTGGAAGATACAAATATTTTATTGTCATCACTAATACACACAGCTAGGAAATCTCATTTGTACATTTGACATATATGAAATGCAGACAGTCACACTATATACACCCATGAAATCTCTTTCTCATATGCACATTCTTTAATACATAATTCTTCCATACGAGAAAAACATGGATTTTAGGAAAAGAAGCTAGTTTGTTCTATGCATTTGTTTGTTATTGGTATGATTAACACCAAAAGTTCTACAGGAACTTAAGGAAAAATTTCTTAACTGTGAGGGTGACAGAGCCCTGGAACAGGTTGCTCAGAGAGGTTGTGGAATTTCCCTCTCTGGAGATCTTCAAAACCCGCTTGGCCGCAGTCCTGTGCCACGTGCTCTAGGTGATCCTACGTGTGCAGGGGCATTGGACTAGATGATCTCTAGAGGTCATTCTATGATTCTATGATTTACTATATCAAAAAGACCTCAAGAACTTGTTCAGCCACTTTCCTTGCCCAGAGGCAAGATCAGGCAGATATTGCTAGGCAATTTCTTTAAACTTTCTATTGATTTAGGTGCCTGAAGTTAGATTCCATATTAACTGTTCATTGTGCAGTTAATATCTATAAAATCTTTCTTAATTTTAGTGTACATTTTCCTTACTACAAAACTGATTATTACTCAATCAACTTATCCCACGAAGCATATAAAAACACTTTAATGCTGATGGTAAACCTTTCCCCTTCCTAAGATAGACTGTTATCCTGGTCTGCATTGGTCTTCCGAGTTTGAGGCTGTATTAACCCAATTCCTATCATTTTGCCTTAGAAGACTGATTTCTAATTCTTTACTCCGTTTCATTGTTAAATTTTCTCAGCTTTAGTGCATCTCAGAATTTAGGATCCAAAACCAGACATGGGATACGCTTGAGCTGTTAACATAATTAAAATAATAATCTCAGATACCCGCTAGATGACCTTATACCATACTAAGGTATACCCTTCTGTACACCCTAGCATAACAGTATGTATTAAACTTTCTATAGTTTACATAAATAAATTATGAATTCTATTTTATACACACTACATTGTAATACAGTATAAAATATTTATATAATTCAAAATATAATATAATTTTAACTGCAGTACTAATCAGTTATTCTCCCTTTTCTATCTGTATAGTCAATTCTTTGAGTAAGTACTTTGATTTTTGTTGAATTTTGTGTGACTGTTTTCAATCCATTTCTCCTGATCCTTTTATCTACTGATCTTTTTGGATTCTTGTTCTGTGTTCTTCAAAGATTGTAGTCTCTTACAGCTAAGAGTCATTCACAGATTCTAAAAATATCTTTCTTTCTACTATGCACTCTCACTTCCAAAGATAAAAAATATTTTAAGTTAGAGATGATTTGTTCTTGACAAATCCATACTATTTCTTATCACCTTATCATCATGTGAGTGCTTACAAACTGAATGTTTAATAACATATTGCAGTCATCTTCCAGAACTAGAAGTCAGCCAAACAATGTGCCCTGCTTTACCTTTCAAAAAGAATCAAGAGTAAGTTTGATTTTTTCGTATATTTGGAATAATTTTGGAGACACCAAATTCTCAGTAACCTTTTCAATTAAAGGAATGTTTGGACATGCTCTAATTACAGAACTCAAGGCTATTTTATCAAGATATGTTGTTGCCATGTGCAACTAAACAATGAAAGTAATTTAGGGAATAAAAGAGAATTAGCCGTGCAGCTTTTAATCAATACTGCTGATTTTATAGAATTATTGTATCATCAGCAATTTCTAGAGAAAAGAAAAAGAGCTTATTTTATTCCAACACTTACTAAAATTAATCAGGAAGACCTACATTATTATAAGTTCATCACCTGCAATTGATAAAGACTACAACATTTATGTAATAAATCTAGACATGTGATACAAAAGTAAACATGTTGTGCATTGAAAAGATTAAAAAGTGACTGCAAACCACAATCAAAATGATCAGTTTTGATCTGGTTCTGGAGTTCTTAGGCCTCCAGTGCTGAGTATTTTATATAGTTTATATATATATATATACACATATATATCTGTAATCATTGATTACAGGAGATGTAAAACTTGACAAGTCACTGATAAACTCTGATTTGGATTGGCCATTATTCTCATATACTTTTTTTCTGATGGATATGACTTGAATACCCAGTAGCATAAGACAACTACTTTCTACAACATGAATGAACCAGAATCTACAAGCTGTTCCTAAATTTCTGTGGTAATGTCAATGGCCAATGCCTAACTAAGCAACAATTTTTCTCAAATGAAAAGTGCTAGCATTGCAAAATACTCAGCAAACTGCTCCATGCTCAGGAAAGTACATCACTCAAGAGAATATTTATGTGAGAGAATAATTTTTGTTCTCTTTGGCAAAATGTCCGTCAGTACTTAAAACAGTATTTTTTATCTCCTTTTCTCCTCTTTTACCCCTCACTTCTCTCTCCCTCAGATCAGAATCTTTATCTCCTCTGATATTTGAGTTTTCCTCCATTTTAGTTATTGATGTTACAGATACTCCTTCCCCATTTATTTTACAAACATCTGCTGCAAGAAAAATCCTATTGGGTTGGAGGGGACCTCTAGAGATTCTCTAGTCCAACCTCCCTGCTCCAGAAGGGGCACTTACTTAGAGCACGGGGCACAAGGTGGCCCATCCTGGCCGGTTTTGAAGATCTCCAGAGAGGGAAATTCCACAACCTCTCTAGGCAGCCTGTTCCGGGGCTCTCTCACCCTCACAGGAAATAAGTTCTTCCTCATATGGAGATGGAACTTCCTGTGTTTTAATTTGTACCCATTACCCCTTGTCTTGTCACTGGCCACCATGGAGAAGAGCCTGGCCCCATCCTCCCTACATTCTCCCATCAGGTACTTGTGCATATTGATACAATCCCCTCCTAGTTTTCTCTTCTCTAGGCTAAACAGGTCTAGCTGGCTTAGTCTTTCCTCATAAGACAGATGCTCCAGTCCTTTAATCATCTTTGTTGTTCTACGAGCAACAAAGTTGATTAATTTCTCATTCATTTTTACTGCTAATGCAAGAAAGGATAAATAGTAACAAAAATAAGATTTTAACTAGGTTTAATTTCAGGCTTTTAGGTACCTAACTGAAAATGGAAGATTACTGCAGTTCTAGTTTATACTTAAAATTAGGAATTTTCCTGACAGCCTGCTGTACTCTTACGATCTTTATATATTCATATGAATTCTGCCAGCAATTACCAGGGTCCAAAGAATCATCTTTGTATGACTCTACATATGGCATTTAAGGTAAATCTCACTGTCTCTCTGATCTATATTCTCTTCGTGCTAGGTTTTTAAATATAAATTGAAAGGCTCTTTACTAGCTAAATCTACAGCTCAGTATTTGGTGAATTCTCCCATGCCCTATACCTACTCAGCTCAGGCATTTTATGATCGATGTTTCTTCTTAAGGCCTATCCCTATTTATTGTTGTAAGATAACAAAGAAGCGGCAGTACCACTATCATCTTTTCTTTTCTTTTTTTTTTTTTAATATGAGAAGACTGGGAAAGTTGGAAGGAAAGGACTTCTCAGTGATCATGAATAAGATCACAGGCAAAGCAAAATCACCAAAAATACATAATTCTCTTCATTTTTAATTTATTTCCTACTTCTCACTAGCACTTTCTATACCCTCAAGAAATGTCAGAACAATCAAATAAGCCTCTCTTCTCCTCAAAAAAAAAAAAAAAATCTTTAGGATCAGCTAACCCTTATGGAGCTTGCAGATGAACAGATAAATTATCCCCTTCATACTCCTGACTCCTGAATTGATTTTCAATTACTGAAAAGTAAATAAATAAATAAGTAGTAGTATAGATCACATAGTGTCCCTGATGCTCAAGGTCTAGTAGTCAGTTCCTCCCAGGTACATTTTTGAGGCTTAAATATACCAAGGAATGGGTCTTCTGTCACATTCTTCTGAAGAAAATGGAATATGTGAACGAATGGTTCAGATGGCAACATGAAACCAAATTTGTAGTCCCTCAAACACATTTTTTTTTTGATTTATTAAGAATGAAAGTGACAGGTGATTTTTTAATCTCAATTAAAAGAGAAAGGTGCAGATGAAGAGGGAGATAGATGTCACATTAGCAAACTGCCTTGGAATGCCGATAACACTATTCAACCGTGTTGTACAAATAAATCACTACAAATAACCCTACCAGCAATCAATCATTTAGAATTTAGCAGTGTAGAGCCTGAAACTCTTACATGCTTTTACATATAGACAATACACACTTGAGTCCCTCTGTACATCATTCTGCGCTACTGGAAACCTAGTGAGCTGCTTCCATCCATCTTCTGCTTGTCACATAATTGTTATTTAGAGATAATGCATAGCCTTGTGTTGTCTTACTTTGAGCCTAGGGCAGTGTCCCGTGATTATAATCTCTCCTCCTCAATCCCTTAGCAATAGCAGTCAAAGTGACACTTGATGTTTCATATTTTATATATCTCACACGGAAAAAGAAGATACTTTTCAAACGCTCCCTGATTTTTTTAAAGAAATATTGATATTAAAGGATATTAAATTATATAGGGTTATATTCAGGTATCTAGGTCTGAATATACCTTAGCTATTCAGGCTTACCAAAAAAAAAAAGACAAAAAAAGACAAAAAAAAAAGAGATTGATTCAGAGGAACTAGGCATCTCCTATTGTGTCTCTTGCATATGGGTTCCTCTCTCACTCTCCTGATTAAGCAGGAAAGCTAAAGACTGCCAGGTCATCTCTTCCTCTTTCTGGTTTCACTGTTTTCATTCTGTTGTTCTTTTTTCCTTACCAAAATGTGCAAAATCCCTAGGCCTTTTGATTTCTTCACTAGCCTTGCCAGGAATTTTACTTGATATACTGTCTCAAGGTGGAAAAGTAGAAAACATGCATGAATGCACATGCACAGCATCTGCATGCAGCAACAGAGGCCACCATATCTCTTTCTGAGAGGCCAGTGGGAGTAGAAAGGGTTATGTTTACAGTGTTTATAAGCATTTGCCTAGCTTTCCTCTGTCTCTTGCTTCTGATTGACCTTTTTTGACTATAGTAAATGAAAAATGGATGGATGCAGCTTCTGCTAGTTTGCTCAGCTACTGGTACCGTACTCAGCAACAGGATTTAGTCAAGCTTCAGAGACCTCTAGAACAGATAAGTCTGAGCCTGTTAATCACTCTAGTGAGGTCCCAGATTTCTTTCATCTGAGATGCACAAAGTAGCCAGAGCTGAGTCCTGTTGACGGGCAAGTCCTCCTAAACATCAGTACTAGTGGAGAAGCTTTAAGCCAGTTTACTGTCCAGCAACACCAAGAAAGATCTGAAAAGTAGGGACCATGGTGTTCAGACCTCAGAAGTAGGATCTCCCCTAACCCATATGAACCCCTGCTCTCATAGCTTTTAATCTTGCAATAGAGTGACTGACCCAAAGGTCGCTGTTGTTCTGCAGAAAAGACCAAACGGAGATAAACCCTTAAACCTATAGCCTTCTTTCCATTCTCTCCTTCTTCAAGAATTTTAATTCCTCCAGTCTCCACTGAAAGATGTAATTACTGAAAGAAGAAAATACCATGAAAATAACAGTTCAGGAAACGAATAAATGAAGTGAAAATTTCCAGTGGCAAATTCTCTGTTGTAAGATAACAGCATTACCACAAGAGGAATTGTATTAACTGGCTAATGGAGTCATCAGATATGGCCTTAAGAATAGTGGAGCATAGCATGAGAAAAGAGGAGATAGAAATAAGGAAGCATATTATAAACATTAAGCATGGTATTAATTATTACATTGTTAAAAAGACGGCATTGTGACCAAATAAGTCACTGTTCCATTGCTACTGGTGTGGAAAACACCTTTTCATGTCAGAGAATTAAAGTTGCACATTTGCTATTTGGTAGTGGTTCATGTTTGCTGTAGTCATTCAGATTTTAGCCTGAGTGTTATAACTTTATGCTTATATCAATTTTTGTCTCCCCGCTAAAATCAAGCAATTGCCTTTAAAACCTTTACTGTTAACTTATAACTACTTCCATTTCAGTTACTATTGGACAGAAAAAATGTGTTCTGATTTGAATGGATTAAAATATATATGTATAAATATGGATTGTGTGCATACCCATACCTATGTATATATTTTTAGTTTCTGCTTAAAAAAAAAAAAAAGTGAAAACTGAACATCAAACTATGTTTTCATACAGCTTATTTGACCTGGTCTAGACTTCCCAAACTGACTAAATAAGGATGTATGTAAATCCATGACTTGGTAAATGCTGTAGCACTGTAATGCCCCAAATTCATCTTCATGAAATTTTTCAAACAGAGAATTGTGTGAAAAGCATCTTACAAAACTAAGATTGGTTGAGTCCAGAGTTTTCTACTTCAGAGTTAACACTGACCTCCTAATACTTTCAATGCTCAATTGTCACCTCAGCCAGAATTGCCATTAAACTGAGTTAATCACGCCTAGTCTGCTGACAGTTGTCCATTACGATTTTAAAAAAGATTCACTAGTTTCATTCTTCTAAAAACTTTTAAGATTTTCCCACAAGAGCAATGGAGAGAAAGAGCTACACTTCAGAGCATTAAAAGTAAATCATTTCTCATCTCTTCCTCTTATGTTACGTTGCCCCTTGTTTCAGCTATCTTACCAGTCTTATATTTCTGGCATCTTCCCCTTAGTTATACTGATTAACATGAGCATTCTGTCTTTGTCATTATTCTTTTCCACGGTATGTAGTAGAGAGGGAACTGGAACTAATTGGAAATTTTCTCTCTTAGACCAAATAGACATTCTGACATTTTACTAGCTGATATGTTTGTACAATTTTATTGTTACAACTACCACTTTCGTAAAACAACAGAGCTAAATAGTAAAAGGATTCTAACAGAAAAGATAATATCAGGAAGTCAATTTTGCAAGGACCCTATGCCAATTAACAGCTGCATATTAATAGATTATTAATAGATTATTAATAAATAGATTATTAATATAATAATCTATTAATCTTGGAACCCTAATATTTTAGAAGTCATATAACCTGAGCCATAGCAAAAGTTTTTCAATTCTTTCTCCTACTTTAGAATAACAGTTGCACAAATCTTAAGGTGATACCATGAACATACATTGCTGTTAAACCTGGCAAGATAATGCTGTCTTGTTTAATCACTAGACTGGATTTCCTTATAGTTAGGTCTAATTTGCTGGGACATCTCAGTAACAGGCTAGTAACTTGTCCCCAGGGAAAAAGAGCTTGCACATTACAGAAATATTCCATCATTATTGCCCCACTTGACAAGCTCAGGAAAAGTAGCCACATATGGTGGTTGCCTGAAAGGCAATAAAGCACGAGTTTGAGGGCCAACACACTCAGTGCGTTTTTAAAATTAATTAATCTCCTGTGTTTCCTTCCTCTTGTCTTGGTATCTCTGCTCACTTTTATTGTCCTGAACTGGCAGCTGGGGTAATATTTGTTGACACTAGCAACACTGCTAAAAAACAGCACATGTCCCCTAAGCAGAACCTTGTCAGTGCTGCCCATTTATCCAGCACTGTGTAATTGGGCAAGGTCAAATACTGTTCCTATTTGTTCCTAGATTTTCATAGTCCCTAAGGTGAAGAATGCTTCCAGTTTGTGATCCAGTGGGTCTAGGGCCATTAAACTTTCAGTGACTAGTGTAGCTCTCCACATTTTTTGAATTAAGAATTATAGATCTATTTAAGGTATGGGAGTGATATATCAACATTGATAACATTTGGAAAAGTTATAAAAAACCTACTAAACCCACTTCCTTGATAGTATTTACTGCAATTGGATCAGCAATGCTTTTTCTTTTGTTGAGTTGCTTTTCAAATTATTTCTTAAAAGGAATAATATAGAATTCTACATAAAGAAAGTGTATAGTACTATTTATCCATATTCATATAATAAACATGTTGCCTAGAATTTGTGGCACATTCAGATCATGTAATTAAAATCTGATAACATATTGCTGAGAAATTGGGAGAAATTTTGTCCTGTCTCCTATTGGTAAACATAGTTTGCTACAATGCTACCCCTAACCTACTGAAAATTCTACCATCCCAAAACACTCAAATTTCATATCCTCAAATGCATGCATTGCCTTCAAGAAGATTGAGAAAGGACACACTAGAAAGTGCCCCAGGGAAGTCAGCAGCAAAATTACTGGTCATGTATTGAGTAATGAAAGAGTCGTAGAAGAAAAAAAGTTCATTTTGTTTGTTCATTCCATAATGAAAACTACAGGCATAGTCATCAATCAGTTGCACAGATAAAGAATACAGATCACTATATTGAGCCATGTCAGGGTCCATAGACTTTCTCTTTAATGATAACTCATGTGGGAATTAGCATTATTAGATGGGAAAGTTTCAAAAGCAGCCTTAGAAAGATAGCAATAGTGATAAAGTCACTAGAATGCAAGAGAGAACATCTCTGTGATTCTTCTAGTAAAAAAATGAGGGCAAGAAGGAGAGATGATTCCGTGCCATGGCCATTAACGTAGAATTAGTACAAGAATGTATTGTGTAAAGGATTGAGTACCTGTGTACCTGTCCCCTAAATTTCTTTATCTCTATGAATAAATAAATATATAGACCCTAGGAGGAAAATTCATGTATCCTTGATCTCATGATAGACAACTCATTCAATTCCCAAGTGTGGCTCTTGAAGTAGGTTTTATATTTACATTGAGATAATTTATTTGTTATGGACATGCAGAGAACGGACAGATGAATTATACCATCTTCTCTTATATTATGCATTATTAGGTTTATTAAAGAAAGTTTTCTATTCTATATAGTCAGCAACTATTTTCAACAATGTTGTTTAAATGGATTATATCTTATTTAAGCACTATACTTCAAAAGTGAATTTCAGCAGGTGAAGAAGAACACGCTCTCGCATGCATTTATAAGAGAAGCAAAATCTCAACATTTCAAAAGATTCAGAGTCAACAAAAGAGTTAAAATGTATGTTGTCATATAGATCTTCTCCCAAGAGACTGCTATTTGCAAAGTCCAGGACACAGATTTCCCTTCCATGCTAACACTAATGTAATGCTCTTATAGAAATAAATAAATAAATAAATAGTGGCCCTCTAAACCTTACTTTTGCCAGAATGCAGAGAAGTACAAGGATGTTCAACAGTTCTATGTTTCCAGGAAGACTAGTGATTAGGAGGAGATTATAGTTATGTCTTGTGATGAAATATATTTGTCACTGTATCACAAATATAAACTCTACAATCTAATAATCAAAGGTACAGACTGATTAATAAATTCAGCTTAACTTAAAGGAGATGGAGACATGATGAATGAGGAGACAGTTGATGGATGAGGGGACAGTTGACCTTTTGGGGACAGTGCTTTGATAGGATCAAGTTGTTCACAAGGGAGAGGGGAAATGTTCCTGCTACACACTACTTCACTAGAAGCAGGGTGTATATTATACAGCTTCCTATGCTAAAGTTTTGAAAAATAAAAATATCATAGAAAAGAACTGTATGCTATTTTACTGTTTAATGTGTGAGAATTATAGAGATGATGTGACATGGTCAGGAAGAAACCTCAGCTGTAGTGACAAATTAGCAAGACAGAGTTGCACACAGTGTTATCTACAGACTCATAGAATCGAAGGCTTAAGTATGCCTTCAAAGAACAGGGTGCAGCCAGCATGCAGATACCTAAACTATCTGGAAACAAGTTAATAAGCACACTGAAAGCTGTCTAGACCAGATATAAGAAGGTCGTAATTAAGTTGCCTGGAGAAGTCTGCATCTCTGTACTCAAAAGAGGTCATTTAGGGCCAGCCCTGTCATTCAGTGCGTAATTTCTCCAATAGAAGCTCAGTCTGGGAAGTTCTGACTAGAGAAGTCATTTGAACATATACGACTATTTATTAAATCTTGTTCTCTGATAATTCCAAGCTGCTCAGAAAGCTTTATACCAAACCAGAATCCTCAGCGAAGGATTTTCTTCTAGATCAAGGTAAGACAGAATCGCCCAATTCAAAACAAGCTAAGGTTGTCTTGGTTTTACTTTGACTCTCTCTGTGTATCAGCCCATCTATAAAATGTCACTTTTCTACTCAGAAGGAATGTTGTGAGACTAAATAAGATTATGAAAGCCTGACATGTATTCTCAGATGTATACCCTTATTAATATCCGAGAAAACCATGTCGTATTTACTATAATCTTCCTTCAGCATTAGTGATACTATCTTGAGCCAGAAAATCTCAAATACTGCCCTTCAGTGGGATTTGGTTTCCTATTTGCAGCCAAGGCAAAGCCCAAAGTTGCAGCTTTAATGCAAACATAACTTTAATATTTGCTTTGCAGAGTCTGAGCAGTGAGTAGTGACTGCTTCCAAACTACTTTTCTGTATTTTTCCAAAGCATGCGCAAATAAGAACAGAATAAATTAAAAAATAAAGAAATAAAAAGCACTTAAAAACACATTTTTAAAAAGAGTTAAAGTTTTAGCAGCTCACCGATTTAGCAAAAGACTATGCAGACATCCAGAAGTTGCATGGGAAGTACTGTGATTACAATAGCACTGGTATTAATTGCATCCCGTGACACACTTCTTATTACAGTTACAGTTTTATAACAGTAAATGGGAGTCAGAAAGATACAACGTATAGCATAGTTTCCAAACTGAGTAAAATCAGGTTTGTCCTTTAGAAATAGATAAAAGAGCTACAGCTGAACATCTGTAGAGACGTTCTGTCGAAAGATCATGAGGCAGTGACTTTTTTTCCAGGCAGTTTCATCCCTTTGAGGCAGAAAGTAGCATGCATCTCCTTTCCATGCTTGCAGAATGCAGTACACAAACACTGTTCAAATTTCAACAATAAGAATCTCTGTTCTCTGTTAAGTAGATACTGCAAGCTTTGAATAAAAGCCTTTAAAAGCTCAGCTGAAAGTATTCATTCTGTGGGGAATATGTAAATCTGGATGAAATCTTCCATTCGTTTTTAATTTCACTATGGTAAGCCTCTTAATTAAGGTGATTAAAGGACTGAACAAAACCCTATATTTACATCCTTTGGAATGCCACAATGAGTAACAATAACACTGTTTATGGGAGGGAAAAAATCAGCAAAGATCTTTCTAAATGGATTCATCAAACAGAACTTGTTATTTAAGCAGCTGATAATTAATGATCCTCTCACTTAGCAAGAGCGCCTAAGAGTTAACTCTCTAGTAAACACACCAAAGAGAAAGAGCCAATGGCAAAACAAACAAACAAACAAAAATAAACATAAAAAAATCAAATGTGCAAACGTGCTGTTTATGGATGACCATATGAAAGTATTTCACAAGGAATAGCTAAAGACATGCATAGAAAAAAAAATAATCAGAGAGTTTCTGGAGCAGACAATTAAAGTTACGTAGGACTCCAAAAGAAATGAGTGGAAATATTTTTTGGAATGATGATCCAGGGAAAGCAGAATTTGAGAATCTCCTGGTGCCTGTTTATCTCAATGAAAAGTGTCTACATGGAATCAACATCTAGGCAATTTTCCTTCACCATTCAGAAGGGGGAGAGAGTCTCTCTCCTGAAAAAAAAAAAAAAAAAAAAAAAAATCCCTCAATTCTTATTCATCTATTTCTCAGCAAGGATGGGAACTTAAGAAACTCACTTATTAAAACGAAGATATAATTCTCTCATCTGAACCACACTGATGTTCTGGGTAAATTACATGTGCATTTTTTGCTTATTTTCTCTGTAAAATATTTGGGCAACAATTTAAGGAACACCTACATGAATAATCTCTATACATGCCAAGATTGTGTTGTTCATCTGTTTATTTATTGTATTACCTCTTGGTAATATATCAAATCATTAATTAACAGAAATCAAGTACATATATATATATATATACACATGAAACCTGCTTTCCCAAAAGAAAGTGTAGTATTTTTCAGTCATCAGTGCTTTGTAAGGGCATTCATCTTTTTCTGGAAGAATGCTGTTCTGAAAGAATGGGCTATAGGTATTATTCAATCAAGTATTCAATCAAAAATATTAACTTTATCTCTCATTTCAAAACATGTCAGTAAACCCATGTCTGTTTAAATATTCTTTCACTCAGACATCTTTCTTTTCCAATGACAATGAAATTGTCATTTTTTAAAAGGATTCAATCCTCAGGTAAACTTATGAGCAGTTATTAACTTTAGAGATTGAGGAATGGGATTCTATTGAAGGAAGAATTGCTTATGAGGTTGTGGAGAATGATTATATTTGGTATTCTATCATGGATCTCTCTCCTGGGGTATTAAATGAAGATTATTTCTAAGGGTGCTGATCAATATAGGTAAATCAATATAGCTGAGTTTCATTTACAAAATGCTCTTCATTTACAAAATGAGAGACCTACTCTGTCAGAAAATATCCTCATAACTCATGGTCATGTTAGTGTTAGATATTTATGCACTCCACGTGAAATTTAAGCAATATTCGACAGAGATATACCTTCTACATCAGCTTAGTATTCATCTAAAGCTTTTTTTTGCTGTATGATTTTAAGGATAAAAATTAGTTTAGGCTACTACAGACAACAATACCATCTTTGAAAATCAGACTCAGAAACTAAAATGGACTATCCAGAAATAGGATGTTCTCAAATAAAGACTCTATTTTAGATTTTAGATGTTATTGTGCAAAAATCCTTGAAGTTTCTCTGCTTTTCAACAAATTCTTGAGGTTTCTCTGCTTTTCAACAGTACTAAGAAAGAAAAGAAAGTTTCATGTTCACTGTTTAATTTCAGTACTGAACTCACATCCTTGTGGTCTTTGTCCACCATTCCCTTTCACAGATCGACTGTGGTCTCAGAGCTATCTTTCATTAATGGCTTGTGCTTAATTACCTGAGCTTCAGGGAATTATTTATTGTTTAAGCATCGACAGATGTGGAATTTTTTTGTAGGGCCCATGGAAATAGATCTCACTTTTCCAAACCATTTCCAGCTGAAGGATGATGGGGAGGCCAAGCTCCCTCTCCAGTCATGAGACCGTGCTAACTCCAGCCCTGTCATCACAATTCTCTTGTGTTGAGTAACTACTAATATCTCCACTGCTACGCAATGCTGGTACAGCTGTCCTAACAAAATTATGCTAAGAGAGGCTCCCAGTATTTTTCAAGAGGGAATTTTCCCACTGGCATAGTTACACCAGTGCTCCAAGCAGTATAAACTAAACCAACTGCAAGCTGTAAGCACAATAGTTTCCACATCAAGGATTTTGTTGGTTTACTAATGAAAATGAAAGGTAATGGTTTTTCACAATCAAAGGCAAGGAGTAAGTAATAGTTTTACAGTAAAATATGGCATTAGAACCTGGCTAAATACAAGTTTAACATCATAATTTTAGAGAAAACTTATGAAGACTTTGATGATATACTATGGGCATTTGGTGGAATGACAGCTATTAACAGGTATATAACTACAGCAATAATGATGCCCATCTATTCTTAAACTCTCTATTTGGAGAAATCATATTCAGGTCAGGTTTTGGAACCACCTCTCAGTCCTGCCTACCTGTTTTTCCTCCCCAAATTTTGATATATTATAATCAAGTATTACTATAATCACTCAGATCTATCACATATGAATTGTAGAGTCTAAACATGAAAACAATTATAAAGGCTATATAACAAAAAAATGCACTCATGAAAGAGAAAAGTGGAGAAGTGGCCATAAGATAGGAAGTATTAATTACGTTGGTAATAATAATACAGTAATAACAATAATTCCAGAATATATAGAACATGTTTTCCTAATAGAAACTCAGATATCATTTGTTTTCCTACAGATCTTCTGCACTGGGACTTTTTTTTTCAGCACTCACATTTCAAAGAACAAAAAAAAATCCCCCCAATAGAGACCTCATCTTCCCCCAAACCTAGCTATACTGTATCTATTGACAAACAATATATTTCATCTGTCATAACGTCTCCACTACATGTTATGCAAATATAAAGATATATTTACTTATATGCAAATACAACACAGGTGCAGAAGTTGCAGGATTGCAATTTTGAAAACATCACCACCATCACCACCAGTAACAAAAACAAACAAAACAAACAAACAAGCCCAATCATTTTTACATTTTCGTTTGAAAATTCATGCAGGGGAATTGTTATATCTCTGACTTCTGGCGATGATGCAGTTGTACTGGAAATTTAGCTATACAGTGAGCAGAAGCAGCCAAAATCATGGCTGTAATACTAAAAACAAAAGCCAATTAGTATTCTACATCTGTATCCCAACATTGACATTTGGAACAGTTTGTGAAGGTTTCTAAACTCTGAAAGAAATCTTTTGTGACCTCAAGGCAGTATATTACACTGGAGGCATGGACTATTTCTGTTGTATTCAGCTTTAGTAGTGGGAATATGGCAATCCTATAACAGAAATTCTGCTGCTACTCACCGGTGTTTATAGCATATGATTTTTAATTACTCCTTGGTACTCCAGACACTGTCAGCAGAGCAGTGTGTATTTCATGTTTAAAGTTCCACATTTGAGTGCATATGCAAAAATAACGAGCGTGCTGTAAAAGACCAGCGTGGGTCCAAACCGTAGGCTACTCTACCTGGTGAATGAAGTGGAGGGGAGCACATCAGGACAACCCCCTGACCTTCCCGCACAGAGACAGCACTTCTCGTCCGACCACTAAAATTTCCCAGATCTGTCAAAAGAACATAGAAAAAAGCATTTTAGATGCATGCAAAAGAAGATTTTAAATGTTGTTCCTAGCATGACACATATTTTTATTTTTATAAAGTCGACAGTTCTTTTTCATATCTTAATCTGTAATAGTAAGGCTTCTAAAAACCTATTTCCATTGCAAAGATTTCCATGTTGTATCAGCACTTTGTTACTCTTTTCAATGCACTAGGATATGGTGTCAAAAGACACACATCAGGCTATATACTGTTTACAAAAGACATTTAATAGAGCTTTTATTTCTTCTTGCCATACCCTGTTGATTTCTTTCACCAGTAGAAACCACCCATGCGCACTGAAAAAATAAAAGTGGAGATAACACTTTGTCTAACGTGCTGGCTGGAGACTGCTATTAATATGTCATGTGGATAATACAGCGCGTGACATATTGCAATGAGTAGGGAGCGTCAACTGCATTGTTTGTAAGATTAAATGTGGTTCACAGCAGCTTTATTTTCCTTAAATACTCTCTTTCCTTCTGATTTCTCCAGTGTCCTAAACATAATCCAGGTGTGGGTAAGTATTTCCTGCCTACAAGTTTTTTCAGCAGGTGAATAAAGCATTATTTCACTTTTTGTGCAAAAACTTTCGAGTGGGTCTGCAAAATGCTTTTACAAGAAGCTCGTCGGGTTAACTTAAAGCCTTTCAAAGAGAAGACTGGATTATTATGTTTACCACAGGGAATACTGGATCTAGATTCACATTTGAGGTGCAACGCTATGCTCTAGCCTGGGTATGTGCTGTAGAGCAGATACCAGAGCTCAGTGCAGATATCAGACTGAAAACTTCCTCTGTTCCGCAATGAAGGCAATATGTCATGCAAAATCTTTGCTTACTCACAGTTGTTCTGAAGACTAGAACTTTTCTCTCTAATGTGGACCAAGGGGAAGATTACTGAAAATAGGGATACCCAAAGAAGAAATCTCCGAAAATGACACAGAAGTGTTTAAAAAAAAAAAATAAAAGCAAGGTGACCAGGATGAGCAATAAGTAGCAACTACACGAATACTCTAAGACCTATAGCTCTACCTGCTCATGTACAAGTAGAGACCAGGATGCCAGTATGAGGTCAATAGCAAGAAGCAATCTTGCTGTGGAACAGAACTATTACTTGCTTAGCTACATTTTGCTGAGAGTTCTTTGTCAGACTGACAGAGCTCCACATCTTGCTTCCTCCTCAATATTACATTAAATTGAAATTCAGTAATTTTCAAAAGCAGTATAAGAGCTGTTTTTTCATGGATTTCATAGTGGATAATACATTATATATAAGCAGAAAGAAACTTATGATCTTTTCAACTGATTATTAACATTTTTACAAGATGTCTTTGGTAGTCTAAAATTTAAATGTATCTGGATCTGTAGGCTAGGCTATGCAATTGTTTTCATTTCAAAGATGTATTCAAACAGGTAAGAGTAGATGAGCTTCAGACAAATTTGACCAAGAAGTAGGGCATCATTCCCAAATTATACACAATTTTAATAGGCAATAATTAAAGGAATATTACATTACATCCTAAAATAAGTGCACAGAGTGTTGCAAAACCATCCAGAGAAATTTCATTACAAAAATGTTATCTACTGAGTGCTACCTAACACTACATCTGCGGCAAGGTAATTATTATTTTCTTTATTTAGAAAGTACAGGGCTATTATAGCCCTGCATGACCATTTTATTTGGATGAGATCGCACTTTGGAATGAAAAGTTTTCAAAGTAATATCTGCATCTCATTGGTGTGAGACTTTGCGTCTATAGCATTATTTATATTTGTGCATAGTCCTGAAATTTTCTAAATGAATGATATATTGACATACAATTTACATACATCAGAATAGATATTATCATAAGCATCACTTCCTTCTGCAAAATTAGGAATATAAAAATTATGTTTTAGTCTTCCTGTTGATATCAGGATTTTATCAACAGTTATGTGAAACCTATACTTCAAGTCTTCCATACGCACTATAAAAAGAAAAAGAAACTGCCCCAAACTATATGGTTCAGAGAATCAAAAAGTTGAACAAACCAAAGTATTATTAGTGCAATAATCTAAACAGCTAGTAGCTAGTAGCATAGGATTGATTTTCTAAAATATATAGACAAAAGGGCAAGAAAGAAATCTTTCATATTCTAAAAAGTCTTTGATTTTTTTTAATAAATTATCTGAAATTTTTCATAAGCTTGATAAAAATATTTAAATTGACACCTTAATTTGGAATGTCAAACTGTTTGAAGGAATGCCTGCCATTTTAGAAAACATTTTGTCACGAAAAACGTTTAATTGAAATACTGTTCCTGGAGGATTAAATATTTCAATTGGAATGTAGATCCTGATATCTCATAGGTTTATATGCTTTTATCCTTGTTGCTAAGTTTTTATTTACTATGATGCCCATCTTGGAAACATGTCAACACAAAAGAAGGAAAATGTGTGACACCTAAACTGTAAATCTGTACAGCAAATTTCAAAGTTTAAATAATATAATTTTACAAAAGCATATTTCCATGCTTCTTTATTTTTCCTCGGGCAAAGAAGCTCTATATTTAAATTAGCTATATCAACCTGAAGGATTTTATTTCCTGTTTTATATTTGGACTGTGATGTGACATACATATATGCATACATCTATGTCTCCAAATCAAAAGCATTAAAAAAAACCCTATGTGTGACTCAGTTTTTTATTTATTCAAACCAACTAATTTCAAATTAAAGAAGATAAACAAGCTCTGAATTTCGACTCTTTTTGGCTCTCTGTTAGTTCTGAATAACACATTGTTTTTCTTGTTAGTATATAGTGAAAAAAAAAGGATTAACAGGTGTAAAAGCAGGGCTTCCATTGAAACAACAAATAAAAGCAAAGCTTAAATGGAAGAAATTGTGTAGGATCATGTGCGCAGTTCCCCCTTCTTAAAATAGTAAGTCCAATATGGAAGAAATTAATGAAAGGAAAATTTAAAATATTTCCTGTGAATCTCAAGCATTTGATATCTGGCTATACTGAGGGGTGAAAAAAATATATATATATTTAAAACGTATTTTAAAATAACTATTATTTTGCATTAAAAACTCTAAAAATAGATAAGAGAATAGAGGGACAGAAGGCAGCGTTAGATGTGGACTTAAACTAGCCAAACCACTTATAAAGCACAAACTAAATTAAGGCAGAAAAATGCTTGCTGATCATGCTGTGTGAGTTTATACTAATTTATGTACTAGTTTTTTCATAGAGTTTAAAGGGACATTATACCATATAGATGAAAACGTCTTCTTTTGAGCAAAATAAGCAACACATGAAGGTACCTAAAGTTGAGTAAAAAGTAGCCAATATTGCTAATGAGGTAAAAATAGCTCCAAAACAAAATTCTTAGGCCAAGGACAAACATACTCATTTTGTTGTCATTACAGAATAAAAAGTCTTCTGTTCCTTATATTTGAAAAACATGACTAAGAAATGAACCTGGAATTGGAACTGTAGTTCTTCTAAAAAGGCAAAATTTACAGGGAAAGGAATTATATTAAGAACATGGTTTCCAAAATTCCATTATACCCTAAATCAAAGACATGATTTAGACATGTACACTTTAAACAACAGGAAATATAAATGTTGTTTTAATAGCCTATATATTATAGGGTATAGAACAATGAAAGAGAGATATTAGAAAAAAAAATGACATGCAGGATTGCAATGAGACCTTAAGCTGGATGCATATAATACTCATGGAATTTCAAGATTCTCAAAGAAATTAATGTGTCATTTTGTACTGACATGTGCCTGAAAAGAGGTTGTAGTGAGGTGGGGGTCAACATCTTCTCCAAAATAACTACCAATGACTCGATAATCTCAAAGGTGTTTTCCAACCATAATGATTCTATGATCCTATGAATTCCTAGGCACACTAAGTTAAATAGGAGGAGCTGCGTTGTTAGATTCACCGATAGACCTCAGTAAGAATAATTTTTAATATTGACAATGTCAACGAGATTTCTAAGAGATAGAAAAGAGATTTCTCAGATGATGGAAAACTCATCTTAGCAATATTCACATAGAAACACAAATCTCCATCTTTTAAAAATGACATATGGTAAATATGACTTCTAGGTGACAAAGAAAAGGCAAGATCAAGTATTTTAGAATTCTTATTGCCATTTATGTTGTCATTATTTGTTATGAGAGGCTTTTGAATACTTAATGGATCATCGGTCTGACATGACCTGAAAAAGATTATTTCCTTGCTCAAATAATATATTATATAAACACAAAAAAGTGAAATATAAACAGGGAATACAAAGAATGAAGCACTATAAGCCTGTATGCTACCCTGCGCATCAGCAGATCTAATGAGGAAAGTTTCTTAAGAAAAGAAGTTTTAGTAAAGATTATATGTAGAATAAGAACACAGTTTTACAGATGCTTTAATGGAACTCCAGGAAGAGATGAGGCATAGGAGAAATCTTAAAGGTTCTTGTCTGAATTGCAAAAGAGAAAAATGGATACAATTTCCTACGTGTTAAATAAGTATCTGCCAAAATTTCTGTCAGATACCACAGAGATGATTTTTGTTGTTTGTTTATTTGCTTTGCTTTTTTTCTCAGAAGCAAAGACATGATTAAACAACATTTGCATCCGTGTGGCATGTTCAAATAATTCTTCCTACCATGCCTTCTTGTGAACTATAAGACACAACACCATTGATGATTAGCTCTTAGCTATATTTTCACTGGAAAATAAAGCAGAATAGTTAATTAATTGAACATTATTTTTATGTCCTTAATGACATACTTTTATGTATGTCATTTTAATATACTATAACAATTCCAAAGTACATTTTGTGCTACAGTCAGTAATATTTACTTGTATTTCTCCAGCAAGCTGTCTATGTCTGTCTGCTTTGTTTTATCTTGCAAGTAGAGAACATCTGTGTATCTTTTTACATAGTCTGTCACATGAGTCCCTGAATGGGGCTAAAACAAACAACCATATGCAATTAGCTATAGTAATAATTAATTATTCTGGTGAAGATAGAAATATACAGAACAAATTACTAAAAAAGATTTGTTGATTATTATGTGTCGTGAGTTATAGTATAACTTTTTTTTTCCTGAGTCTAAGCAAGCCTTCATAAATTAGATTATAAATTAGAAAGTAGCAAGTATTATAATTAGAAAAATTGATTTTTTATAAAAAGCAAATTAAATAATAGAATTTGCATGTATTTGGTATTCCATGCTTACTAGAAAGAATATTACTTTTTAATAAAGAATTCAGTGCTTGTGATCTTACATAACATTTATGTAAAATTTAAATTACTGTGCTTCTGCAACAATTTTCTTTTGACGAGTTCCTCAGTTTTTAATGAGATCTAACAGTTCGTGGAAGAGAGTCTTGTGTATGCTGGGAAATATTTTTTATTTTACTATACCTAATCTCAATAGCATCAATAAATAATATTCGTACCATCAATAAAGCTTAATTCCTCCCAGAGCTTTGAATAGAAAGGGTGATTTGTAGATAACCAAAACATGCATGAATTTCAGTAGGACTTCTGCAATTGGAATATACTGATATACTACCTCCCAATGAATTAGAAAAGAAAATACTTATTTACAGAAGCAAGTATTAACATTATCTTGTAAATTCTAGTGTTTTTATATTGTTCATCCAGTCATATTTGTGGTGTAATATTTACAACGTCTGTGGTGACAGATGTAGAGTCATGGTAAACTACAATCATTCTGTTTCTTAGGTTTCATCTATTCTTGCAAGAACTATTTCAGCACGCTCCACGGCTACCTTTCAAAACTGTCTAGTATAATATCGATAAAGAACATATAATCAGGTAGAAATATTTTATTAAGTTAATACTTGCATTTCATTCATGATCCTTCATTCAGAAATAACAGCTACCCTCTCCCCTTCAAAAAAATTCCAAAAGATCCAAAAAACAAACAAAAGTAAATTTTTCAAATGTTACGGCCTACATTTAATAACCAAAACAAACATTACATACTTCAATAACTGCAACTATTTAGCGAGATGCACAGCAAGTGGATATGCAGTGGAGTAATATATGTACTTTTTTGTAAAAACATTATTTTGCATAATGTTATCTGCTTCTTGAGAAAAACACATACACATCTTTATGTGCTTCCTTTTAATACATTTTCCTGGCACTGAGCAGTATATTAATCTATATAAATTCTCTGTGCAAAATGCTTTTGCAAACATGATGTTTCTAATTCTGCTTTGTTACTCTTTCCTTTGTATTTAAGTGGGCTTTTCCTCATTTTCTCCTGTAGTTTCTTGTTTTAGTTAACTTCATTCTAAACATTCAAAGACATGCTGCAAACACAATTTGTAATATCCATCCAACACCATCTTTTGTAATCATTTTCTTAAAATAGATGTGACTTTTACCTCCCTGAATAAATGGCTAAAATTGACTAGTTATGCCAGTTAGAATCTTGCATGAATATGCATATAACATACATAGCTATTTATAGTTTGATGTCATACAGAATTCTTAGGGACTAACATAGGTTGAAAGTCCATATATAGATACTGTGGCCAATATAAAGCAGATCTATAGCAATACTAGGAAAACAGAGAAAAAACATCGATCATTTTTTGTGAGCAAAGCGCTAAGTCATCTTTGTGATGTTAGCTCAGAGAGAATAAAGATTTTTTAATATATATTTAATAATGAGTTAATAGAGCATTTCCCTAAGGTAACGCAAAGGCTTAAGTTCTTTATGTACAGGACAATGGTGCGAACCTTTTAGCCTCAAAGATCTTTTATTCTGTGTATTTTAAGCTCCAAAAATGGTTTGCGAAAGCTAGAACTTACTAGAATGAAGAATATAAACAGTAAAGAAATGGTGAAGTAAGCAAGCTTTTCCAAGTGCAGAAGGGGTCATTTGATTTCATCTAACTTTAAATCTTTGTCTTCTGCATCAACATTTGAGGTGATCTTGCATTCTTTATATTACATGGAGAGACTGGTGGATTCCTATGATTTATTTCATCTGATCTTGTTTAGGTCTATAATTTACAAGAGATTAATTTTACATGAGAATTGATTATTTCTCTTTGCTACCTACAAAGGGGGCCAAAAATTAGAGATTCAAATAAAGATTTTTCTGACTCTAAGAATGTTTGTATTTGGTGGTATCAGAGGTAGAGAGGCAAAGACTAAAGAAAATTTGAGAAAAGTCAGCCCTGTCAAGGGCCTCATTTATTTTTAAAAGCAGCAATGTAGAGATGTTTGATAATGTTTCTTTTTCTTTTTTCTTTTTATTTCTGATTAAATTAAGCTTTGATTAAATGGAGATTTTGGTTCAGAATTGCAAGTTCTGTGTGTATGAGTAGGACTTCAAACAAGGATAATAGCAGAGAACTGCAATTCCAAATTAAGTTCAGGAGAACGGTTTGATTGTCTTGATTGAGGTAATAGCTGGAGGCTTGCAGACACTATTTTGTCATGATTTTGCATCAAATTCTATCTCCACTCTAGACCAATTATTTTGTACTGCTGACTTTCCACTACACTAATGGGTATAAATGGCTCCATACTTTGCTTCTTGTATGTCATAAAGAAAAGCAGAAGGTCATAATCTCCCAGAATTTATTTATTTGCTCTTCTCTAAGAATTGTTGTGCTAAGTATGACCTCTAAGTCAATTCTGACAGGATAACTAAGTACTTGGATGCATCTAGGAAGTAAATCTGGAAGACCTGGGCCTTAGCTGAATAGCTCAGCAGGAAATGAAGGCCTTACAAACACAGCACGTTTCCTAGACAGCAGCTGGTTCTTACATACGATTCCACGTAAAATTTTTTGATATGGCAGTTTGCATTGGAGCATGTTATTCTGCTTTATAACAAGGTGATCTGAGTCATCACAAATCACAGGCACAGCATAGGAGCATGTAATCAAACAAGAGTCATAAATTGTCACCAGTCAGCTGAGTTACTATGATTTACTACCTATATACTTTTACTTTTTCCATCTCTGAATTCAAAAATAAAATAAAACAAAAAATAAAATAAAATAAAACAAATTAATAAATAAAAAACAAAATAAAATAAAACAAAATAAAATATCCTCTTGAAGGCAATTTGACCATTCATTTAATGTTCAAATGTACGGCCAATAAATAGTAAACTTTTTTTTTTGTTACATCAATAAAATCAAAGCTTTGTAGAAGTCATAATTTTATGAGACATGCAAAGGGTTGACAAGAGCTATCTCAAATATTCTCTAAAGTGCATTTACAGCTCTTCAATACCTTTCTTTGTGTACAAGTACTACTGGTTTAGGCCACTGGTTTTGTAATCCTCCTACATGTTAATGTTAGAGAGCTGGTTTAGCATCTGAAAGATGCTATTTTCCTCATTTCTTTTCTAAAGATGAGACTATTTCAGGTAGCAAAATGATATTCCACCTAAATATATCTATATAAGAAAGTCAACTAAGACACATGGTAAGTAATACTATGCAGATGACTAGTGAATAGAAAGCTTGCCCAAAGCAGTGATTATAGCCTACGTTTTTAAAATGTACATCAGATAGTAAACCCTTGGTATTTCATCTCATCTTTTAAACTCCTTTATCATTTATCATAATTGTATATTATTGCCAGCTGATCAATGGAAACCATGTTTCCCGAACCAAGTTAGCTATCGAACACACAAGTTGGATCAATTTCTTTAAGAAATCTAATAATTTATTTTTTTATTTTATTTTATTTTATTTTTTTTGGCTCACCTACCTAGGGCAAAATGACTTACCACAAAGTATATTCCACTTCTGGTTGTGGAAAAGACTTCAGGAATGGAAACTAAGTGTAATGAGAGCTGGGAAAGCTGTTGGTTTGGAAGTTATGGGTTATTTGGTAGTATTACGACCGCAGCAGGTCAGAATAGCAAGTCAGCTTCTCTTCTTGCATGTGCTGCTGCACAAATAACATATGACAGATGATCAAATGTTAGGCTGTTATCTAAGCCTGCAGCCATATCTAACCACAGTGGCATTTGTTAAAAACAGTGTTAACACAATGGCACAGTAGCAATTGTTAAAAAAAAAAAATCCAGAAAGGCAGAGTCAGTCAAGTGAATTTGCTCGCAATTTGCTTGCACAATTTTCTCATAATTTGCTTGAATTACAAGTCTTATTGTAAAAGTATACTTCCTCCTCAATTGCTGATAAATATGATATACAATATTTTTAAATAAAGTTTTGGCTTTAAATTATTTCTCCTTTTTTGTTGTTTCTCTGTAAACTCATCTGTATTCATGCATCGTTTGTTATCCTCACATTACACATTCTGCATTGTAATGTCATCTACTTGCCTATTGTAAGGCCACATCTAATAAGACTAGCAGTGTTAGTCATAGATATACATTGAACATGAGCCAGTGTGTGGCAAGGAGGCCAAAATGTGTCCTGTGCTGCATTAGGAAAAACATTGCCAACAGGGTGAGGGAGGTGATCCTTCTCCTCAATTCAGCACTGGTGAGGCACATCTGGACTGCTGTGACCAGTGCTGGGCTCCCACATACGAGAGAGACATGGAAGTATGGGAGCAAGTCCAAAAAAGGGCCACAGTGATGACTAACAGCCAGGAGCACCACTTCTCATATGAGGAGGATGAGAGATATTCAGCCTGGAGGAACCAAGTGTCACGGAGGTCTTATAAATGTGTACAAATACTTGAGGCGAGGGTGTGAAGGGGACTGGGACAGACGAGACCACAGAGAAGCCCAGCAACAAGCTGAGAGGCAACGGGAACACACTGAAACACAGCAAACTCCACAAGAAAACACCTTCCTGTGAAGTTGGGTACTGGAATACCAGAGAAATTGATGGAGCCATCCATCTGTGAGATATCCAAACTGCACATGGACATAGGCAACCTGCTCTAGCTGATCCTGTTTGAGCAGCAGTCTTGGATCAGATGATCAGATCATCTATGGAGGTCCCTGCTAGTCCTCACTACTCTGTGAAACTGTGGATCAGGAAGGTAAGCCTTAAGTCTTATATGATAAGTCTTCTGTTTTGAGGTAAATTATATTCATACACTCACTGAGCCTTTCCAAATGTTATACTAGCTCAGCCTTCTTGTTTGGTTTCAGCAGCTGCACAACAATAGAAAATATATTGTGAGACAATTAGAGTTTTAATATAGAATGATTTAAAGAATGAATGCGATGTTAAAGAATATTGTAAGGAAAGTTACAAAAAAAAATGCAGTTGACATATTTAGTAAGAAAACACCACTTTCTGCAGAAATATTCCTAACTGATCACCAGCTGGCTTAGGTTACTGGTCCATTTGTTCTAAGAGCTGAAAAGAATTGTTCTTACTTACAAGGAGCTATTGCATACAAAAAAAGGTACAGTCTAATAACCTTGCTAACAAAAAGTAATGCATGAAATGTATCTGTGCTATCAGTGTAATTTTACATAAGCTTTGCTTAATTCATTGTAACTAATTTCAGGTGTTTCACACTCTAAAAAGATAAAATGGGAGGTTTTAACAATTTAGTTGCAAATTATTGACAACAACTGTAGTGGTAACGTATACTCATGTTATCCAAGTCAATAGCTACTCAATATTACATGTTCCCAGTTAACAATACATGCATGGATTACAGGTTAAAATTAATTGCAATTAAACTAACTCCAAGAAAAAAAAAATATACTAGAATATTTATGCTTCAGATGATAAAGTCAGTAGCTATGGCCTACCAAATGTGAATTGAGTGTAACAAAATCTACAATGAGCAGAAATAATACAAATAGACAAAATATACAGAATCCCTAAAAACAGTTTTATAGGTTCATACTAGAACTAAAGTCTTCTGCATCGCTACTTCTATCTTGTTATGGAAATGCGATTTAGTTATAATTAGCTATATTTCTGATTGTGGTAGCACACTTGAGCCTCAGGCAGGGTTCAAAGCCTTTTTTGCACTACAGCTTATACAAACAGGAAAAATATTATTTCCGGTATAAATTGATTATAATAAACATGCAATACTATTTACTTCATCTACCTCCAGATATTACTGTTTCCTCAGATAATGTAAAGTGAAACGTTCTGAGGGGCCATTGATGTGAACACTAATTGATACGGAAATACTAACTGATTTTTCGCTGACCCAGCATTGCAGGAATCTAACAAAAAAAAAATCAGAGCTTAGACCAAATATATAATAAAATCAGGTGAATTCAGTCTCACAGAATTCACATGTTCATTTAAAATGAAACCTTTCTATAAGCCTAATGCATGTCTGGATGCAATGTCCTGCTTCAAATAAAACTTTTTGTGATATGAGAGAGACTATTTTCTTGCCACTACCCTTTTTATACATTACACATTTTACTTACCCAATTTGTTGAAATGCTGTCAAATATAGTGTTTCTAAGAAATGGTGAGTAGTCACTGAAGAGGTTCACGTGTGATTCTTCTCTGATGTAATTATGCAATTTAAGCCTGAGAAACTCTTTCGTTTGTATTGATTTTTACACAAATCATCTTGAATGCAATTACTACCCTGTAAGTTGCCTCTATTTTTGGGGATTTAATTTTTACCAGGATATTGGAATCCAGATGATTTCCTCCAATACATCACAAAAACAGTATTTCTGTGTGCTAAATTTAATTGCTGGTGTGGATTTCAGTTGCCTGATGGCTACATCCAAGACAGTCATCCTAATCTTCCTTTAGAGATGAAGGAAATAAATAGATACTTCAAGCCCCTGATTCATTTGATCTATTTTAGATGTCAGCTTGAGGTTGAATGAATTGCATCCTAGGAATGCAATAGATTAAGTAGAGAATCTAAACAATTAGATCAGTTGCAGCTGCCTATAGTGTTGATATCTGTCATTAAAGGAGAATGAATAAAGTGCCTCTAGAGGCACTTTACTGCTTTTTGTCCTTCAGCTTATTTTCTCAATGTCATTATTTTCTGTAAAGTGCCCTGAAAAAACTGAGTAGAGGTTGACAACAGATTCATACGATGAAATACATTCAAGAAAAGAAATTCATGCTTAAAATCTCTTAACTGTGAGGGTTCCTTTTTAGTAAAAAGTAGAAAAAAACATTTTTACCTGCATTCCAAATAATTTTTATTTTCTTATTTTTCCGTTTTTTTTTTTTAAGGTTAAGTTTACTGTTGGACTTCAGATGTTGAAGGTCTTTTCCAACCATAATGATTCTATGATTCTATAATTAGAAGTGCACCAAATTACTCATGTACGACAGCACTTCTTTGTCAAACATGGCAAAAATAAGACGTAAACTGTCATTCATGCAGTATTCATGCCAACTATGTGTGGTTGTCAGTCAGCAATTCAGACTTTCTTTTTGAAAAGAGTGAAATTGTTTTGTAAGATACTGTTACCAAAGTACAAAGCTAAAAGCTTTCTATTTAAACCAGCTCGGAGCTAGGATACATCATTTTATACAGCTAATGTGTTTTATATTGGTCTGTAGCATGTCATTTAAGTTCCTTTTAAATTTACAGAGAAAATGTAAAGGATATTTCACTTTTTTTAAAAAAAGTTGATTTTTACAATATGATGATCACCATATTTTCTCTTACAGTCTAGTGATTAAGGAACATATTGCAGAAAATCCATCAGATCAATTTCTTGAGCTTGCGTGATACTAAGAAGCCTTTCTGCATCTTGGCTGACTAAATAAATGATGGGACAGAAAGAACACCACCACCTTAATGATGCCTTTGGTGTCTGTCTTCAAATGAATTATAAACTGAATTCAGTATGAATAAAGGAGGTAGCACTTGGTATCTATTGTTTGTAATTTTAATGGAGACAAAAAGTATACAAAATAACAAAGAAGGAATGGTCCTGAAAGTGCCTTCGTTATGCATCTACTTTAATGCCTTTGCTTTATAAAAGGTATTCTTTGTCTAGAAGAACCTAAGATTTCATCAAAGCAATATGTTGGATAGAGACTGATCTTAACTGGACTTGCTAATAACTGTCAACAAAAAAGACTAACAGTATCATGTAGACCTGCTCTATAGCCTCAACAAAGTGATGTTTCTACCTTTAAAATTATTTTTAATAGCAACAATATTTGATCACTCCCAAGTTATCTCAGTTCTTCTTAGTTCTCTTAAATACTAAGTCAAAGTTGAAAAAGAACTTAATAGATACATGTCCAAAGGGCAAAAATAGAAAAATATTATTTGCTTGTAACAACAATTCCTAATAGATGAGAGGTGCAAACAAGCAAGCCCTACATTCTCAAAATACTTTTTCATAGTCATACTTTATTGAACTTCAAACCTACCAGTAATTTTCAGGATTTATCCTGGCCTTCCCCAGAAAATTTAAACAAACTCATATGTTTTATCTTCTCTAATCAAACAAATAGCAGCTAGTTGTATACATACATATCATAAATAAATAACGTTAAGTCTGAATGTGAAGGGATCTCATTTGTGTTTCATAACTTCACTTGACCTACCTATCTTCTTATTTACTGCATGTGGCTATATTTTATTATTGTTTATGCTCCCATGTTTTATTAGACAGAATTAAATCTCTACACTTTTGAACACATTATTTTTGCTTGTTTGTTAGAAAGGAATGTTTTTTTCTCCCCTTTACTTGTCCTCATTTAAGGACTCATTTACTTGTCCTCATTTATGTCCTCACCATAGGGTGACAGAGCACTGGAACAGGCTGCCCAGAGAGGTTGTGGAGTCTCCTTCTCTGGAGATCTTCAAAATCCACTTGGATGCAGTCCTGTGCCACGTGCTCTAGGTAACCCTGCATGTGCAGGGGGGTTGGACTAATGACCTCTAGAGGTTCCTTCCAACCTTAAGCATTCTATGATTAAAATATTATGGACACGGAACCAAAATTATCTTGGTAAGACAAAAAAAAAAAAAAATCCAAACAATTGAACAGACTCATACATTTGGCAAGTAAACCTGTAAACCCCAGATTTCTGAGAAACAAATCTGGGATCGTCATTGGGTCATGAAGAGATATCACGATATCTGTAGCTTTCAATACAACCCTGTTGTTTTTATGTCCTTTAAATCAAACATTAGAAGCTAAAAATGCATAGTGGTCTATAAGCAGATCTGAGGGATGACACATATTCATGCTTCAAAGTTTGGAAACAACTTTTATGGAAAACAAAACAAAACATAATTGCAGATGGAGGAGGCCAAATTAAAAGGAATTAAATACAAATTAAGATCTCAAGGCATCAGAATAGCCTAAAAATATTACCGTTTGAAAAAATGGCATAGTAGTGCGCTTTCACAGTCAGTAATAGAGTCACATTTCATTTGGTAGTGAGGTGATTTGAGAAGAAATCAAAAGCTTTTTAAAATACAGAGTATAAATATAATATATATTAAGATAAATAAATAGGTAGAGAAAATAGGACAGCTTCATTGAAAATGAAACTGTATCCACTTATGCCAAAAATGGATATTTTATTTGTAAAATTCAATATTGCTTTTGTTTATCCCAGCCTTGGTTTAGGTTAATTCATTTCTGACTAATTTGATGGTTGTGTTCAACCATGAAGTCCATGAGGTCATCTGTAAAATGGGAAAATAAATTAAATTCTAGATTTATTTTCTCTTAAGTATTTTTTAAGTATAATTGTGTGTTCATATATTACTATAATGAAATTTTCCTCAGGACTTTCAAAACTTTGCTGGAGCATTCTGTAGGCAAAATCAATGACTGGTCAGTCTTGTTATATTTTACAAACACTGCTTTTCAATAGAGATGGCATAGACACTCAGGGCATAGTGCCTGCAATAGCAGAGAGGCATATCCACTACATTAGCTATGAAGAGGATGCAAAGTCTATTTTCCTCCAGCAGATTAGCTCAAAAGCTATTCAGTAAAATAGCTGTTGTCCTGCTCTTTTATTATGTAATGCAAAATTCAATATCCAGAATCATCAACTTGATATAATCTTTGCAAAAAATGCCCAAAGAGATTTTAATTAAAGGCAAGACTCTATTGTTCAGGAAGCCTCATCAGAAGCATCCACATAAATGTATTTCATGTATGAAAAATCTGTGAGATCTATATGAAAAACCTGAGATCCGTGAAGTATCACAGACCTCACTGTGTCCTCATTTTTATCTCTGCAATGAGAAAAAGGGAAAAAAAAGAATGTGTGTGTAGCAGTCTACACACTTACAATAAGACTCTAAAGCAACCTACACCAGCTATTTATATCAATTATAAAAAAATATATCTAACTTTTGCAAGCATTCCAAGAAGACCTCTAGCACACCTTCAATGTGTTAAGTGGTCTTCATGTATCTTTATTATGAAATGCTGGTTTGCCATTCTGAAAGAACATGAAGAGCCTTACAGAACTCGGCATTCAGATCCTGGCTCTGGGTTATAAAGTTCATGCAGATTATACAATATGAATCTTTTCACACTACAGTGGATTTCAGCAAGCTTGTGCAAGAGTCTGTGGAAGAATTGCTTGAAAGGGGGGAAACTACGGCTTAGTAGAAGTTACGGCATTACGTAAGCTTGCTTGGGGTGATACACTGTTGCCACTTCCACAATGGTTTGGTATGAGTGGACTTTGCTGCTCCACGGTTCCCTAGGCAGCACAATCTGTCCTCCTAGCAGCTGCAAAGGGGAGTAATGCAGAGTGGAGCAGAGTGAAGACACTGGAGCCAGACTCTGTTGCACTCCCTGTGCTGTGCTGCAGATAAACCCCACAGTAGCTGTCCCATGGGAAATATACAATAAGATGTCCGGTGCTGAGCCAGGAATGGTAGCAAATCTGTCATTTTGGATGAACTTTGCTTGAACTTCCCTCATTATAATCTCATTATAATGCCAATGCACACCTCCATACCAAAAGTTACTCTCCTCCAAAGTATGACCACTCCCCACAGAGCATACTCTTGATATTTGCAACTTGCTGTACCTTTAAATGAAAGCAAGAGACTTTTTCACCGATAACAAAAGTAAGGATTACTAAAGTCACTCAAGCTCCACCTAGATGCAACAAAAATATATATAAGGGTGAACTAAGGAGGGAAAAAGTTGGAGGGAATATTCCACCGTAACTTCTGGATCGGTTGATGGGCTGAAACCCTTCCCTTGAGTTGGGACGCTGCCTGAGGAGACTCCTCGAGACTGAGACCCCTCTCTCATCTTCTGAGGTGAGTGATGATTGCACATCTGTAGCAATCCCACACTGCAGTAGAGAATTTCCTGTACTGACATCCAAAATATGCTTTGTAAAAGTTGCATTTGAATAAATCATGCTATTCATGAACTTGACTATTTGTTCAGAAGGCGCCTGGACCTCCACTTGACAGACTGTTTTTTAAACCAGTAGTGCCAGAGTCGTACCACAGTACTTGATATCCATATTAAGAGAGGAGTCTGGCCACCCTTAGTTACCCTAACTTCTGAGAATCAGCTGGAATGCAAGGGGATTCATCTCTTATCAAATTAGCCTCCCCTACACTCACTCCCCACCTTTCAAACTGCAATAGTCTTAAAAATATAAATTTTATACAGATTCTATCCCAAGTACTGATGCTAGTTGCTCACCTGAGCAAGGAATTTCAACTTTAGTAAGTCTTCAAACCTGAGAGAGGTTTCAGGTTCAGCTAATAACAGCAAAAAATGGGGTAACAATGCAGGATATTCTTCTTTCTAGAGGGAAGATCAAGACATCCTTTGTCTTGAGCAACTCAAAACCTAATGTTATACAAACAAATTCAAATTTGAAATGTAGTTTAACTGCAGAGAATATATTAGATACATGTATGGCAAAGTTTTTTAAATATCATCTTTGTGATGATAATTCTTCTCTGCCCATGCGAACATATGTATTTGAGCTCTTCTATTGAAATACAACTGTTATACAGAGGCTACAAAAGAACAGACAAATATAAAGGAATTTGATAACAATACTTGTTGCAGCTTCTCCCATAAATACTATCTCACCATAAGTAAGAAAAGACACTTGAATAAAAGGCCCTGAAGTTATTCTGTGGTGTTAAAAGTGAAGAGATGTCTTAAGTCAATCAAATGACTTTTACGGGAAGATTAACTGAAAATAAACCAAGCGAAAAAGTTCATAAGAGATGCTGTAACTTTGTAGTATGACAACTGTTTTTAACAGACATCTCAAAAGGCATATGCATAGCACAAGACTTTTAATTTTGCATCATAGTAAATATTATGAGTGAGATAGAGGTAGATAAAATCATTTCTATTTTCTACATAATCTGTTTTATGGTAAAGGAATTTGCCAACACTTTGCCAACATCTGTAATAATGTGATTTTTATACAAGAGAGGAATGGAACAAGAATCAGTATGCCTTTTCTTACAATTTGAATGACAGAAAAAGTATCAAAAGGGGCATATTTGCAATTTAATTGCAAATCCTTATGGAAGCCATTTGCTAAGGAAAAAATGCAATAAACAAATACTGTTTTATAAATTTACCTTATGTTTTGTCCTTTGCCCTGAAGCTTGCCCCGCTTGTCCCTTGCCTTAATCTCTTCTTTCATAAGTGAAGAGAATACTTATAGGGGGAGATAGACCTGAATCTTATGATCCAGATAGAACATAATAGAGATGGTGAGGTACTGAACAGGGAAGATGACAGACAGCAAGGTTTGAGAGGGGAACATCAGGAGTAATCTGATTGCTTATTGACTGAGTCGATATATGGGACTGGATGTCCTTTTCTATTTCCACTCCACAGAGTATTTGTGTCATATCCATAGGTGGAGCTACTCTGAGTTTATCCCCCTACAAGGAACTCTAGCTGATAAAGCTAGAACATTCTTTGGGATATGACCTTTAAAATGCCGAACAACCACGAGAAGGAAGCCCAGGTTTCTAGCAGCTGCTTTCCTCTTGCATCATGTAAGCTTATAAAGCTGTCGTTCATTTTTCCAGGGCACATATAAAAAGATTGTTTTAAAACTAAATCTGATATTTCTTGAGGTTACTTTATGTCTTCTACCCATTAACTGTATATTCAGCCAGATTCTGTGAACTCGAAGAGACAGCTTGTCATTTAGACACTCCATCATATGAACATGCTTACATTACCAGGGGAAAAATCCCTTACTGTCCTCACACTTTAGCTTGACCTTTTTCCCCTTTAATAAATATCGATTGCTGAAATTCCCAAACTAATATTAAAAATACTCTCAATAATAAGTTTCAATATCTAAAGCTAGGTTTTTAATATTCTATTTTATGTTCTTCCTGCAGTGAGAGACTTAATGACTGAAGTCATCCTTAAATTATTATATTTTAAAAATTTGCTACATAGGAGTTAGGAATAATAACAGGGGAAAAAAATAATTTCCCTTCTCTTTTACAGTTTAATACAGTTTGCATTCAAAAGGCTTTTTATCATTCCTGTCTTTCAAAACTTTGAAATATATGTCTTTGCTTCTCTTCTCAGTAACCTGAAAATCCTAGGCTTCACTGCAGTGCAGGCTTCACCCTACCCTGCAGTAAAATTCTCTCTAGTGCAATAATATAGGCATGTGTAGCTTATAGCAAGACAGCAGACAAAGATAAAGGGATATATGCAACATGGAAGTCAGAGATATCTCTGGATCACAAAAAACGTTGATAACTTAGAATAATTAAGGTTAGAAAAGACCTCAGAAGGTCTTTGATCATTTCAGAATGTCAATTAAATACAGCATTCTATGGGAAGAATCTTATGGAATAAATGGATCTCATCACTAGGAGTGACCTAATTTCTGCTAAGTGTTTGAGTCCTTAATTTTCATGTCTTAATCTTCACACTATTACTTCTGTAACTACTTAAATTTAAATTAAATATTAAATGATTCTCAGAATTCTAAGTATTTCCTTGCCTCAATATTTATATAAAGGATAAGATTTAGGTACCATGACGGAGCAAGTCAAAATCTTATTGTGCTAAAAACATGAGCCAGTATAGCATGAGAAAATGGGCAGTCTTAAAATCGACGATTTGAAGGACCTCAAGTGACAGTTATGCTGTTCAACAGTCTGGTGATATGTTTCATTTATATTAGCAAAATTGTATGTGCTAGTCACCGAGTTGTCCCTATTATAGGTGTGAAGACTATCTCTTTATCTTTGTAAGGTTAGATTTTACCTTTAGTTTTGTACTCCACTGGAGTACTCCATTGATTTTATCATGATTTTGTCTAAATTCTTCTGAGAACTCAGCACTTTCTAGTGAGGTAGCATTAGGAAATAGAGCTCCAAGTGCCATAGAGCCAGAACTACAAAGGTGCTCCACCTAGATAATTTTTCTAAAATTTCCCAGTTCAATCGGTAACTACAATAAGACCTCTATCCCAAATCTCTGTGAGGGATTGTCTCATATATCTGCTGCCACTGAAGTAGAATTATGCAAATATACCCTAAATGCAGATCAGTTTCCTTGTGTCTTTGTGTCTAAATAGGCAAAGCCCAGAGTCACAGAAACCCAGTGAGATACAAAAAATTTCCAGCCACCTAGGGTTGTATAATGTACAGTGTACAAAATAGGCAAATATGTTTCTAATGAAAAGCATTGGTGACAAAGGAAATTAACCATGATGGAAATCATAGTTAACTCAATTAACTCTTGAAATCATAGATGAAAGAGGTCAAATTAATCATTTCATTGACTTCACAGAATCTCACAAAAAATATATTTAACAATTTGATATACAATGTAAATTAAAAGTTATCCTATTTATCATTATTTTTTTACTCTAGTATTTTATCAGAATTAGAATCAATAGTACTGGAAAGCAGTGAGAGGGCAAAGAAGACCATTATGTGATGCACACACATACACACATATATATATAGTGTATGTATATGTTTTTATATAATATCTAGAATGGTAAAAAAGTACTATCAGTTAATAATAATTCTTAAAAAAATCTACATCTTCTTGGTTTCAGATTTGAATGCCAGTCAGACAGTTTTCTGAAGCGACTCATCTGATGACTATTATTTGAAGTCTGTCCAGAATTAGTCACTCTTCTTAAACCCATCGATGGTGAACCTGGCTTATTTATAGTATCCTATATATAGAATGCTCAGGATGTAAATGCACAGCACACAGAGGTAGTCTGACTTTGGCCAATAAACTTTCCTTCCGTAAACTTTCCATAAAACTGTCAAAGAATAATTTAGTTTGGAAAGGATCTCTAGAAAGCATTTCCAGCTCTCTGCAGGACCAACTTTGATCAAGCTGCTTTGTGCAGTCTAGTTTTGAATCTCTCCAAGGACGAAGATTCAACAACTTCTTTGTCAGAAACGATGAATTAACAAACAGATGACAGAAATTTAGACCAAAACATAGGGAAAATAAAAAAGTATGTTAGTAGTCATTTTAGTGACATTATCAGGAAGTTATTTCATATAAAATGCCTGAATTTGCTTTATATGGTTAGACATGGCAAAGTTAATACAATGATTGCCAAAGAGAATAAATCAGGTATCTCATACAACTTGACTGGAGAAGAGAAAATGTGTGAAAGTAAATTTCAGAGATCCCATGGGTAAAAAGATAGTATGTCAAAGTCAAGCAGCTAATCAGACCTTCTACTCTAAGGTATACCAATAAATCATGTTGTCATGAGTGCTACTAATGAAGGACCATTTGTGAAAGCTTTACCTTTACCTGCTTCAGCTAATATTCAGCACGTAACCTACACGTTGCAGTCAACAGAAGAGACACAAAACTTAAAAATACAGAATGCAAATGGCATTATTATTAAACAGCCTTATATACATTAGGAGATGAAATTCTTAAATCACCATTATGATCATATACTATAACTCTTGCGTAACAAGGACTATTGGAAGTAACTAAATTAATTTCTATTTGAAATACACATCTCTTCCAGAGAAGAAAAAAAGAAGAAAATGAAGAAGAAGAAAAATAAAAGAAAAATAAAAAAGAGAAAAGGTTAAAAAAAAAAAAACACCCTCTCACTGTGATATGAACTTTGCACTACTTTTCTAGGTAAGTTCTTCCAATGATTGTTGAAATTCCTTGTGAAATTGTGCTTTATTCATAACCTAAAACTTTAGTTGCTAGATTTTGTTATTGCTTCATCTGCTAGATTGCAGAAGCCACCGTGATTGTATTTTTATTTTTCTATGTATCGAGTTATCAGTAAACTTCTTTTTGTTGAGCTAAAGAAAATGAATTCCATTTTTAGAAATGATTTCCATTTTTATATTTAATTCTCTGAGTCCTCTACTATTCATCAATGTCCTTTTTAACTTTCAGGCCTTTGAAAAGGATATATTTCAGTTGTCATTTATCATGTCAAAAAGAAAGGTGAAAACAAACAAACAAACAAAACCCAGATAACCCCTCTGCTCCTATTTGACAAATCCTTACTTATATAAGGATTATACTGAATTTTTTTGTTACTGCCTCATACTGCAAGATCATGTTCAATGACGATCCACCAAGACTTCTAAAATACTTTTTTTAGAATCCTGTTTTTTTTGAGGTAGTTTCTATCTGAGTTCTTCATACTAAGATATATGTACTTTATATGTGGCTCCTTCTAACACAGGATACTTTATGACACCCATCTACAAGAAGGGTTGGGATCCAGGATCGCTGAAGGATCCAGGAAACTATAGGTCCATCAGCCTGAGCTCAGGTGACCTCAGTATAGGGGAAATTTATGGAGCAGATCATCTTGAGGGTGATCACACAGCATGTATGTTGACTACATGGGTTTGTGAAAGGCAGGTCCTGCTTGACCAACTTTATCTCCTTCTGTAACCAGGTGACCCACCTAATGGACGAGGAAAAGGCTGTGGACATGATTTACTTAGACTTTAGTAAGGCCTTTGACACCATCTCCCATTGCATTCTGCTGGAGAAGCTGGCAACTTGTGTTTAGACAGGTGTACTCTTTGCTGGGGGAAAAACTAGCTGCATGGCTGGGCCCAGAGAATGGTGGTGAATGGAGTTAAATCTAGATGGCAACCAGTCACGAGAAGTGTTCCCCAGAGTCAGTGTTGAGGCCGGTCCTCTTTAATATCTTTATCGACGATCTGGATGAGGAGATTGAGCGCATCCCCAGTAAATTTGCTGACAACACCAAGCTGTGAGGAAGAGTAGATCTGCTTCAGGATAAGAAGGCTCTGCAGAGGGATCTGTGCAGGCTGGATGAATGGGCTGAGGTCAACCATATGAGGTTTAACAAGGCCAAGTGCCGGGTCCTGCACATCAGTCACAACAACCCCATGCAATGCTACAGGCTTGAGGCAGAGCGGCTGGAGAGCTGTGTGGCAGAAAAGGATCTGGGAGTGTTGGTCAACAGTCAGCTGAACATGAGCCAGCAGTGTGCCCAGGTGGCCAAGAAGGCCAACAGCCTCCTGGCTTGTATCAGGAACAGTGTAGCCAGCAGGACGAGTGAAGTGATCGTTGCCCTGCACTCAGCGTTGGTGAGACCGCACCTCAAATACCGTGTTCAGTTTTGGGGCCTCACTACAAGAAAGACATGGGGACACTGGAGCTTTTCCAAAGAAAGGTAACACAGCTGGTGAAGGGGCTGGAGCACAGACTTTATGAGGAGCAGCAGAGGGAGCTGAGAATATTTAGTCTGGAGAAGAGAAAGCTCAGAAGTGACCTTATCTCTAAACTACCTGAAAAGAGGTTGTTGTGAGGTGGGGGTCGATCTCTTCTCCAGAGTAACTATGGATAGGTCAAGAGGTCTCAAATGGTCTCAAGTAGTGCTAGGGAAGTTCAGGTTAGACATTAGGAACATTTTTACACAGAGTTTTCAAGCATTGGAACAGGCTGTCCAGGGAAGTGGTGGAGTCACCATTCCTGGCACAAAATCCCTAGCAAGAAATGTGTAGATGAGGCACTTACTTAGGGACATGGTTTGTCAGGTTGAAGGGCTTACAGTTGGACTTGATGATCTCAAAGGTCCAACCATAATGGTTCTGTGATTCTATGGTTCTAGGACTGGCCTTTTTGACCATACAGGCACATTGCTGCCTCATGATTAGTCTGCAGTTCACCAGGACTAATTACCCTTCCGCTCCCAAAACTCAAGTGGATTCTTGGATTGAACACACTCTGCACAGTCATCTTCAGATCATCATTATTGTTATTTTTTTTATTTTAAAAAGGGCATTTTGTTCTATTCCCTACAGGTGGCAGACCCTATGTTTCTCATTCTGTTTTGTTCTGCTGAGCCCCTGCTCCTCTTTTTATCTGCTTACCTTATGTTATACTATTAAACTTTCTCACATTCTTTATGAAACATGCAATAGTGAGCATTTATAGAATAGAAATAATTCACAACTGAGTCAAACTGAGATCTATAAGCACATGGTAACATAAGGGCATAGTAACATGTTAATATACTTCAGTCTTTCCGCTTTGAAATGATATCAGCAGTCTAAAGGGGGAGGCCCAAGAGACTTTTTTATGGAACTTTCAATGAGCAGAAAAGGGCAGAGAAATTGTTGGAAATTAGTAGAGATGGGACAAAATAGGGTAGAAAGGAATATCAGGAATCTTTAAACTATCAATAAGTATAGAATAACCTAGATTTATGATCAAAGTGTCTACAAAAGTACAACGTAGAGTAGCTCAAGAAACTCTCCCTTAGAAGTACCATGGCTAAGGAAAGGCAAACTGCCACCATAGACTGATCCATAGGGTCAGTTACTAAGGAGGAACAAAGAACATCACCCCAGGAAACCTTGTACCTTGTTCTACATCCTAAAGCCAACAAGTGCCAATATTACAAGATCTCTTTCATTGTATTAGACAGGGAAGGTCAGAAATCCTGACCCCGCTAAGTCTCAGGTGGCAAATCCTACAACTAGACAGAGTAAATAAAATAAGTTGCTGCTGAAAACTGGCATGTATTCTCTTTAAAATATTCAACTTTTTATTATCATTATCATTTTTTTTTAAATTTGAATAATGTCATGAGAGTATTCAAACTCCATGGGGGGCATCCATGTTCTGGTGTCTGGGAATGGTTTAATGAAGAAGTTACGTGTCAGTCAGGTTTGTAATTTCCAGCAGGCTTGAGAACAACAACTGTGACACCAGGCACAGCATAAACAATTGACTGTGTCACAAGAATAGGAATTTTCTTGATACTGTTATACTGTTCTCACAGGAATAGAAAGACTTTGTATCCGCTACTTCCTAGGAAATTTTGAATAGTACTCTGATGAGAATTTTCCTTAGAAAAACACCAACTTTTTAACTCATGCAACTAAATCAGGCAGAAAGTAATCTAATAATTTTCTTATATTCATTCTGAAGCCTAGATTCTATAGACAGAGCACACATTATCTCTCAGCGAAGAAGTTTGTGCCAAATATGTATAGGAGAGACCAGTCCCTTGGAAATTCAGAATAACCTCAAGACACAAATATTTTGTATGAGTTTTTCCTGGAATTTTGTTGAAGGAGATGAATCATTTAAAGTTTGAGTTCACATAAACAAATATGGGGGCTCAAAGTTTATACATTCTGTGGGTGAACCCCACCTTGTCCTACTGAAAGATCTCTCTTCCCATATATGTGCTTCTCATCTCCCTCTATTAGCTGGCTTACTTGATGCTTTAAAAAAAACTTTGAGCAGACATGGTCAGGTAGACAGTGAAGAAAGAGTCAATAGTATAAAGAGATGGCAAAATAAAGTAGTCATATACAGAGTGATATTAAGTGCAGAAGTCAGGGAACTGATTGACTCAGAAGATTTACAGATATATGTAAATGTATGCATGCATATGTGTTTATATAAATTCATATTGATCATTTTGACAAATATAAAACATGTAAATGTATTCTTACAGCATGTATGCATATATATGTGTGTACATATGCATATACATATATCTGTATATGTAGAACCTGTAATGAGCTCATTATCAGCAGAGAGATTATTCACACTAATCTGGCCTTTAGTTTGTGACCCAGGCCTACCTAAAGTTAAGGTGATATTAAAAATAGTAATTAATTTTAGACTATCTAATAAATTAAAGCAGAGCTGAAAAAGTGCTGTGTCATTGCACAGTAATAGTCTGAGAAATGTGAGGTCAGATTGAAGAGTTAGAAGGAAGGAGTCAAAATGATACCAGTGCTATGGTTATTATACAGAGGTGAACTGTCCACAGCTAGCCACTTTTTAAGGAAAATTTGTGAGATATGGAGCACAAGATCAGTCAAAACAAATGCAAATAAACAAAAAACCTTACCTCTACTCCCTGAATCTATAAACCAATGCTATAAATCCAGGAAGTTGTGCAAATTCATGCAAACAGAATGATGCTTTGTATTTTGTGTGACTAAGGGAAACTGTCTTCCGATAGTTCTGACAACATTCAGAGCAGTTGAGGATGAAAGGAAAATTGTTGAAAAATATATTGAGAGTTTGCCTGGCATAGTTTTAAAGTTCTCCCTATGGCTTATTTAATACTTTGGGAAAATGCAGTATTAACGGACATGTTTTTAAAGAATGAAGAGAGAAGAGTAAATAAAAAGTGTTTTCATTGTTCATTAGATTATTTGAAGCTTTTTTTTTTGTTGTAAGCCTCCTTTAGTATTTTCTGCTGCTTCAGAATATGAATGGAAATGGATAGAAGAGACAGGAAAGAATCATAATATGATGAATAGTGTAACTTTTTTCTCTATTCATATATTTTTTTCCACTCCCATGACAGAAGTAAGTATGAGAATTGCAGCTTTGCAATTTATGCTTTTACCTTTTGGGAAAGAGAGGTTAGGTAACAATATGCGCCAAAGACATGTAAATTAAATGCTGGGACAGCACCAATATCAGCACAATACTCTTTTAAATGTACCTTAGCTTTGCAAAGAAAATTCGATCACTTTGAGATCTCCTTGAGAAAAAATCCCAAATTGTTAAATTATTATCCACTCCTGATGTAAAAAAATCCAATTTTGATGTACTAGTGAGTAGAATATCTTATGATAATAAGGAAGATATTAGGTTTTATAAGATGCTGGAGTAAGCAAGGAAGAAATCATTTTCTTACATCAATTTGCTATGGCTACAAAGTAGAAAACATTGTATCACTATCACTCCAGATAGAACAGTTCAGAGTTCACAGATATTGAAAATTATGCTCAAAATGAGTGATAAATAATAGTACTTTCCATGGAGCTATTTTTCTCCCACACTACAGTGACTACAGAATAGGGATACACTGGATGTAGGGCGCTTACTTAGTACATACTCTTACAATGCATGCAACTTCAAGAATATGTCTTTTTTAAAAAAAAAAATCTGCCAACTGCTGTTCTTTTCTTGCACTGCTTACACTTTAATCATTTCTATGATTTTTGTAACTCTTTATGTTACTCCCAAACAGTCTTTGTGCAGCGAAAATAAAACAACAACAAAAAACTAAGCAAACAAACAACTAAACAAACAAACCCCAAACATTCAGAATTCTATCATTCATTACATTGCTCACCTTCACATTTTGGCTTAAAATAGATTTCTGCTGAAGTTTCTTCAAAAACATCCATAATGCTTAGGGATCCAGAATCCAGAATACCTCCTTCTTAAAGCAGTAGTGTTGTTTTCCCATCTTTATTATTTTCTGCTATCCCTTGAGTTATATTTGTTCTGTAAATACTTTATTAATCATGTTTTTATCATCTGTATGCAGGATTTCAGCCAATTGTCCTTCAAGCCTATGTGCTTAGCCTGTTTATTGTAATGGAAGTCGTATAACATTTTTCCCTTTCCCTGCCCCAATCAACCCTGTGATAGCATTTGGAAAGAGGTGCATAAGCTTATATCACAGTTATAAGTATTTACTTAAATACTGTAATACTTAGATATCTTATCCAAAATTCTCATAGGTAACAACTGTCAATAATCTAGATGGCAGCTAAATTGTCCTGGGTAATATTTCAGCACTATTTTGTCTAACAAGTTATGTAGAGAAGATTGAAAAAACATGCATCAGGCAGTTCACTGAATGTAGTGAAAGTGCCAAATCAGATCAAATATGCCTTTTCAAATAAGTTCCTAGGCCTAGACTTTTTTGGAAACCTGTTCCAGACAGATCTAACATCTGCACTTCATTTGTAAAAGGTTTCCACCATTTTTTCTGTTGAAATAAAATAAATTGCAGTGCAGTCTACTTATTGGTTTAGAGAATAACACAGTTCTTTCACACCTCCAACCCTTTTTTGATTTAGTGGGTGCTTGTGAGGTGAGAACGATAAGGCACAAGACTTTCAAATAAAAAAGAAAATAAAAATATTATAAGTTATGTGAAATCAAACTTTTCTACTTTTACCAAAGAAACTATGCAAAGATCCTTCCTAAACATGGCTAATATATTTATATATCAAATCTTAAGTGCTTAAATGCATTTTCATTTCCTGTAGTAATTTAAAGAGTAGAAGTAGAAGCATTGTCTTGGCAACTATTACAATCTAAATAGTGAAATCTGTAAACCTTTTATTATAGTCCTTTTTCAAAATGCCTCCTTAATATATGAAAAGTATTTCTATTTCCGGTAATTTGCGCTATCAAAGAGGTTTAAACAATGATTGTATTGTTATTCATTGTATGCATTTTACTTCCAGGCAATGTCTATAAAATATTTTTTAAAAAATACCATTTTTGTAATTACTTCAAACTGAACTTCTGATATCCTATGGTATTATATAAATCAGAGTCCCCTTAATCTTTCTTAACTTGAGTACACATTCACAAATTGATGTGTAGCTCAGATAATTTATATGGAGTGAGTGAACAAGATCGATCTCATGGCAAAACAACTCACAGAGAAAAATGTCAGGCTTTATGTCCCATAGATGTGATAACCCAGATCGAAGTGAGACGTGAGATGCTTGCTAAATGATTTCTTTAGAGAAACAAGTTTCCAATTTGTAATCTGACTGTCACATTCTGTCTTGAAAAGCATCACCACTGGTTTCATTTGTTTCCTTCTCACAAAGACAATAATTTTTATTGCTGAAGAGAGTGAAACTTTTTAACGTACAAACTTCTCACGCTTCGATCTCTACTTGTTTGTTTATTTTTACCAAAGGAATTTATTCCATTTATGACTGAAATGATCAAACACAAATTAAGAGTATGTAGTGAGAAGTCCAGATACTTGGAAAAGGTTTTTCAAAATATCAAGACTTACTGCTGGAAAACACTTTCTGGGAGATTCATTTTTATCTTCTGATTTTGATCAAAGCTTCATATTAGGTAATTATTTTGCTCTCATTGAATTACAATACTGTGCTTGCCAGCTATTTTCTAATAATGTTATAGTGCTGGACTACATGTGCCAATATTACAGTGATTGAGAATGAGCTCAGGAGTCTGCAGATCACAAACTGTTAGTTGTCCCAAAGGTTAACCGATCTTCCAAACAAAATGTCTGCCTGACTGAACTAAATCTTGCATAATTGTTTCATCTGAGTATTACAATAGATTTTAGCAAAAACACAAGAAAAATCCTCTGAAATCTAAAGTATTTATAAAATGAAGACTTAGTGTCTAGCATATTGCTGCACTGACCCAGTTTGCATGCATTTTCCTAGCAACTAGAGGCATCCCATTAGTCTTATGCTTAAATGATATCAATCATAATTATGATCTGGAAATGATATCTGCTAAAGTGGGTGAAAATACTTTAGGACTATTATTTGTAAAAACATTGAGCTATAAGACACACATCATTTACAGATTTTTCAGTTGCTAAATCAAACAGTTTCTTGCTTTTGGAGAGGGTTTAGTTTAGGTTTTCATATCAGTGGCTGATTCACATGCCATATCTTTGTTTATCTTTCATTTACAGAGACAAGAATAAAGAGGAGCACATATCCAATGTACTAGAAACACCTTCACATTTTAGAATGCTCAATAACATAAGGAAAAAAAAAAGGAATAAAACTTGGCAGCTCTGACTAACTGAAGTAGACTGCTATACCCAGTCTTCATCACACTGCACTGTCATAGAGTGCTAGTCTCTAAATTAATAAAATCTGAAGATGAGAATTATTTGTAATTGATTGGGAAAGCTTTGATGTTTAAAAATAGAAATTATTACATATTTTACAGATCTGCAAACATTTTTTGTATGAAGCCAAAGGACTGCAAAGCACACATATTAGGTAAAGTTGTAAACAATTTATTGGATGCACAAAACAACTAGTGGGAGAATTTGTCATTATTTTCAAATAGTATGTCTATTAAAAAAAGGAGATGAACATTTTTTTTTTCCATCGGTGTGTATTTAAATGTAATACTCAGAAACATATGGCTATAAAGTGGCACAGATAACAGAAAAAATATAGCTGGATAAATATAGTGGCAGTTCAGTCTGATTATTTTAAGCTTTCTGTAAGTATTACAGATTCACCAATATGGAAACATCTTGTAAGAATACTTTTATGACAAAAAAAGAAAAAAAAAAAAAAGGATCATTTGGTGTGAGAGAATTGCTCAAGAAAGGAGAACTTAAAGAAAACTAGAGCCTAACAGAAGTTACAGCATTACAGAGGCTTGCTTGAGGTGAGAGACAGTTACCACTTCCAGGATGGTTGGTACGTGCAGAATCTACCTCTCCACAATTCCCTTGGCCACACAATCTGCCCTCCTAGCACATACTAACAAGAGTAAATGAAGAGTGGAGCAGAATGGAGACACCATGGCCAAACTTTGTTGGCTTCCCTGTGGAGGGGATAACCTGATGGTGCTGTGCAGACGACAAGTGAATGGAAGGTGGAGCGGAGTGAAAACACCAGGGCCAAACTCTGTTGTACCCCTGCAGAGGTGGCAACCTGGTGGTACCGTGCAGCTGATAAGCCACATAGGGAAGACCTCGTTGTAACTTCTGGATCAGTTGGCAGGCTGAAGCCCTTTCGTCCCCTCGGTTCAGGACATTGCCTGAGGAGACTCTTCAAGATTGAGAGCCCTCTCCTATCTTCTGGGTGAGGGATGATTGTGCATTTGTACACTGGGCACTAGCTAAGAACCCCACACTATAGTAGAGAATTTCCTATGGAGACATCTGAAACCTGTTTTCCAAACGTCGCATTTGAATAAATTGTGCTATTCGTCAACCCGACTACTTGTTTTGAAGGCAGTTGGACGTACAGTCAGCAGACAATGGGTGAATCCGATACTGCTAGAGTTGAGCTTATAGTTGATCACACTATTTGGGAACTCGATTCACTCCTAGGAAGGCGATTGGACTGGATTGGATTGGTCAGCAGACTGTTAGTGAATCCGGTACTGGCAGAGTTGGGCGTAGAGCTAACACAGTATTTGGTGTCCCTGTTAAGAGATGAGTCCAGCCACCCCAAAGTCCCTCTAACCTTTGAGGATCAGTTGGATTGCAAGGGGATTCATCTCTTACCAAATTTGCCTCTCCATCAAACCGCAACATTTGGGCATTTCATTCTGGCAATGTTGAATCATGCTTTGCCACGCCTAAGCTCATATATATGTGTTCGTATATGTGTATGCATATAAGCTCATATATATATAAACTGCATGTTTCTACCATAATGTAAATCCAAATGCAGAACTCAAAATGACATCATGTAAATGATTTGACTTCATTCTAACAGGATTTTCTTAACTCAGGAATACAAGAGAATTGGACATTATTAAAATGGCATGTTTAGTTGTTTAGAAGACAAATTGCATTAGAATTCTATTTTGAAAGAAATTTTTTAAAATAATCAAATTTCTATTGAAAAGACTGGAAGTGCTTGAATCTCCTGTGGAACTATTATCTCACTTTTTAAACTTCCTTTGTTCAAATAGTTCATAATTCTGAATTTCATAAAACCAGACCAAAATATGTAAAATCTCTATCCTGAATACACTTCCAGTTACCTGCAGAGTGTTTTGCAGGATGGAAGATTAAATAATTGGCCCCTCTGTTTGATTGAGTTGCCACAAGGCTGCTCTGGATTTGAGAATACTCACTGTATTTTGCTCAACTAGCTATGCTTTTCTTACAGCTATTCCAATTTTACTTTTACATTCATTGGCAGATTTTATCTATGATGCTTCCACTTTTAAGAAGATATATATACTTTCATGAAGTAACAATAATTTTATAGAATTTTATGAGTTATTTCAGAAAATATATCATTTCTTACTGTCCCATTAGTGTACATTCCCAGTCCCTCTGCAACATGTCAGGAAAATAAAGAAAAAAGGTCAAACATCTGTATTTGTGAATTTTTATGCCTAATGTGAATTACAATTTTCCATTTTAAATGGAAATATTTTCTCCACAATAGAACAAGACACAAGGACAAGAAATCAAGAAGACACAGAAAAGTGACAAAAGAAATCAGGGTATGTGGCTGCCTTAAAACATCAAGATCTTGTAGTCACTATTCAAAACACGTCACAGTTGATTGCTATTATATTAATAGAAAAGTAAAACGATAATTGAGACCTAATTCTAAAGATAGTGTTGATGGATGGAAAACATTTAAGTGGAAATCACTTTCCAAGTCAAAATTTATCCAAGGACCACTATTTCATTAAAGTATATTCTGCAATATTGATTTACCAATTCAAAAGAAAAAATGCCAGCTATTGAATTACCAGTGGAATTTCCTATTCAATGTACTGTAACAGTTTGCCATTTGGAGCCTTGACCCACTTTGTTTATAAGAGCTAATGGAGTAGCAATATAAGTTATTTAGCCTGAAGATATACAGACTTTTTGCAATCAAAAAAAAAAAAAAATCAAACCCAAGAAATTCAGTCATTATAGAGGAGGTAACAACTATTGTGATTAAGGTGATCAGTACTTACCCTACAAAAGAACCTTCTTCATATACTCCTAGTATTGTCACAAAATTAACTAAATGCTAACTTACTCTCTTAAGGATGCAAAATGTTACTGGTGGTATGGAAGGACAGGGAAAAAAAAATGAGTTTAGGAGTTGGAAAAGGGGAAATGTGAGCTAGCAGCGAATGCAGACTGCAGGCACGGGGCATGATTAGCACAGGGAAACCAAAACAGTATTAGAAGGATGTTACTATCCTTTCTAGACAAACAGATCGTTTCAACACGTAAGGAAATCAGAACTGAGATTTGAAGGCTAAGAAGAGGAAAATATGAGGTTTGAAATCAGAAGTAGGATTAAGCTATGACTGGTAGAAAGACTGAGAAAATGATGGGCTATAGTGATAAATAGGAACGTGATCACTTCCAGATCCCCAGATCAATAGTTTGAATTAATGAAGGTAGGGGGCTGTGCACTGAAAAACAAAATAGAAAACAGGATACAGTTCAGTAAGTGAGCATTAACTTTCCTGTGACCTGAGTCTAGGGTATCTAATATAAGAAAAAAATGGATTGCACAGAGTGGCTGTGTTCAGACTGCACAGGTAATTGTAAATCTGTCATCCCATAACTTTTGGAAGCTTGACCTTGCAACTCTAATAGCATACAGTGTCATATTTAACATGCAGTTAGACATACAGTGTTATAAATTTCTGACTTACTGCGCTATCTTTTAATTCGTACGATGTACAGAATAGGTAGGTGGGTCAAAATTTGTATTTTTATAAGAAACTAAGTGCACTTTTACAGCTTTACATATTTATATGCTTGCTGAGATAAAAGGTTGAAATATAATTAAAGATTTTTCTTTTTATTTGCTTTTGTTTGTTTAGTTTTGTGTTTGCATGTGTGTGTGTGTGTGTGTGCATCTCTGTCCAGAGACAAATTCCATTATGCCCTATAGAGGGGATTTGTCTTTTTCCTTATATTCACCACATTGTACAAAACCAATTTCTGACATCAAAGTAAATGAATATACAGCTTGTAAAACTGGTACACATGAAATGAAGAACTGCTGGCTCCTGGTTTGCAGACAGAATACACCTGTCTACTCTCAATGAATTTGCTGGTGGTCATCAGAGGATGCTTCTAACATATTTTACTGTCAATGGTGAGAAGTTGTTATTAATGCTTATTTTGATTTTATTCTTTTAATAAATTACAAGAAATCATATACAAAATGATTGTCATCATACAGTGTTCAAAACCTCAGGTGTAAAAGACATTAAAAATAAAGTATGCATTTATTTCAAGGTTTTCCAAGTCTTCTCCCCCTCAGTTCTCTGGACAAAGAAATTAGTACTGTGAGTATATATTAGTATACAGTCCAAATAATTCAGTTAGTTAATTTTATCAATATGGACATCACAGAAAATATCATTTTGACCTTGGAACAATGGGCTTTTCTAAAGTTATGTGGCTGAAGTACTAAACTTTTTTAGCAGACCTCATGGATTTGGTAGGAACACTGGCTTTTATTAAGAAGTACTTTTAAATTCTGAGTTGACTTCTATTATTCCTCTCTTCTCTCATCCCTAAACAGAATGCATAACTTATCATTTCTGATATCTTATCTTCTGTTTGGAATCAGCCGTATAAATTATTCTGTTCTTACAGAAAACTAAATAAAAATGCAATCATTTAGTCTGAGGTCCTATGTAGGTTAAATTTAATCCTATCCCTTCATCCATTTTTCTTTTCTTGCTCATTTTTATTAACCTAGCTTAAAAGTTTATCTGTCTATCTCATTTCTTCTAATTTCCTCGTCAGTCTAACTCAGCTTGACTTCTGGTAATTCGTATTTCACCCATATGCTTCACAACCTTCCAGATGTTGTTTTCTTTGGTGATTAATCTCCTTAATTCATGGTAGGCTTTTCTTATATTTAATGCCTCCTCTAAGGCATTATTAATAAAGTTAGGACTCAGCTCTCTCAAACCTTTTTTTTTTTCCATATGACTTCAAATAATACCAAAACTGTCTCAAATGTTTTAATTTTCAGTGGCAGTTGTGGTGGCGTCTGCTTAAATATCCTGTCCACTTTTCTCCCAGATTCATGTTGCACAAGGACTTATGCAACTGAATTAGTTTGTGAGTTGAAGAAAAAACAGTGGAAAAATTTGCTTCTCAAGCAGATCAGTAGCCTAATCTGCTTATTTATAAGGGCAATGTATATCTATGGCAATACAATGGAGGGGGCAGAGTAGGGGTAGGAAATACCATGCAAGAAATGTAAATTAATCTACATCTTTAGGTTGAAGAAATGTAGAGCACTGACCACAAAAATCTACAGTACCCGAAAGGCTGTTAAGAGTAGAGAGAACAGACAGAAAAATCAATCAAAATGAGAACTTTTAAAGGAAATTTAAAAGATGTATCTTGGCACTGGATTCTCTATTAGCCTTTTAAAATTTTCCTTTTTAATAACACTACTCAATTATTTTAAGCTATATTTAAATGCAAAGAGTAATGGTTCATTAGCATGATAAATTAGATTGTGAAAGGTAGGTAAGTAGGTTATAGGCAGGTTAAACAGCAGCCTTCCAATCCTGTGGAATAATGCAAGATGCTAAAATGAGAAACACATCTTTAAATGATTGCCATAATTACATTTCAAACTGTGTCTCCGTACATGACTGATTTCTCTTAATGCTTCCACAGGACACAAAATATAAAACATATTGTCTAAAATATGTTTTCGGAGTTTAAGCTTGAGAAGAACTTAAGCTTCATAATATTTTTTTGGCATCAAAACTTATGTAGCAATAAATGAACTTGACAAGACTAATAAATGATTGCACTCCCATTTGAATAGTTTGAAATAAGCTTAACGTTTTTGATGTCTGAGGTATATGAGGATCAATGAGGTTGAAGTTATGACTGTATAATACAACTGGAATTAGATAATAAATGTTGCTCAATGGAATACATTCGGAATTGATACCCTTTTTTGAGGCTAACAACCTATTATAATAAGAATCAAATGTGCACTGTATTGATGTTTTGCATAATCCATAATTAGAGATGTGGCCTCAGCTTTTCAAGCTGTTTTTCATTCTAATACAACCCTGGAAAAAATAAAGACTTTGCTATAAAGCTTCCTGGGTTTTGACTTTTAGCTGTGTCAAAACAGTCCTCTGAGTCAGAAATAATGTGTAATTTCACCACACACACATCAACTGTAAATAGTGAAGGAATATGGTATTTGTTTTTCGAGCCATGTTGCAGAGTAAGCCTGATGTGACTGACTCATCTGAAACTGCAGATGCTTGATTCAAGACACTCAGACTAGATGTATACTGGTCCAATAAAAATGCCACTGGAATTTGATCATGGTTATGGACAGACTGTTAGAACTGTCCCCGACATACTTTGGTGTGATCACTGCCTTCTCCAATACAATTCTTGTCACATTTTGGATGTTAAGAGGAATGACAAGGGACCATTTGTGAAAGATAGCTTAGATGTTTTGGAAGACAAAATTTTGGAAGATAAAAGTTTTAGTAGCAGACGCGTGCCTCTCTATACCACTTTTCTCAGTGCTAGAGAATGTTTAATTTACTAGCAGAGACATGGAATTGCTTTTGGAGCAGACAAGAAAATGACTCACGGCAGCGCAGAGAAATAAAAAGATTTTTTTCCTCCGTTTTTTTTTTTAAAAAAAAAAAAAAAAAGAGAAAGCATTTATTTTTGTACCTGGGAAAGAACTGTGAAGAACTGTGTTTTTTTTTTTTTTTTTCTGCTTTTTAAAGTGATCTAAGGCAGAGACAAGTCAGTCGGTGTTTCACTGCTGCTGATATAGATATGGCAGAATTGAAATGCTGCAATCCTCAGAGACCTTCAGCAGTAGAACTAAAAGACAAACGGAAAGCTAGCCCACTAGACCTCTTAGCTGGGCCTTTGTTTTTACAGACTAGGCACTATACCTCATGTCAGGAGACCATTTTAGGAAGACATATTTCATGTTCCATGTGGAAGGGGAATTCCAAGAGACCAGGCTTTTTTTCTGGATATCATTCCTGATATCATTTGAATTCCCATAAGGATCATCATCTGGTAATACAAATGAATGATTGGAGAGGTATTCTGAACAATGAATAAATATTCTAGTCATTCTTGGTGAAAAGAGTGGATTGTATTATCGCTTACACGTGTATTCCCAAGTGCTCATTTTTATCTATCTCTCTCTACTTGTCTCATTCTTGGATGAAAGATCAACCTATGAAGACTGTCTTTATTCAAAGATTCACTGTAGCCACATTGATGACCATCAGAACAATTTTCCCAACAAGAAAGGCTATTGGAGAACTGTGGTATATAAAGAATCATTGTCTCAAGTTGTCTAACAACAAAGAATTTAAACATATGCTTAATTTTTAGCATATTCACCAACCCATCAATTTCAATGAGATTGCAAATAATTTAAGATGAAGTGTTTTGTTAAGCTGTGGCCAGCGTTCTTAGTATCTTGCATCTTTTAATTATATGTTGAATATTTTTGCAAACATCCAAATAAGTACTACTGCAGCTAAATTTCAAAAAAAAAACACACATTTTCCTGTTTAAAAATCTGTCTGTTTCTATTAGGAAAAAAAAAAGTTCTAGATTTGCAGAATTTTAGAGTAGATATGTAATATATATCAGATGTGAATCTAAATTGATACTGTATAGACACAGTATCAATTATTATATTAGCACAACTTTAGTCTATGTATGAATATTAATCTGGGAAGCTGAGATCCAGGGATTTGATCCACATATGGATCCAGATCCATATACTCTCTGTAAATAGGACCTTTATCTTTTGGTCTCATTCTATAAGAAAAAACTGACAATATTTCCTTGTGAAACTGTCCCAGTTTACACAAATAAATAACGGAAGAGATCAGAAGCAGGGTGCACACAACTGAAAAGGCAGAAGTAAAGAAGAAGTAGAAATCAGATCCCTTCCTTCTGTCAGATGCTGCAAAATCTTCAGTCTTTATGGAACTATTTGTAGAGTAAAACATAAATTCTTATTAATTTCAGGTTTACTGAAATTATATTCTTCGATGAATAAACCATCAAAAGCACAACCTATCCTACATGCAATTAAGATTTTATGTCAAGTAATTCTTGTTTGCAAGTGTATTGTGAGCATATATTTCCTGAAAGTAATTTGAATTAGAAAAAAAATCCAGAATTCTATAGTTCAAATTACTATGGTATACCTGTCTTTCTGTAACTAGTGTAGTAATATTCTTTACACTGCTATGATGTTTCAGAGAAAAGCAGAACATAGGCTGTATTACAGGATTGTAAGGGACATTTTTAACAAATGAAACTATGACTAATGGAATACTGATTCCTTTCCCAGATTCAGCTTGTGCTCATTTTTCTTTTATACTGCTTAGTACTGTTTAACTTTGCATGAATCCTCTTTAACTTTGTATGATTTAGAAGGGAATATTGATATCATAATGTGGCTAAGCATTTTGTTACAATATATGTTTTTGACTTAACAATGATGTCAATTTTTTTACTTGTGTCTAGAAGATCATCTCTTTAGAAATTATTTTTTATTAGGAAATTATGGAGCAAACCCAATACGATGTCCAGGGAGGCTGCTCATAAGCTCATTTCGTAGGAGGTGAATTCTCTAACGAGCTGTCAGAGGTGTGCCTTGATGAAATGTGTAAGATGCAGCCTGTCTCCTTAAAAAAAAAGCAATTGATTTATTTGTCTATAACATTGCTGACTTCTTATTTTGTATATAAATGGATGATCATGGAAGTTCATCAGTTGAAACATAACATATATCTAATCAATATCTCTAGTTTAAATGAGAAAAAAAAAGATAAAATGGATTCAATCAAAAAAAAAAAAGGAAAATTATATGCAAAATCTTTCACAATAAAAAAAATCCAGACTACAGAAGGCCACTTCAAGTATTCTGTCTTTTAACTTATATAAAATTGTGTAATTTTTTGCTTACTTTCTCTCTGCCCCACCTCTCTCCATTCACATTTTCAAATCCAAAGAAATCATATAGGTATTTCAAAGTCCTGTTTTAATTAGACACTCATATACAAGTGACATCATACACTGATGTTTATATTTGTAATACATAATGTTTTATATATTACATAATAATAATAATAGCAACTAGATTTTTGGTAATGCAATTGTAAGAAAGCCAAGATCCATTGCAAACCACATGCTCCTCTTCAAGTGTCATGATATTTTGCATAAGCACATTATAGCATATGCTGTGTTATTTTTTCCTGTATGAAACTGTCAAATCCCTTGTTAAATGGTGTTTATAATCTCTTTGGGGGGGCTTTTTCTGGGGGTACGTGGTTTCTCTCCCTAATTTGAGTAGCAACTCTGTGACCTGCAAAGATGTAGCTATTTTCCATGGCAGTACAAACCATGCATTCAAGCAAATCTATGAATTTATTTAAATTTTTTTCCTGTCAAAATGCTAAATTTTGAAGCTTCTGGAATCCTTGGCTTTCAAAGAAAAAGAGACACTGGATGCCATTTTGTGTACCTCTACATCTCATGAAGCAAATGCTTGTTTTATGTCTGATAATAAATTACATATACTATATAACTTAGTTAAAGTATCACTAGAATATTTCAGAAACATTAGGATTACACTGTGAAAACTTTCTAGATATGAAGTCATAGGGCACAAAAGTATTTTGTTTTAATTCACAAAAGATTTGTCATGCTATAATATAAAGAGCTTTTGTTAAAAGATCTGAAAGGCAAAATCTCTTTTTTTTTCTAACAGAAATAAAGAACATTAGCTCTTTGGGAACCATTGTAAACAATATGTCCCCCAGAATATTAGGATGAAAATATTTTGTTATTTGCTTCAAGAAAATTTAGCCGAACATACTGGATAAAATTCAAGAGTGTCTTAGAAAAATATTTAAAAGCTGAAATCAGAGTGAAAAATATATATGTTTGGGGTTGGTTTCCTAACACATGTTTGTGTTTTCTAACCTTCTGATAGATTACTTTAAGTTTACAGTACATTAACACCAATTTATACTGTGAATTACTGCATGATACAAATAACATTTCAAAAGTGCATATTTATTATTCCAGGGTATGCTTGAAGGGCAAGAAAATATTTCTGGATACGCTTCCCAATGAATGGAGAACTTTTTGCATATAAGTAATTATTTCTATCCAATAATTATTGATAATAATTTACTGAGAATATCAAAATTGTTAATAGCAAAGGATTTTATAACTGCTGTATGCTGTAGTTTAAGAGGACAAGGAAACATATGAAGTGCCCACGATACTTGTGCGTGGGATTTGAATGAAGAGATATTACTGTTGTTATTTTAGTTGTGCTATATTACTTCAGTTTTTATGCAGAACAACGTACTGTAGAAAAATAGAACTTCGTTGTTTGGGGACTATGACAATAGACTTACAGAGTAAAGATGAGTAAACACTGACACCAAGAGAAGAAATGTATAACATTTGCTGGGGATTTAAAGTAAAAAAAGGGTCATAAGAGAAGCTAAAAGATAAGATTCAAGAAGTTGATAGAAGATTTTTTTTTATAATTTATCAAAATATACTGAAATTATCAGAACTAGAGCTAGAGGAAATGGTCCAAACTGAAGCACCAAAAGTTGCACATGAATTTAAGGAAAAATTTCTTAACAGTGAGGGTGACAGAGCACTGGAACAGGCTGCCCAGAGAGGTTGTGGAATTTCCCTCTCTGGAGATCTTCAAAACCCGCTTGGATGCAGTCCTGTGCCATGTGCTCTAGGTGGCCCTGTGTGTGCAGGGGGGTTGGACTAGATGACCCCCAGAGGTCCCTTCCAACCTTAAGCATTCTATGATTCTATGATTCTATCAAAATGGTATTCAGAAATCCTTGAAGGATCAACGGTCTCTTGCTTGCATGCAAGGGCTGCTCACAAACTTCTAAAAGAATCTCAACCAGTTATGCCAGTTATGCATTTTTTTTACAGAGCTCTGTATACTTAAAGAAATCTAAAAAACTTGAAAAAAAAACAACTTAAAACTATTGCAAGTTCTGCAACATTGTTTGCTGTACCTCAGCTCTTTCAGCTAGCAATCTTCTGTCAACTTTGCCTAAAAAAGCTTCATGCCATTCCCAAGCTAACACTTCAAAGAATTGAAAACATATGTATGTTACTGTAGTGTTGTAGTATAAGAATGTTGACATCTGCAAGGCACTTGTGTGAGCTAATAATAAAAAAATCAAATAAAAACAAACCTGCAAGACTCAACCTTTTTAACTTATTCTTTTTTTACCACCTTAGCTAAATTTGTTTTACTGGAAGTAGTCAAAAACAAACAAACAAAAAACAAACAAATGAAAAAAACAGATTTCACTATAAGGTAGCTGGAAATACATGGGGTCCTTTATGATCTCTTGACCTAGCCACTGAAATCCCATTGACTTTCTGCTGCTTGGGCACCATCTCTCAATTTGCTTGTCATTTCTTCAGCTGGGGGTCACATAGCCACCTTTTAGCCATTCTCCTGAAGGGGGAATGAAAATCTGAGGTTGAAAGCTCCAGCACAACCCATACTTACCAGCTGTCAGGTTTTATAACCAAGTGATTTGTTTTACAATAGTTTTGTTGTCTGAAAGATAAAATGTAGTGGAATTTTCTCAGAGCTAAATTTAAGATTGAGCTCCAAAATTAGCTAGTGATAAGACCACTGTTATGATGTCTAGAGGTTAAACATACTGCTGTGAGGAACGGAGACCTCAGTATCGCTGTGAGCTCAGAAGGGAGTAGACAGTCCCCATGCTTTAGGGAGATAGTCCTTATACGTTAATAGCATTTGCAGCAGAAAAGACTAAAACAATAGCTCTGAATTTTTTTGATTTATCAGAAAAGGTAGAAATATATCCCTTGACCTTTTGACCTGCTTTTGCACCCTCATGGCAGGGCTTATCTTTAATAACAATAATAATAATAATAATAAGCATGATGAACTAACACACACTGCTCTCATACGGAAAATTATGGATGCAGACTTTTTAGCAAATATAGGTGCACCTTATCCAACTCTGTGGTAACTCTGATGTTCTTTATCTCTTGCTCAAGTACAAGAAGTCTCACATGTTTGAATAGTGTGATTACATAAATAATATATAGGTTTCAGAAAAATATCAATGAATGAAATATATCATTGGGGAATATACAAATGGGTCATTAAAAGATAATATTTGGGCTGTATGCCCAAATGCTTTATTAGTCAGTTCTGACTTTCTCTACTAATTGATCCTGACTTATTTATTTGATTCTGACTTTTCTCAAAGCATGGAAAAAACTCTTTCTCCCTAAGCATTTTGTTTCTAATTCTCAGATTCTAACCTAACCCAATAAAGTCTGTAGGCAGTGTAACTTTTCTGTAAAACAGACAGGTGACAATTTAGACCTCATCAGGCAATATAAAAATCTGGTTTATCCATTGTGAATAAATAAATGTTACTCACATGCAAACTGAAGAATGGCTTCTCTGCTTAATAAACTGCCAAATATGTTGGTCGTTAAACACTGATACTGTCCAGAGTCCTTCATTTCACTGGGATTGCTGATGATCAAGCTTCCTTCTATTAAACTGTAGCGATAGTCACTTTCAATATTGATTTCAGTTCCATTTTGAAGCCATCTTAGGAGAAACACAAACAAACTAACTTAAGCATTTTATGCCCAAAAGAAGGCATCATGCTCAGTGTACATAAACTTGTAGCACCCATTGTTATTAAGGATACTTGATATGTAAAGATATGGCAAACTTTTGTATGGAGACATCGCAGATAATTAAAAAAAAATATCGACAGATAATTAAAAAAAATCAAATAAAAACATATCTTCTACCTCTGGAGATATATATATTCATATACACATATAGAGAGAACACATGATATATATTCAGCTTATGCTGCTTTGAATTAGAAGCTTCTTTGTCTGCAAAACACTGCTGCCCACAAAGGCATGAGACTTGAAATTTGTAAAACAGGTGCATCATGTTTATGTCCAGATTGCTATGTGATTGTGCTCATGGTAATCAGAATTTCAGTTCATACTTTTTCATGAAAGTATTAAGCCCAGGTGGCCTCAGAGAGTTGACAACACAGACACTGCAGTGTACATGAGCAAAGAGCCTTTCTCTTCCATTCCCTCAGCATTTGTTTTTTGGGAGGACTCAGGAAATGGAGAGATTTGATTCAAATGCAATGAGAAGAGAGACCTGTGAAGAGCCAAGAGGTAGATTTAAAGACATAGGCTCTTGGGGATTAAGGGATGTCGGCAGCTGAGAAAGGCAAAATGATATTAGCTGGACCAGGATACATGAAACTGAGAGAAGATTGAGGCTGGGGAGACTGGAATTATCTGGCAGCTAGTCGGGGTAATAGTATGGAAATTAGGATCTGGTGAAGAGTTGGCAGAAGATTGACTAAGTCTGGGAAGCATCTGGGGGTGAAATGAGAAGCCTGAACCTCTGCCAGGTGAGTATAAGGTGGAATAAGCCAGGTAGTGTGAATCATGTTATAAAGCGTTGACCTTCTGAAGCTGAGATGTAACCTAGCAGTCTCTCCATTTTCATGCTTGGGAATTTGACAAGCACCTTCAAGCTTTGCTAAAGTTCAGAAAAGACTGTAAGAACTTGGCAACATCTGGGCACTAGAGGCAACCTTAATGAAGTAAAATGACTAACAGTTTACCTTATCTTATTAACATTCATGGTGCATGAGATACAGACAGCTGAATTCAGCTGGTGTACCTCTGATTTTTATTTAATCCAAAGGACAGAATTATCAGCATAAGGATGAACTGTAAAACTTTAATTTGTCCTTTTAATCATGATTGAACTTTTTATTGCAAAAGATCCCTACATTATTCAATGCAAAGAATAAAACACTGCTGACAATAACTTTGTATGAGAACAGATATTAAAGATATTTCTGTAGGATTCTTTACTCACTTTCTATAGAGGTTCATACTTAGCAGGGATAAAAAGAAGTAAGTATTTCCATCCTGAACAATTTACATAGCCTAATGTCAATTTAAGATTTTGCATTTAATTATAACGAAAATTGACTTTTTATATGAAATAAGAATAAAAATGAATTGATCCAGGAATTGTGGAAATTTAGATAAAGAGAAAGAAAAAATGAAATGCTTAGGCATTTCCAAATGGGAATTGAAGCAAAATTCATTTTTCTTTAATTAGTTGGCTTCACTTAGTTTCATTTTCAGTTGAATTCAATGCAAAATTATGTTTTTGTAGTGTTTCCCCAAAAGTTTGCAGCTTGGCAGCTCCATGCCTATATATTTTGTTCTGAATTATCTCATTCCCCTCACATATTCCCCACACTAGAGGAAAACAACACTGAATTATGTGATATGTTTTCTTTTAGGTATTCTGGCTGATTCTGGAGGACAGAAAACTAAATATAATGCTTAAAAGACAATGGTGTGGTGGAAAAAATCAATATATTCTTTTTTTTTTTCTTGAAGGCAAATGACACAAATTTTTTCAAGTTTACTAATTTGGCTTAAATAAACAAAAAATGTTCCTTTTTTCCTCTTTTTTCTCTTTTCTTTCTTTTTTTTTTTTTTTTACCTTCCCTCTGCTGCCTTTTCTATCAGAAAATAATACTGAAAAAAAATTCCAAACAGCTTAAGTGTATCCTATGTAAAACTGGAGATGCAGTGTTTCATGAGCGGGATGTATAAGAGAGTGCCCCCTCGGGGAAACCTGTGTCTGTCTGACTTAGGGTCACTGCTGCCCTATGGGGCTTGTGGATGCCCATATTCCTCACTGAAGGTCAGCAATCTATGTTCCTCATTATATGTCTCTCAGCTTAATGTAATGAAGTATGATTTACAGACCTTCTGAGCAACTGAAATCAGTATATCTCACAGAGCTATGCACTAAACTAATGCATCTGGATATGTTAATAACTGCAATGGAGAGAAAAAAAAATCTGATTTCAGGGTAGAGCTTGACCAAGGAGAGAGGAGCTCTTATCAAAGGAGAAGAAAATCTGCAAATGAGGTGAGTATTTTCCGGTCTGTTAAATTGAAATAATGTCCCCGGAAAGAATAATTTGTAAACAGATTGTAAAAACTGTATCACTAGCCATACAGAAAGGAAAAGAAGTATTTATATTTCCCTCCCCTGACTGATACATTGCATGCATTGCTCAGATGAGTGGCAACCACAGAGGAGACAGCAGTCAAACTGTGTTGCTAGAATAAGGTCTATCGGGCCAAAATTTCCTTGCATGAATAGCAGTCAAGTCAATGTATTTATGAGGGTGCTGACACCAATTAATCTCTGGTAAACTGAAGAAATAGATATAATTAAATTCTGTATCACTTTACTTCATTACACTATAAAAATTAAAAAATGTTTGGACTAAGAAAGAAAGGAGATGACAGGCTCCCTAAGGAGAGAATTTCCAAAATACTAATGAGGTTGTCAAGCAGGACTGAACATAGGATCCCCTCTTCTGAGTGGGAATTCTGCTTCTTCTCTATGGGTACATGCTATATTTGATGGACTGACAGCTCTTTAAGAGCATGGAGAACTAATGTAGATCATTTTTTATAAGTGAAAAAAGTAGCAAAAGACAACAGAAATTACAGAAGGAATGTCGATCAGGTAATTTCAAAGGATTAGGGAAATTGAAATCCTGCGACTGAAGGCTCAGTGGAGCTCATCCAGAATCCTAACAGCTTCTCCAATGAAATGAAAAGGTTAATAGGTAAAAAATAAAATGCAGAATTGATGATCGTTGTATTTGATGAAACACAGGTCTAAGAGTCCTTATGCTTCTGTCTGTGAAGAATGACTCTATGAAAAAAATTAAAGGGTATCTGGAGAAAATAATTAACCATATGCTCCTCCAGCCCTCCTTCATTGCCTGTAATTTGCATAAAATATGAGCAGAGCCAGATACAGCAAATGGAGGCAGGTGAATGCGGCACACTGCTCCCCACTGTAAGTGGACACCATTAGCGCACTGATGTCTCAGGTTCCCATGCATGGCATCACAGACAGCAAGGGAACAGCCTGTATGGGCAAGCAGGAAAGAGTTAACAGGAAGATGATGGTTATTAAGGACTGAAAGAGTAGACTGTGCAGTGAAAGACACCAGGTTTGCCTCAGGCATGGTTTCTTATATTGCATAGTTATGCCATTTAATGTACCTGTTCTTTATTGCTTTCTTTATGAAAAGAGATAGTATTTCCTAACTTTATAGTATATTTTCATAGCTTTTTGTTCAGAAATCGATCATTTAAATATTTGGATCTTCTCAGTTGTTATAGACATGAGTCATAAAAGTAGACAAAAAGTATCCCTCCACATGGATAGACACAGTGTACGGAGAACAGAATTCTGTATTTTACAAATCCCTTTGTCTACATTTTCTTCCACTTGTGCTTCTTGCTTGTTCAGAACACTTACTGCTCCCAACAACTGGGAAGGCCTTTTGGGTCACTGAGCTTTTATATTATATTGTTGTCTGATGCACACTGATGCGCAGAATGGGGTTGTAGTGGCCACATATTCAGAAATGCATACACACATAAAAATCTAAAACATGTACCTGTATGTGGGAGCAGGATTCCCACGAGCTTGACAATTCAGAGACACTTTCTTCTCTTCAGAATCAGTGGGAAATATCACATCATCTGGTTCTTGTACAAAAACCGGTCCGTAATCAACACTTTCTGTGAAAAGAGAGAGGATTGTAGTTATGGATTTCTGAGCAAATGTTTACAGACTATAGCTTTAAAAAGATTAGATAACAGAATGAAAGTTTTGCAGACATTCAAATCACATTATTCCAAACGCTATATAAAAAAGTTATAGTTGACGAGCTAAAAAGAAAAGAAACAGGAGGAACTATCAATACAGTAACAATAAAGCAATACGTTTTACTCTATGGATGTGAATTGTAATCACTTTCTCATCTTTTTTTGGGGGGGAGGCGAGGGAGAGAGGGAGCAGGAAGGGGGGGTCCAAACTGCAATGAGCAGCTCCAGAGGATTAAGACATCTGAGGAATTATTCCCATCCATAGGGAACAAGATAAACAGAAATACAGCAGCAAGGTAAACTGCTGCTGCTTGCAAAAACTCACCACAAAGAACTCAGACCATCCCATTTCCCCCTTTATGTCAAAGAGTTTCTGAGAAAAATCACTTGTAAAATTAATGGCATTATCTAGTGGCTACTATTAAATAATATATGGCAAAATCTGACATTTAATTTTCTTCCGCTGCCTTCTCTAATTTTCACATAGATCTATATTTTCAATGAGATTACAGTTATTGACAGGAAAGCTGAATAGATCCATAGAATAATCTATGGCGTGCTACATCTAATGTGTAGAGGGAAGTGTAACTTTCAGAAAGGTAAAGGATTGCAAGTGTAGCACTCCTGATCGCATGCATCTGAATAATGAAAATGCTCACAATGAAACAGCAGTGTGGAATTTTAATCATATTAGACTTGCTCTCAACTCTTAACTCAGTCCCATAATACTCATCAAGTTTACAGCACTGGCCTAAGGACTCGGTCTGTATGGGGAATAGGCACATGGCCCAATTAGTTGTAATGAAGCATAAGGGAGCAGGGTTCTCTCTGTCACTTTTACAGTTTCATATGCTCACATCATAGAAGACCTCCAAGGAGTACTGAGGACAGCGTGGCACATTAAACAGCTTATGACCTCCTGATACATTTGTAGAACCTAATATTAGAGCTGGCCCCCTATCACTGTCCTACCAGACCAAATACCAGTCAGAAGTAAGGAAGATTTTCACATGTACCTGGGGAAGACCTCTATCAGCTACTTCAATTTTATTATTATTATCATTATTGCTAACTGAAATATCAAAATGATTTTCTCTATTACTTGACTAAGTCCATTCAACTGCACCTACACATTGTGAGTTTACAGCCCAGGAACTGTGACCTGGGTTCAGAAGTATGGCTGGACAGGAAGGGGCTCATGGGACTCGGAGTGTTGGTAGACACGATTACTGGACTGGATTACTCTCCTGAATGTTTACAATAATGCTGCATTTGCAATTGGGCTTTGTGTCAGAAGTCTGTTTTCTGGGACAGATCTCTGCATTATTAAAAAAAAACAAAGCAAAAAAAAAAAAAAAAAAAACTATGCCAATGTATGCTTATATTACAGAAGTTAAAATAACTCCATTACTTAGTTTTGAGCACTTCACCTGAGGCTGTCACGGGGACAAAGGCAATCAGTTGGCAGAACTTCTAAGCAAGACAAACGTGGGAATACATTGCTGAGATTGTTTCTTGTAATTATTTGCCCACTTCTTACATAGAACAAGGAAGAAGGCTAATGAATATGGGCATAAATAATCAGCAAACACAACAATTAATTAATGAATGCAAAACCAAATCAGTATTTAAGATGTATTATCACATGCAGATTCTTAGGTGTACACTTAAGGAGTATGCTGGAGACTAGCAGTGTTGTCTTCTTTCTAAGGGTGACCTCATAGGTTAAACACAGGCTGGAATTGGTAGAAAAGAAAGAAAAGGATGCAATGCTAGTATAGTATAAGGGCTGGTGCCGCTAACAATACAAGTGTTTTGACTATTTGTACTATTCACCACAGTGATATGGAAAGAATATTTTTCACTCTCCTCAGACAAGTGTTCTTAATGGCAGTGCCAAAGTGAATACTTTTGTTATGAGGAATGAGAAACACAGAAGATTTTACTGGTGTCTCGAGTGAAGACAAAGGTTATAGAGAAAGTTCAATGGATGCAAGTCATGTTCCTGAAAGACAGGAAGATGCAGTTAGTTGCTTATCTGCATTTCAAATGGAGTGTGGAGTACGAGCAGAGATTATTTGGTGACTCAGAAGTGACACAGTAATGAATGAGAATGTTCATCAGTTTGTAGCTAAATTGACTAAACTACATCTCAGTTAGATCATCCGGACTGCGACAGAATAAATGAACAAAAGGGACTATTCTGAAGAGAAAAAAATCATATTTAAATGACAAGACTTTAATAAAACACAAATTATTAGGCTTAATAAAGAGTGATTAGATAAAATATAGTGGGCTGTGATATGAAAGAAGTCACCCGGTAATATCATCTTTATTGAAACTCCAATGAAATATAGGAATAGGAAATTCTGAGTGTTTTATACCTTCTGTCTGTATTCAAATGCAAGCAAGGAAACACTGCAGATACAGACAAGGCATTTAAGTATTTTCAAAAATGCTTTCAATTCTTTTTCAAATTAAAATATGAATTGGCATATAATAAAATAAACTTGAATTTTGTTACAAATAATGCTTCTAATAGCTCAAATAAACTGAAGGCTTGTTTGGGCCTTCATAGTTCTATGATAGGTGCCTATTTTAGTCACTTAGCATCCTATTAAAGGAAAGTCCTAGACTCTTCTGACTAGAACACCACCTGAGGCTTACTGTACCCTGATTTCTGTGAAGAACATTTTAGACTGTAGTAGCAGTGTGAGATCTAACATCTCCCAGAATTCAGTGCACACCAGTCCCTCAATGTTACAGTTTCGTAGTGGGATGATGCTTGGGGATGTAGATCTTATTTCCTCATCATAATAATGTAGGTTAAAATAGTTTTTTAGAAAAGTAGAAGGTCATAGTATTAGCAAAAAGAGGTACAAGACTAGAAAATCATGGAGCCAGCACTGAGGTCAGTCAATGTCAATGTTGACACCACTGCCTTAAATCTCTGAAACTGAACAATGAGACTGAACAATTCACTGTAAATTAATATAACTAATCCATTTTCTCGACCTTTTTATTTAAAAAAACACAAACACACAAAAACATGTACATGCATGGCATATTTTAATAGCTTTTTGATTGCCTCTTATCATTCGATCAGTTTATCAACTGATATTTAAGATAGCAATTCTCAATATTTTGATATTAAAGAAGGGGATTAAGGAACCATGATGTTAATTTATAGTTTAAAACATCCAGTTCCATGGTAAATGAATTGGGTTGATATTAGCATCCATACAAGTGGTTTCAAATTTTGACTGAAAATTCTGTAATCACCATAGTGCTTCATCATTTTCAATTTATAAATATTATTTAATTTTGATTCTTGATTAATACCATTTCTTCTTTATCCCTCATTCCACAATTATTGTTTCTGAGACAGACACCCTGAAAGAATAATGCACAAACTAGAATCTGATATACTAGGAAAATATACATATACACAGATCTAATGATCTGTAAGGGATTCAGTCAGCCTGTTTAGGAACTGATAAATCTCATCTATTATTGCTTTAAGGACGAGATTTTAAGTAGGTGACAAAAAAATTCAACAGCTGAAAAGTACACAAGTTAAAAACTCTCTTTTAAATAAGTCTAATATCATTGCTAATCTTGGTATATTATTTCAATAATATGCATTCATTTGGGAAATCCAATATGTATTTATTTTAATAACAATAAGAAATAATTAGGAGAGCCTGATTTTCATTCTGCTTGAGGAGTCCAGTCTGAATCACAACTGAGAATTTCTTAATTTCTCTTTGAGGAGTATTGCATCATTCATTAATCACCATTAAAAACTTAGGTTCAATTTCTTCAGTGTGCAGCCAAACTACATGTTGATTAATCTTCACAGACCTTGTTCAGGTGTCCTCTTACAAACCAGGCTAGAATGGTGCTCAATTACGCTCAGGACAGCTAACATCAGGATTAATAAAGTTTGATTATCAGTTCCAGGTCTAATCAGCTACAGCAGCCTGCACTTTCTGATGAAAGTCTTGAAAAATCTGTCTTCGGAGCTAATCAAGAACAACTGTAGCAATATGTACTTTGAGACTTTCTCACAAGGAAACCAAACTGCAAAGTTAGAATTTAGATGACACTATACATGGATAGTCACCATGAAATAAAATCAAAAAAAAAAAAAAAAAAAAAAAGGCATGATCATAAGATCTACTTGAACACATATGACATATTCTACTGAAACGAACAGGAATCTGTGCACATCCAAATTTTTAACGGATTAGAAACTTGTGTCATTTTACAACCTTAAAGCAAAGAGTACATAAATTAAAATAACCAATAAACTTATGCCTACAGCATATGTGCTCTAAACAACAGTGCTGCTATAAATTGCACATGTACAGTTTTATACAGGTTGTGGAGAAGTCAAAGTAGTGGTCTGCTGCTTTCAGGACTGACTCTTGGTGTGCAGTGGTGCCTATGGCTGTGAGCCATAAGTGCTGCAGGGGAAAGGCAATGCCTTCTGACAGTGCACCAATTTAATCCTGAACTCTGTAAAGGGTACCCGGCTTTTGGTGTATTGGAGGTGGTGTATCCATCCTAATCATCTCAGGAAAGCAATTGATGCCCAAGAGCATCAGATTTGATTGCATCCATTTAACTCTCAGTGACCCATGCTCTTAAACAAGGCAGTCTTCTGTGGCTGAATATAGGAGGGTTTAAATTACATATCTGATCATTTTATTTCTTTGTAAGGTATGCAAGAGCATAAAATGACAGAAAGGCTTACAAAGCATCATGACAAGAATGATGAAGCAGAATAGTTTGAAGTTTCTATTTATTTGGGTTACATCTACTGAGAAGGAAGAATAGGCATACACATTTCTTAATTTACTACTTTAATTTCTCAAAGGCAATGTTTTTGTTCCTCACCTAGACTTTTATTAAAACATCAACAGTTTTCTGGATACTTAACTTCTGTGTAGACTGGTGATATATTACCTAGTGACGCATATGCCTTGGGAATTATAGGCATGAATATAAGCAATCAACAAAACAGGCAGTTTCTTCTCACTTTACAAATTTTGACTTGCTCTTTCCAGTACTTAAATGCAATGAACACTTCTGTTACAATTGGAATCAGAAACTCTCCATATAGCAAATTTGCACTTTCAGGGTGGACTATCTGCCTTCTTAGTAGCAAGCAATTAAACTTTGCCTAGAGCAGAAACTAGAACTTGGGAGCCCTGCATCTCCAGCAGTATCCACAAAGTGTTTCTCCATCTTTACATACAGTTGGACTTTCAGTCTCTCCTTCAGCTATTGATAAAAAAATGCAGATAGTCCTTGGGTCTTTTTCCTGTGATATCAGAACATGCACTTGTTTTGAAATCATGAGAAACGGAAATAAATTCCTAGACTTTCAATTCTGTAGTATCTGAAGTATTTTCATTCTTCTATGCATGCCTTGCTTTTCTCCATCCTTGTTTTACTTTCAGATCACTGATATAAGGTGTATGTATATACATACATTTTTAAATAAAATACTTTGTATCTAAAAATGTGTTTAAGTTAATTTAAACAGTGTACTATCCAGGCATGACTGACTTTACACTGCAAAACACAGCTAATTCTTTTGGATTTTCAAATTTCTACTTTCTGAAGTAGACATATTTGTTTGTACATCAAGAAAGCTAGGTCAAGTTATTCCTGTAGCTAGAAAACTTTACTCCTTCTCTGTTTTGGTACCTGAAATGAACTTATTTAAAGTTAAATAGTTCAACCTATCATTTATTAATCAATATTCCCCAATTGTTTTTAGCAAAGAGAAATTTTTTAGTAGTGTGGATCTTTAATTCAGACTAGTAAATGGCTCAACGAAGCCTGTGGCACCAGGGCCTCATCAAGTGTTAGGTTCAGATTTTTCATATCTTGAAGTAAACTGATCCAAACATTTTCAGTTTTGGACTGAAACTTACTCACCATCTCTTACTCTAAAAGATATCAAATTGAAGTCAGAAGGACAAAAACAGTCTTAATTTAAGGTTGAATTCACTTATCTTTACTGCTGCCCTCCCAAAAGTTGTGGAAACACTGAGGTGGGATGAGCGTTTGCAGTTTTATGGTTCTTCAATATTATTTCATGAATAAATCACACTTGCTGTGCATATTCTTTATCTGTGACTTTACAAATTGATACATAGTTTGAATTTAACTAACGAAAAGACTGTACTCCCTTAAGAGCATGTTTACGCTAAGTAATTCCATATAGACTAAATTCATCAGTGAGCTACAGCATGGTTCTTTTAATTTGAGATATCAGGATATCCACACTGAGTTAACAGTGCAAATTAAATGGTAAGTGGGCTATAGGGGGCTGGGGGGGGGGGGGGGGGAGGGGGGGGGCTTCTGAGCAGCTCTTCTGGGAAATCAATAGAAGTCACTTGAGAATCTGATTACGAAGGCAGCTAATAAAGAATTTGTCTTTTCTCATGCAGGCTACATATCCTGAATTTTGTCTGCTTATATTAGTCATGAATCTTCTCTGAAGGTATGCCATTAAATTAGACAAGGTTGATTATGCTAGGTCTCACTGTAGTAACGAATTCTTTTCTTCTCTCACTAATGTCCTCATATTCCGCCAGAAATTGCAGTGGGCCCCTCATGACCACACACAAGCACTGTGCGCTGCACCATTTTTCATTTAATTGGCCCTGTCTAGTAAACACTGTCACTTAACTTTATGAGTTATCACATAAGGTTTATAAAATGGGAAATAAAATATTCTTCTTTCAAGAGCTCTACAATCTGAAAACATGCCTCCATAACAAATAAAAATCACTAAATTAGTGAATCTGGGAATGCCAGATACTTGAGATAGGGAATTTATTCTGGTTTCCAAATACCAAAGGCAAATGTTTTTCTTAAATATTAAGTCATTAATAGAAGATTTTCCATGTCATGAACTGAGCGAAGGTTGACTCTAGCTGACTGTACAGAGGGGTTTTTTTGCTTATTTGGATGAGGCAGAATAGCCTATCTGGCCTTCTGACACAGCATCCTCAATGCCGCCTTGTGTGCCAACTCTCCTGGGTTCTGTTTCATATCTGTGCCATGAAAGTGCTTAAGATAATCAAGTTATTTAAAAATACAAATTAAGTGCCTCAAGTTAAACTGTTTGGGCAACTTCACAGCTGGGTCTACAAAGAGCTGTAAGTGATGGAGTGATTCTCCCAGGACTGTTTAATGCAATCCTTATCCTTCTGAGTGGAGTGCTCTGATGTGTGGGACTTATGAGCAATGGCCTCCCTTTTTATTATTATTTTTTCACCAGTTTAATACCTTCTCTTTCTTTTTTGAAAAAAACATATTGAAAACTCAGCTCTGGGGTTGGAATGCAGTCCCTCTGTTTTGCTATGGCTCATGATTGTTGGACCATGTCAGATATGATCTTGATATGACCTTCTGAAAACTGCAAGGATTTGGGTGCTGGAAAACATAGTTGGAGGATCCTTAAAGTTTTTGAGGTCTATCAAAGTAAAGGATTTAAGTGTAACAGTCAAAATTGTTGTCAAATTTAGACATTGTAAGCTGCATCTAAGTTGCCAGACTGGCTTTTCTCGAGGAAGTGAAATGGAAAAATCAGGGTCATACAGGGAGAAGCTGCTTTTCCAGCTTACATTATATTATTCATAAAGTCTGTTTCTTTTGACTTCCAGCTACCAATTGCTTCTACTTCAGTCTCCAGACACTCAGGCTGTCAGCTACCAGGATAGCAGAACTCTGGTTCCAGTCCTCATCTTTGATTTTTGCCTATACATAGCAGGTTTCCTGGGAGGAGTTATCAAGGTCAGGTAAATAGACCATAACTAAGTGTAGTCTAGTCTGCTTACAAATTATATTACACAAAACAGACAAATGCAGAAATCTGCTCCAGTTCCAGAAATGTCATCAGACGGAATTTATCTGGTTGCGTGACTCAGATTGATTGTGTTCCAGAAAACCTTAATTCAGGAAATAGCTCGCTTTATTTCATAAGTGCACATAGGCATACATCATTGACTTCCACTACCGGCAAACTTGTAATTACAAGGACTATGCTGCAAGTAGAGTGTTGAATGACTTCATATTATTTGTAATTTTCTTCTGCTACTATCCCACTTCTCTGCTTATATTAGACTATTATATTTAAATCTCCTTCAATGTCCCTTTCTGTCTTTCCCTTTCTCAATCTCTCTCTCTCTCTCTCTCTTCCTCTTTTTCTATCCATTTTTCTTTCTTTCTTTCTTGGATATAATTTAGATAAAGATTATCTTAAAAGATACAGGAACATAAATTAGTCTTTTTATAAACTTAGGAAATAAATGTAAGAAAATACATATTGTTACTATCAATTTCTGCATTTAAAGGTAAAAGGCACCATGTTGTAATGGTATGTCTGTCCGTGCAAGCATATGTGAAATAGAGCTGGCTACACAGTATATATATTTTAGAGAAAAGTAATTTTATAAGATTTACTATTCATTCTGAATTCTTGTTACTATAATTTTTGAGTAAATTGGAAAAACAAATCCAATGGGAATAGCTATATCTATGTTTATACACACACACATTTTACTGCTTTACTGTGGACATTAGTTTAATAAAACAAATCATTTTGTAATGGAATTTCAAACCACAAGTTTCTTTCATGCAGCAAAGGATGTATAAAAATATTCCCCATAGGAATCTGTAAGAAATGTTTTAAGTTTAACTGGTGCCTTTAAAATTAATCTGAGGAATCTGAAGGGAAACAAGTTAATTTTTATTTTATATTTTTTAGTAAAATCAAAATTATATTTTAGAAATGAGGAAGTAAGCTAATAAAAATGTACAGCTTTTAAAAATGCTAATAAAATATAAGCATAGTCATTTAAAAGATTCTGTGAGGAAAACTAGACTTACCATCATGTTTGAAGGCCTCTGAAGAGTGATAGAGATTTGTTGGAGTGTGATAGTGTTGTGCAGCTCCTCTCCAGCCTGGGGATGATATGCTTCCGAATGAAGGGCTGCTTAATCGTGGTCTGTTCTTTGAATTAAAGGAAGCTAAAGCTGAGCTGCCAGATTTAATCCTTAGTATAGCAGCGTATGAAGTGGGGAGGCCAGGAACAGCTTCTGAATATTCTGAAAGAAAAAATAAGTGAATTCTGAGTAGAGAAAAAACTTATCATTTTGTCAAAAGAATAACTTCTTTATGCATTAACATAATTTGGAGAAAAAATGAAAAACTGCTAAGAAAATATAAATTTATTTTTATTTAGTATGTTAAAAAGGAAAAAATTAAAAACAAAACAAAACAAACAACAACAAAATAAACAACAACAACAACAACAAAACTCCAAAACTAGTGTCTGGAAATAGAGCATCAGAGACACTCTGGAATTCAGAATGCAACATAATCTAAATAATTCATGTGCTTATTCAATTATTACCTAGGTTAACATGATTTTTCAAAATTTTCAATTCTATTTCTATGACTTCCCCTGACAGGTAGAACGATCTTTCCTTCACATTCTTACATTGCTTAGCATGTGCAGTCCAAAAGCAATCACTGAAGCTAAACAAGACTCCAAAGTATACGCTTATGTCCAAATATAGCACTCCAACAAACAGGCACAAACCATTTTTATCTCTGCAGCTTCCTTTTTTTTTCATGTCTGCACATATTTTAAATTTTGGTGCCTACAAACAAGGAATACAGCACAATTTTCTGATGCCTATATATAATACATATAAATATATATAAATAACAGAAATAACATTAACAAAATGATATTATTATAATAGATTAAAAATATCACCTAAGCACTGCATCAACTGAGCAAGCAGAACTCATGTTGAAATCAATTGTCCTTAACATGCCACAGCTGGAGAAGTAAAGTCTTCAGGATATGAGAAGAACATTAAAAATACATTGATGTGGATGAGAAAGGGGAGTCAGTCTGCATATCAAATAAAAGTCTATGAAGGAATAGATTTTTCTTGGGATAATGGGATATTGCTGGCAGATAAAAAGGTCATTGTTCTGTTATCAACAGAACTGATAAATATTTATAAATCGGATGTTTTTCCACACCTTGACATAATACAGAAAATGAAAAACTATGAGTTTCCTCTTCAAAAAAATTGAAACACACTGAATTGAAATTGAAACACTTTAACATATTAGATCATCCCCTTGCTGAAGAGCTTATAGAAAGATATTCTAAGAAGAGCTTTGATTATTTTATACTACGATCATTAAAGAATTAGAGGAGTATGCATTTCACCTTATGAAGCTTCTGACAACGAACTCTGAAAGGCTTTCAGGTTTTGAAAAAAAGATGTTGCAATATACAGTACCTATCGTCTCTGATTAGATGTTTAAAATGTACAAATTTACCTTTCTTTAAAGGCTTTAGTTTGGCAAAATCAGAACAGTGTTTAAAATTGTCATTTTCTTCTAGGCAGAATGCATATGTATAGCTTATACATTAATGTAGCATCTCAGTTTTAACTGAGATGCAAATATAAAACTGTTAATTAGAGAAGAAAGGCACAAGTCATGAAAACTCTGCTTTAAGATGTTTTTCGTAGTGGTATCATCAGCCATATATTCCATAATACACATGATTCTGTTTTGTATATCATATATCTTTCCTGGCCCACAAAGAGAAAGAAAATAAAATTACATGTTGCTAATACTAAAAATTAAAATATGAGAATATAGTTTATATGATCTCTCGTAACACTACAATTGGAATACTAATATGATTTCTATACTAAAAAGATATTCATTTGTCTTTTGATACACTCCTCATTTTTTCTTAGCAAGAATTACAGAATTATTTTCGATATTTCTTTCATGGGAAATATAGAAAAAAAAACCTGAACAATCCATACTAAAATATTTGGTTATTAAAATTAATTATTTTCATTCTGACTTCTCTGTGAAATCAGAACATCAATGTCACTGAGGTCTCTTGAAGAAGTTTATATATTTTTGGCTTGTTATCCCAACAAATATTAATTTATCTTATTAAAAAAATGCCTTTTAAATATAAATATTTTTTTTAAAAATAGATTTCAAATATAAGGAAGAAATGAGCAGTTGTAGAAATATCAACATTTAAATTTGTTACATGAAGCATTTAATGCAGAAGGAGCATTCAAAAAAAAGGCTAGCATAGCAGTGACTGCAGATAGAAAAATACTCCTAGGAATTTTCTTTTTTAATAAAATGTTGATTTACCTTTGGTTCAAACTTTCTCTCACAGCATAATAAATCCTAATAATATTTCCAAAAGAATCATGATTACATTCATATCTGTAATGAATGTTCTGTTTCTTGAGTACCTTCCCCAATTACAGGTACTTTTCTGTTTTCAGTATGGTATTTTAGCTGTATGGTCTTTTGCTCTATGGAAAAGGACATGAGTATGGAAAAACATTGTCAATACTACATTTAGCAAATGTTACTTTGTGAGACTGAAATATGGTCAGACTCAGACTTCTAAATATATGATATGAATAAAACAAAATCACAGAATCATAGAAGGGACCTCTAGCGGTTGTCTCGTCCAACCCTCCTGCACATGCAGGGTCACCTAGAGCACGTGGCACAGGACTGCATCCAAGCAGGTTTTGAAGATCTCCAGAGAAGGAGACTCCACAACATTTCTTGGCAATCTGTTCCAGTGCTCTGTCACCCTCACTGTTAAGAAATTTTTCCTTAAGTTCCTGTGGAACTTTTGATGCTTTAGTTTCTGGCTGTTTCCTCTAGTTCTATCAGTGGCCACCACTGAAAAGAGGTGAGCACCATCCTCCTCACTGCCTCCCTTGAGGTACTTAGGCCTTTTAAACTGTGTGGTCCATTAGTTGGGAATAGAAAATTGTTTCATAGAGGTTGTTTCTGAGTATATTGTCTATTCTAGCTTGAGAAAACTCAAATAATTATTCTTTCATCATTTCCCTTGGAAAACCATGGAACAGTATTCCTCAGCAGATAAAATATTCGAGGTAGGCAGAGTTTCCAGTGGAGAGCCACAAAGATGATTAAGGGAATGGAGCATTTGTCATATGAGGAAAGATTAAGCGAGCTGGACCTGTTTAGTCTGGAGAGAAGAAGGCTGAGAGGAGATTTGATTAACATGTTCAAGTACCCGAGAGGTGATTGTAGGGAAGAGGGGGCCAGGCTCTCCTCTATGATGGCTGGTGACAGGACAAGGGGTGTAAATTGAAACACAGGAAGTTCCACCTCCATATGAGGAAGAACTTCTTTACTGTGAAGATGACAGAGCCCTGGAACAGGCTGCCCAGAGAGGTTATGGAGTCTCCTTCTCTGGAGATCTTCCAAACCCGCCTGGATGCCACCCTGTGCTGCATGCTCTAGGTGTCCCTGCTTGAGCAGGGGGTTGGACTAGATGATCTCTAGAGGTTCCCTCCAACCCTAAGCATTCTGTGATTCTGTGATAAGAGCTAGGCTAGTCTTAAAGCTGTTTGTTGCTTCATTAGCAATGAAATGAATATTAGTAATTAGAAATTAAACACTCGAGCCAAGAATCCCGATTCCAAGCTAGATGACAACATATAATTCAATAAAACTTCAAGTTCCTGTTGATTCATATTAAGCCATCATGGAAAGTCAGAGCAGGCACATGACAGTTTGTGATTTTCTGCACAGACATCCTATTTTACAATTTTCCCTTTTTTTTTTTCAGACTAAAATTTTCCAGCTCAGTGATGTGCACTGAGGACAAAATGCAGGCAGAGCCCTGTTCCTCATGAGCCTGCCACTCGGCACTTTTTCTCACAGTGTCTCTCCTCCTCTGCTCCTCCACCTACATGCCACAGAAGTCCCTCAAATGATCTCGCTCATTGAGGAGGAACATCCTGCTGGGTGCTGCTACATCAAGTCCACAGCAAATACGATCAGGCCGATAAGCAGCCTTTCTCCCAGCAACCCATTGACATGAGACAAAGCACAGAATCATGGAATCGTTATGGTTGGAAAAGACCTTTCAGATCATCAAGTCCAACTGTAAATCCATACTGCTATAAACAAGCACATAAAATTGTTGAACCCTCCACCATGCTTAATCCATCTTCCACTGAGTCATGCCATGGATCATCCACAAGCGGGAAATCAAGACAGTAGTCAGCATGGATTCAGCAAGGAGAAGTCATGTTTGACGAACCTGATAGCCTTCTACGATGGGATGACTGGCTGGATGGACGATGGGAAAGCCGTGGATGTTGTCTACCTTGACCTCAGCAAGGCTTTTGACACAGTTTCCCATAACATCCTCATAGGAAAGCTCCGGAAGTGTGGACAGGATGAGTAGATTGAGAACTGGATGGATGGCAGAGCTCAGAGGGTCGTGATAAATGGGGTCAACTCTAGTTGGAAGCTTGTGGCCAGTGGTGTCCCACAAGGGATCAGTACTGGGCCTCAGTGCAGTTCAACTTGTTCAGCAGTGACTTGAACGAGGGGACAGAGTGCACTTTGAGCAAGTTTGCAGATGATACCACACTGGGTGGAGTGGCCAACACACCCAAGGGCTGTGCTGCCATTCAGAGGGATTTACGCAGGTTAGAGAGAGTTGGGCGGAGAGGAATCTCATGAGGTTCAACAAGGACAAGTTCAGGGTCCTGCACTTGGAGAGAAATAACCGCAGGCACCAGTATGTATTAGGGGTTGACCTGCTGGAAAGCAGCTCTGCAGAGAGCCATTTGGGAGTCCTGATTGACAACAGGTTAACCGTGAGGCAGCAATGTGCCCTCGTGGCCAAGAAGGCCAATGGGATCCTGGCCTGCATCACGAGGAGCATTGCCAGAAGGTGGAGGGAGGGGATCCTGCCCCTCTACTCAGTTCTGGTGAGGCTGCCCCTGGAGTACTGTGTGCAGTTCTGGGCTCCCCAGGACAAGAGGGATGTGAAGCTTCTAGAGAGGGTTCAGTGTAGAGCCACAATGATGATTAAGGGACTGGAGCAGATGCTCCAGATCTTTCTTACGAGGAAAGACTAAGCAAGCTGGGCTTGTTTAGCCTAGAGAACACTGAGAGGTGATCTGATCAACATATACAAGTACGTGAGGGGATAATGTAAGGAGGATGGGGCCAAACTCTTCTCAGTGGTGGCCAGTGACAGGACAAGGGGTAATAGGTACAAGTTGAAACACAGGAAGTTCGACCTCCATATGAGGAAGAACTTCATGATTGTGAGGATGACAGAGCCCTGGAACAGGCTGCCCAGAGAGGCTGTGGAGCCTCCTTCTCTGGAGATCTTCCAAATCCGCCTGGATGCCACCAGGTGCCACCTGCTCTAGGTGTCCTTACTTGAGCAGGTTGTACTAGATGATCTCTAGAGGTTTCTTCCAAACTTAACCATTTGTGATTCTGTGATAAACATCTGCAGAAGAAGGACGACTGAGGAGGTGCAGGAGCCAGAGTAGCTTGGAAGACTACATGGCAAGAGGAGTGGGAGAGATACCAAAGCACAACAGTAGCAAAACTCAGGACAGGTTATCTAAGCTTTGAAAAGATATCACATAGCTGGAGCAAATGCAGAAAAGAAACAGATGGAAATCTGAAGTGCTATGCAGTCTCACTTTCTGCAGAAGTATAAATTAGTATGTAGCTTTTGCTGTTGTTACATTCCTGTTTTCAGGACAACTATAGTGCTCCTGTTTCTTCACATGCATTTTGCCAAAGTGCTAATATTGTAAAGAATTTTGTGTTAGTGCAATGCAGTAAGCTGCTCCAGTAAATAGGATTCAACAACCCTTAAAGAGTTTCGACAACTTATTTTGGTGAAATAGTATCCGTAGGCAGCTCAGTGAAATGAACTTGTGCTGTGCTGCCTCATCGAAACTACTGTAATTTTTTTCCCACTTTAAAAGAATAAAAAAATCTGTTTTATCTAGTTGAATGGGAAACATTTGTTCCACGGTGGTAAATGTATCTTTGAAAGAACAAAAGTATCAACATGATATCATATGGCATGAATGTAAAACATGGTAGGTAAAAAAAGAGAGGGAAAGGGCACAAAAAGTCACTGTACATGGTGAAAAGCTCCTACAGAAATGGCAGGATTGCACAAGCTGGTTCCTGACCTTTCATGGTATAATCATTTAGTTTGGTTGTGATTAATGAGAACTGTGAAATTTCACCCTTACTCTCACTGCTTTGTCATACTCATAGCAATGCTGCACCTGAGTAAAGCCTCTCTTGTAAAACATGACTGGAAATGGTTAATAAATTATACATAAGCAAATATTTCTTGTTTTGTTTACTGAAAATCTGTAGTCTGTGATCATTAGTGACAAGCAGAGCTGAAACCAGGCTTGCCTGAAAGCAAACCCACTTACTGATCTGAACATTTTCCTCCAGAGATTTAGACTTCTAAACTATCTAGTTGTAGTGACTTAATTAGAATATATTTTGTTGGAATGCTATTTACAGTAACATTATTCCTTTAATTTAGTTTGGAATAGACTTGTGAGATTTGGGAGAATACATTTGTTTTCCATTATTTAAGTACGTGGCTTAAACTGCAGGAGCATAGATGATATTCTCTAGTGTAGACTGTTAAAGGAGACTTTAACAGTCTCCTCTTAAAATCCCTTCGAAACACCATCAAAGACCTGTGGGTAGTTCTCAAAACTCTAGTGCACCTGAGCTTCACAAAGAAGTTATATTTTTTCCTAACCTCATTCTAACTAACTTAATATTTGAGATGAAAGATCCAGAGGTGGTTCTGCTGCAGGCCAACACAAGGAAGGGAATGCTGAGCCCAGGTGGCAAAGATGGAAACTTCATAGCCTTTCTAAAATAATCTATATCTTATCTCCTTAAGCTTCCTTCCTTCCTTCCTTCCTTCCTTCCTTCCTTCCTTCCTTCCTTCCTTCCTTCCTTCCTTCCTTCCTTCCTTCCTTCCTTCCTTCCTTCCTTCCTTCCTTCCTTCCTTCCTTCCTTCCTTCCTTCCTTCTGATTTGTAATAGCAATTATGATTTGAATTAGTTTTGGTAACTTTTTGAATATATGTCATTACATTATTTCCAACATATGCTGCTCTCAATCTTTCTTTAGTTAGAGACAACACAGTTAGGAAAAAAAACAGCAGCACAAGTAACAGGGAAACTGTTTCTATTGATTAGAGATTCCCTAAAAACACGTAATATCTATCTGCAGCAATGTGAGAGTAAATTCAACTTAATTGCATATTTGCTGTGGGAAAACTAAGCTGACTAAAAGAAAACCTTTTTCTACAGGATAAAAAAATGCTTCTATGTGTTCTTTAGGTACAGTTTATCTGCACAAATATAAAACACTAGTAATAACCTGTTATCCTTTAGCATGTTTCTGTTGTTTCAGCATAGCTTTATTAATAATGGTTCACCGTAATTTGACTAAAACACATTATTTCCTCCCATACAGAAAGATGAGAAAACAAATTTGCTGAACCCATCTCGTAAAAGTTCTTTTGAAAACTTTCTTTCTTGCATTTGAAATCTAAGGACAATGAACGTTTTGGTAAAAGCTTCTAACTCTTGAGGTGAGGTTTCCTTTTCTTTTATTCCTTTATTTATATTTATTTTTAAGTGACTCATGGCCAGTCCTTAAGTCATTGACATTTCTCAACTATCTAATTAAAGTATAGTGGATCTTATAATACTTGCAAATGTGACCTTCATTTGTATATTTTCGCTAGCTAGCATGTTTAATCAAATGTCACTAAGAATACTAACACCTTTTTTTTTTTCATTGTAACTTTTAATTATATTTTTCCAATTGAAGTGATCATTCTTCTGAGCTTATAAAAATATGTGCATTCTTTCCACAGACTTCAGATAGTGGTACTGTTGTTCCTCAACCTATAGAAAGTAATATATTTTCCATTCTGTACTGTGTGTGCACAGTTTTCCTTTTAGACTACTTGATGACATGTATCTTGGCAATACCCAGAGGGAATTATACAAGAATATTAAGAAACTCAATTGATAAGATGTTCATACAGGGCATTATCTGCATGGAAATTAGAAATCTTTATGAAAGTTAGAAGTGCAGTTGAAATTAAATTATGTTTTGGGACCAACTGAGATTAACTGTCACTAAAAAACAAACACAAAAGCACAACAATGAACAAAACAGAAGTCAGTAAATTTTCTCTTTATCTTTTTATTAAATCTGGTTCTCCTTTGCACACTTCCCACTGTGGGTGGCTTATTTTCCTTTTCCAAAATTTCATTTTAAAGGTGTTATTATATCCTAATTAATGATCCTTCTGAAGTAGTCAAGATCTCTTGAATTATTTTCCAAAGTGGGGAGTAATTTAGATGCTGGCTGTCTTGGTCAGCCTTTCTCAACACAAATTGGATAACACGGGAAAGGAAGAATAGAATTTATTGGTAAAAATGTTCCCTTGGATGAAAATAAAATGATGCCAGTAGTTTGTCCCAAAATGCAAACTTTCAGACTAAAAATTGTTTTGATTAATTTTCCAGCAGTCCGTTCTTCAAGGAATATACACAATAATTTAATTTTAAAAGGCCAAGAAGACCCTCATGTTATGGCACTTTAGTTTTCTTTTAGAAAACTGGTCGTGCAAAGCAGCATATTTGAGGAAACAGAATACCATGAAAGGATTTATCAAAACAAAAATGTGGGGGTATATTTTGCTTTTCTTTAAAGTAACAAATGGAAACAGTTTTGAAGATCAAGAACACTGACTGAAAGATAGTAAAGAATATTTCCAGGGGCTATTAGCAAATGAATCAACTTCTTTGAAATATTATAATGTTAGAGCTAATGTAAGTATCATGATTTTTTATGAGTATCTTTTTTGAATAATATAAAGATGCTTTTGTAGAGTTAATCATTTTTTCTCCTCCTGCTGAAAATAAACCCAATCTGTTTCCCATCTTAATTTCATTTCATACTTATTATACAGCAAATAGATGATTCAATATATGCCCAATTATTCCCACTTTGCGTCCAATGTATAACGTCTCCTATTTAAAATAAAACACTTTCAGCTACAGAATGTTTACAGTTACAGTTATGATAATAAAAGCATCAAAATAATCTAAGAGAATGTTTGTCCAAAGTAATTTAAAACTAATAAAGGGCTTTGAGATTATTATTGTGTCATATTTTGCATCAAAATTCTTAATATTTTCTCTGTCAAAACATTCTAATATCACATACAGATTACAACTGAGTAGTATATGTTTTTGATTTAGCATAAGCATCTAATGCACTGGTTATATTCACTAAGTTCTTTTTGCAGCTTTTCAGACTCCTTGAAGTCAAATCATGAAAAGCACTTTTCAGGGGTAAAAGAAAATTTGAACAACTCTTCTTATGGGTTTATTGCAAGGGAAATTATCTCCAAATAATACCAGTAAAAATTATAATTCAGTCTAGCTGTCTAGCAGTATACTGCTTATGCTTTTTGCAGTCTTATTTTTTAACATAACAGATGTGGCTTATGTATTACTGATGTGTGGTATATTTCTGCCAGTTTGTCTAGTGAAAATGGGGGGTTAGGATAGTTTTATTGGAAAAATAATTCTAACAGAGGACAGTGTAGACAGCTAAAGACATCACTATTCTCATGCCACACAAGAAATAGGATGTACAAATTTGTCTACAAAATAAATATAATACCTTTGTTTAAAAGTTGTAGAAAAAATGTAATAATTATGTTATTATACAAATATCTTCAGAAATAGGTCTTACTCAAACACCAGAAAATGATGCACACAATTAACATTGTTATTTCACTATTGACTTCCATAATGATGCACTCTAGGAAATGATGGCCTCACATGACACTATTTTGCATTTCATATCTTGTGTCATACAACTACAAGGAAAATAACCAAGAAAAACTAGTCATAGAGTCGTTAACTTTAGTTTGAGCATCTGTTTTATTATACATAAGGTTATACTCTTGTCTTTTATTTTTCCAGCATCACTCAAACAGTGGAATGAAAAACAGAATTTTTTCATGTCAGCATTGATCCTTTTTTGTTATAAACTGAGATTGATAAGAAAAAGAAAAAAAAAAAAGAAATTATGTTGATTGTAGATAGTATTGCATCTAACACTTCTCAAAATTTCTCAGCTCTTGCAGGATGAATTTGCAAACAGCCAGTTTATTGTTTTGATTTTTTTCTTCAAGTATCTTGAATTGTGCTCAAAACTGACAAAATATTTTGGTGTTTTTCTTCCTCCTAAGGAATGTCTCCAGTTACTAAAATTTACAATTCGTGATGCTGCAATTGTCAATGTGCAAAAATATGATTTAACTAAATGACATAGTGCAGAGAAATGATACAAACTCTGGAAGGATGGGTAGCAAGGCCCTGTATTTCAGATACATACCTTCTTTTTTTTTTTTCTTACCAGCAAGATAAGAATGTTCTGTCCCCTTTCAGTTAGGGACAGAACATTGCCAAGTAATAGAAAAGCCATACACATTTATTTCCATACTCTGGTGTATCTTTTCCTTCCTTCCTTCCTTCCTTCCTTCCTTCCTTCCTTCCTTCCTTCCTTCCTTCCTTCCTTCCTTCCTTCCTTCCTTCCTTCCTTCCTTCCTTCCTTCCTTCCTCCCTCCCTCCCTCCCTTCCTTCCTTCCTTCCTTCCTTCCTTCCTTCCTTCCTTCCTTCCTTCCTTCCTTCCTTCCTTTTCTTGAATATCTCCCCATTTGTCAGAAGTTGGTTAGATTTTAGCTGGGTCAATCATCTTACATTGTCCTATCCTAACTTCAATGGAGCTACTAAGGAAATTTGGAAGGAACAAGAAAATGCCATGATTTAGGTGAATGGACAGACAGATGGAAGAAGTTTCGGTCTTACATCGTTAAAAAGTGCAGTTATGGTCACTGATGCAACCAATTCTTTTCAGAATATAGGCTATAAAGAAAATTAACTTTCATGGTATTGAAGAATCATCAATATGTCTTATCAGAAATCTGGGTATTGTTGAATAATTGTTAAAGAGTGAATAGTTGACATGATTTGTATAAAGCTGCAGTATTATTTGACATAATATATTCATGGAATCACTTTAGTCAAGCTATAAGGAGAACCTTGAGGAACAGAATCAATAATAACATATTTTCCTCTTACTGTTGTACTGTTATTTCAGTTTTGCTTTTTCTTTTCCAGACAGAAAAATAGGTAGAAAATATATTTTAAAAATGTAATATGACAAATTAATCTCTTCTAAATACTAAACACTCAGGATCTTTACAGAAAAGAAAAGAAAAAAAAAGTTCTATATATCTTGTGATCTTTGGCCTGACAAAGGAGGACTACTTACTACGTTCACTTTGTGGATATGTATATAAAGTAGTCTCCCCCAGACTCCTTCATAACTGGGTTAAAAACTGGGTTTTATGTCTCAATTTTTAACTATGCTTCATACTTTTACTTCTTCAGGTGCTTGTCATATAATTTTTTTTTTTGTCTCAAAGGTGGCACCCATTCTGTAAAAAGAAAGCATGCAGGCTAACTAATGTAAGATCCACAGTTTGGCCCAGCCTGCATGCTTATAATTGAAACATTAACCTACTTTCCCTGTGGCTGATGAACATCGTAGTGAGCTGTCAATTTTGAATGTGAAGGGAGAATCGAGTACCAAAGGTCAAGTATTTCAGCACAAATCAATTAAAGTAATTAGATGGAGAGAAATCATTATTTCTAACCCTTTCTTCCTACAGCAATATGCGTATCAATGTTAGGTGAACACTAAATCAATCCACAGCACAGGAGAAATTTGTGATTGACATTGTTAATAAGAAAAGCTTAATTAAATTATTAGTAACACCATAACAATATGAAGCAGTCAAAATCTTAGTAATTAGTGTACATAAGATAATATCTACTGGGTTTTTTTTTGAAATGGAAATATATTCATGCTTGCAAAACTATAATTTTTTTAAAAGTGATCCATGACTCTTTTTTAAGACTGCTACTTGATCAGAAAAAACATAATGGAGGATATTGCTCACTTTTCAGAAAGGTTTTGAAACACATATCCTGAACTAACTCAAAACACAGGGTTGTCCCTTGCTACTAGAGCATGAGCTTGAGTGACTGCCTTAAAATTCCCAGTCATTTCCAAAAACCACATTTTGTGCTTTCTATGTCCTTCAAATGTGGAATTAGCTTCCCAAAAGCATCTCTAATGCCATCTTATTATACGTCTTTAGAACACTTCTGAAAAGCTTTCTGTTTCTGTGACGTCTATGTAGTGAGGCCAAATGGACAGCTGTTGTGAGAACTAGTAGTGCTTTGTATTTATCCTGTACTTATCCCATCTCTTCTTTGGTTTGTTCTGCATGGTACACTTGCTAGGAAAAGCTTTCTCTTTTCATTTGTATTTTCACCTACCAGTATAACAGGTCCTCTCCCCCATTCATGGGGAGATGGAGGTCCAGGCTGCCTGTGAGGAGGCCTGGCTGGAGGAAAAGGGTTCAAGTAGGACCTTCAAGTTGCCCTGGTGGCCATGGCAGTCAGGAGCTGTGAGAGGGTGGGCTTGAGGAGACACGAGCACCATGGCTTGTGTCTCCTCAAGAAAATCTCAATAGAACCACCCTCTGATCTTTAACATTAAAATACAGATGTGTTAACCAGTGTGGCAAAACATTGCTAAATATGTGCATGAGCAAAAACTGTGATCTTTTAAAAGGAAAAGCAAATGCTGTTTGAGGTTCACATCCCCAGGCATCACTTTCAGCAAGACACGTGCACACTTTGCTATTTAAATAACTACTCTTTCTTCAAATGTATGTGACATAAAGAAAATGAAATTTAAGACAAATAGTCTGCCTATTTAAGAAGAATTTATTAAAAAAATACTTCTTCTTATGACATCCTTGGATGAAAGCATTCAGCACATCTTTCAAAAAAATATAGAAGTACCACAAGCAATGAAGCTGTAAGAGGATCCTTGAAGGAATGAAGGCATGTAAGAGAGAGGAGAGAGATCTTCTCTCCTGAGATCTCTCAGAAGAGAACCTATATTAATAAGTTTGCAAAATTGGAATTTGATAGTTTTATGTAATCTAACAATTAATATTGATTTGTAGAGGTCACAGCTATACAGTCTATGCCTAGTTTAAGAAATTTTGCAGAATTTCCTCTCATTAAGAATACCTATATTTTGGAAGCTGCACAAGTAAATGGACATCAAATTAACTCTTCTTAATTAAAATAATAATAAAAAAAAACACTTGTCTTTTGAGAAGGATCGGTTTTACATTGGTTTAGACCTCTGCAGATAAACTTTTGATTATTACATAGGCATTTGTGGTTCATGACTTTAACTGAATTGCACAGTGAATTAAAAGTTATGTAGGATGATGCAAACTTTTGTTATTCCTATGATAAAAGTTCTTATATATATTATCCCATTTTTTTGTGTGTTCACATGTGCAGTCGAAGTGTGCAGTCAAAGTAGGTAGTCTTCCTTTAAAATAAATTCCCTTTAAATATCTCTTTAAATAAATATCTCTTTAAAATAAATAATAATAATAAATAATATCTCTTTAAAATAAATTCCCTTTTAAATAAATTCCCTTTTAAATTCCCTTTAAAATATCTCTATCTTGTTTTTAGGCATTTATTTATTTCCTATGTATGTAGCTAATGCATTCTTCCTTACCCTTGGGCTCTTCTCTAGTTTTCTGTGATTTGCTCTAGTTTTCACTAAATATTTTGCAGTATGCTTTCCTCTTTGCATCTCTGAGACCCTACTCTGGCTTAGACTTCCCTTATGAATTCTACAAATTAATCACTGGGTATATTGTCAGTGCTCTGAATAGCTGTAAACAGCAATTGCTAACAATTAAGCAAACCTTACACACACAGAGTGAAATTCACTCCAGCGTTCTGTACAAATACGCTGGCGAAGCACCTCTTAAGCATTTTTAAGTACTTAAAGTGACATATAGATTGAGGGATGCTTCTCTGCATAGACAGTTTAGGGCATAAGGGATTTTATCTTACTTCTGCAGTGTTTTCAAAAATAATAAAACTGAAATTTAAAACAAACAAACTTGCTATTCTGGACATTATTTCAATAGCTTTCTGCATGGAAGCAACAGCTCCAAAGCCAAAGCTTCTCTGTTCTTTTTCTAAAAATCTGAATTGAGGCTGAGATGTACGACTGGGGCCAAATATACAAACCTCTCAAAGCATTAAGCATTCTTCCACTCTTTGCAGTTAAATAAGCCAAGGGGCACTGTCCAGGAATACACAGCTGTATGGACCATCTGCTTAATCCATAACACAAACTTATTTGCAACTGCCTTACAAAATTTAAAGTCAGCTAAAAGATCCCATAAGATCTCATAAGAGATCTCTCATAAGAGAGCCTCCTAATTTCATTCTCCAAGGTGTCTGCAAGTGGATGGAGATCCTAAGGCTCAAATGAAAACTCACAGTCTAAATGACTGAACTATCTTCCCTAATATAGCCCAACAAAGTGCCCCTCTTAAATCATTTCATCCAGTAGCTGGTAGCAACATGTCTTTGTGTAAACTAGTCAAAGATTTATTACAGTCCCAAAGAAATTATCCTGAGTACATTGCTGAGTCTTTTAGTAATGCAGTAGGGAAGAAGAGGATCTATTAGGAATTAACAAGAAGAATTACATGATGTGATAATTATCAAGCTAGAACCAAAGCACGTTTTCTTATTACCAACAACAACAACAAATCTAAAGAGAAAATTATACCAGCAAGCAACACTATTATAAATTTGCATCCATGATTCTAATAAAATATATAAATACATTAGAGTCCTCTATGTGGGAAACAAATCAACTGTGAGCGTTGGCACTGCAACAGATGTAATGGGATTACTGTTGGAACCAGCACTGAAACACCATGATAGACAAAACTTAGTCCCTGTACGTACATCAAGTGAATAAGCACTAAAAATGTAAAATACAGCTGAGAAAAATCAGCACAGTTGATTTTAGAAGTCACCACAAAGGACATTTTCTGAGGCAATCAGAAATGTCTATTACATTTCTAAGTTGCATTAGTTTGCTAGGCACTTAGAGGAGTACAGATGGGCAACAATAAGAAAAGGATTATCTGGTCTTGAATTGTTGTGTTTTTATTGCTGACTTCCTTTTTAAAACTTAGCTTCCTCTTTATAAATATGGAATATAGCAGGAATTTTTAAGAAAGGAAGATTTTGAGATCAATCAAGGCTGACTAAAATGTAAATAAGTCTCTTTCCAGAAGCATAGCTCTCTTTGTTACCATGTAATTTCTGCCATGTAAGTAAATTTTTAAGTAAGAATAGCACAGAACAGGAAGATTTATTTTAAGTCATCTAGCAGGTATACAGAATTTTACAGTAAACACACTTACTGTGACTGTTTTGAAGCCTGAGGCTATAGCTTTCATTACAAAAACCTTTCTACCAAGAAAAGTTATTGAATCAATAAGGCCTGTCATTTCAAGGGAATTTGCATTCTGTGGGTTTTGTGTTCCCATCCATGTCTTTGCATGATGACAGTAGATGTCAATCATGATAATAGAGAAAATAGCTTTGCTTATCTGAAACTTTCCTTACTTTGAAGTGGTAATAAAGTCCATAGAACTGTTATTTTAAAATCTTTCAGCCACAGTGCAGCATAGGGGTCAGAACAAGAGGGGCAATCTTTTGGGGTAGCCCTCCAAGGCTTCCAGAGCCACATCATTTCTCCATTATACATAATGTAGAATAGCTTGAGGGAAAAATGCAACAGTGTCTACTAATGAAGCATATGGGAAATTCTATTCTGCAATAAAACACCAAAATCATCGTATGACAGTGTTCATCTCTATTTGCTTCCAAGGCAGGCTGGATTTGGGGACCTCATCAGTTAATACAGTCAGTTTCACTCAATTTTATTCTATTTTTCTTCAGACAGACGTCCACAAATCTGTCATATTGGGATCTCCACATTACTGTCCACACAACAACCTGACACTTTCGCCTTCTAATTTTAGCAAGAAAATCCTATGTTTCTACTGTGTGCATGATGAAGGTTATGTAGTTAATTGTGTAAGTCATATGGAGGTTTCCCTAGATACTTTCAACACACTCGTTTAACTCTTGTTGCCTGAAGGATTTTTTTTTTTTGACAGTTACTATTTTAATGTTTGATTCTTAAACTCTAATTTGAGCTACTGGACCTTCTATCCTACAGAGAAAGTAGGCTTTGTGGCTATGCCTGTGTAAAGGTACATCTAGGAGGGTTAGTGCACATTTTTGGCCTGGTCTCTTATATCAGTTTTACACTAGTAAAACAGCACAATCTACAGTCAGCAGTATAATATTCCTGAAGCTAGTAAAGGATAATGTAGACAAGACTGAAATGAAAATAAAAGTTAGAAGATTTCTAAAATGGATCAAAGCTCTGTGCTGGAGGGCACTTGGCAAAAACATTGTTTTTTGTAGAATCCTTACATTATGTTATTGATGAGCACTCACTAGCCCAGCCAAAACAAATATCAGCTGCTCCTAGCACTTTAACCTCTAAAGGCAGATCATGTTTCAGACTAAAAAAATAGCACCAACTCTCTTGTGCTCATTTAAAACACAGCTTGACCTTTGAGTGAAAACTTTGTTCTAGGAGAGTTTGCAAAATTTTGAAATCTGAATAATTTGTCACTGCTGGTGACAATTTTGGAATTTACCTGTGGGCTGTGTAAATGTTCAAAGGTCGCAAAACAGAAACCTTGGAAGGCAAATAATTCTCTGTCTGTTTAGAAGACAACACAAGTTCTTTAGTGTAGTGATTGCAGAAGAAAAGAAAGTTTCCGTATATACCCTGCTATGCTTATATCATTTTTTATGCAGTTCTCTTTCCAGCAATTTGTGCACTAGATACACAGGGCTCATGGAGATAGCTGTGATGGTGGCCACCACAGCTATGAAGACATGCATGTATTTGTTTTTGTGGGATAATGGGAAAGCAAGAGAATAGTACAATAGGGATAATAGCATCTAATTTCTAAATAAATATAACCATAAAACCATCTTTTCCGGCCTTTATAAAGTGCAAAAAAATACATTTAGGATTTTTTTTTTAATTATTCTTGTTCACCCTAAGCGTAAAGCGTAATTTTGATCTATATCTCAAGTACTGCGTATTTTGCATTTAAAAATATCTTAGTATGTAATGTATTCGTACAATATTATTTTCATTCCGCTTTTGCTTAATGATTTTGAACAGGTTTTAAAATAACCAATACTTATGACTATCTTTTAAAAATAAATATAAATAAAGTAGATAGGATGTTTATATATTTTTATTATCAGATTTCTGTAGCTCTTGGGACAAAAAAACACAAACAAACAAAAGAAATGGGACTGATATATTTCTCATATCTTGCAAAATCAAAACCAGAGGCACCTTATGACTCATTCACTTCCACAGTATAAAACCAAGCCAAATAGCACTGAAGTTTTTATAGACTATTGTAAGTGTCATAAGTGGAGAAATTGTACAGAAAATATTTTCTGAGAGTTTTATGGCAGTCCTGTTTCACCAATGCTATTATGAGAGCTTGATGTCACACACAGAATTAACAGAACCTACTTTTTTTTTCTTGGATACATAACAGTTTGAGTTTTTAATGTGTCTGCAAGTCTGTCATTTATGTGATAAAATATGTGGTGCCACGATACTTTTGAAAAAATTAAATACATACATCTTTTCCAAATAGATTTTGCTTCAGTATGACAGAAATTGACCTTTCACTAGTGAGTAGTAATCCCAGTGTGAAAACTGAAAACAGGTTCTGTAATTATAAGACCAAGCTAGAGAGTGTTTGCTAATGCAAAATCCCTCTTAAAGTCAATGAAACAGGGCCTGCTCGTCCCTGAACAAGCTGTAGCTTTTTCTACTGTGGGACCACATATTATGCAAAGAAACAGCAGCCTTCACTTATATTAGTTCCTTATGCATCTCCTCATGCACATCTTTTGTGGCATATCTATATACACTGTAAGGATCTTCTGGGCATATGATTTGAAAGACAAACATATTGGAAAGATATATTGTGTACTAGCTTAAACCTCTTGTAAGTAATATCTATGATAGACCAGCTCAGATCTCCTGAGACCACTTTCAACCTAAACTTTTTTAAAAAAGTGGACAAAAAGGTCCTACTAACTTATTCTCTGGCAACAATTTTGTTGTAATTGGTGGAATTAAGATTGTTGAAAGTGATGTTTAGTTGAATGTTTTATGAAGGTTGAATTTGTGATCTGGATTCTGCAGGCTAATGGACGGGGAAGAAGCGGAAGACTATGATGATAAAAATAACTGATGATAACTGTTTGATATATACTAATATTCATTTGATTCAACCAAGGTATCAGAATGTCTTTATAGAGTTGTTGAAGTAAGTGCGACACATTCTTCCTTATGCTCATTGTATTTGCTGAAGGCAGGGCAGCATTAGCTGAAGGCAGTACTAGAGGAAAGAATTTCAAGGACTGGGAAACTTTGCAAACTTTCTCTTTGACTAAGCGCTAAGAGGAGTTGCTTCTGCATTTTGTACAAAAGAATATGTTGTAGGTAGAAAGACAACAGCAGGGAATGGCTTTCCTGGAGAGACTGCTAAAAGGAAACTAGAGCACGAAACACAGGTATTTCCTTTGCCTCCATCTTCCTCTTAGCTTTACTTCTGTAGCTCTTGTGATTGACTGGCCAAACGATCACTCAGATTCACTGGTGCAAGCAAACTCTACTCCCCAGGTTACCCTAGCAATGCCTAAATTCTGCTACACATTTCCCTTTCCCTTTCCTTTTCCCTTTCCCTTTCCTTTTGCCTTTCCCTTTCCCTCTTTTTTTTTTCTCCTTCGCTTTCCCTTTCCCTTATTTTTTTCCTTTTTTTCTTTTCCCTTTTTTTCCTTCCCTGCTCACGTATGTAGAAACTTTATGGACATTCAATTTTCACAATGAAAGACTAAATCAAGCAAAATCAAGCAAAATCAAGCAACAGCTGAGATAAATCACAGAGACAACCACTATTCCTGTAAATCACAGAAATTACTTTTTTAACTATGAAATATAAGAGAAATGCTTTAGAAACTGTCAGTCATAAGTAAAAACACAAGAGACCGAATTTAAACATTGTGCTAAATGACTGGCAACCACTATTAGAAAAACATAGAAGCCTGAGAAGCTGAGAAGCCCCAGTTCCTCCACATCTTCTTTTTTTTCTTTTTTCTTTTTTTTTTTTTTTCCAGAGGAAAGGTCTAATACCCACCCACCCACTCACACACTTCTGCCACACAGAGATAAGCAGAACATTACTAATGAATCCGTTGTGTTCTGGGGACTGGAAAGACTTTTATCATGCTTTCCACAGGTGTCAATATAATGTAGGCACTGGAAGCTGGCAAAAGAGCCTCGAATACTACAAATAACTTGTCTAATGTGATCTGATATAAAAGCATGAGTCTTTGTTGGTGCTTTAGAATTGCTGCGTGTATGATGATTCCTACTTTTTCTGCAGGCAAAATGATACACTGCATCAGCATGCATCGTCTAATCTCTCTGAAGAGAGAATATCAGACTTACAATAATAATGGCTCTTGTGTTGATTCACTACTGTGATATAAACTAAGCAAAAGCCAAATGTAGTGAATCAGGCTGAGTGTTATTTCGTCTGAACCAGGTTTTCTATCCACGCAGTAATGTAAATTTATCCACACTGTAATAAAATTCTTCCTGAAGGAGGATGAGAAAAAAAGGGAAGACAACTCTGTCTTGGTTCTGTGTGCCAGCTCATGATATGGAACAGTTATATATCTGTGTTTTTCTTGTTCTTAGGTCATGATTGAGGTGGTCTGTCTCACGTTAGAAATTATTTCTCTTTCAAAAAGTTCATATCTGAATATATATACATATATACACACACTAAGTATATATTCTATAATAGTTATGACAAATGCAACAAAAAATCGTATTTTAAAAGTGCTGAACAGAAAGTTTGTCTGCAACGTGCCTGCAATTAAACAATATTAGCCAGACCTAATGTCAAAATGTTAAGTCAGTAAGTAACATAGTCATCTCTATTGCAAATATTGCACAGAGATGGGCAATATTCCAGAGGAAGGCTTTTCATCTCCAGTAGAAAATTTCATATGGTAAATTTGAGAAAAGACTGGCATTCTAGAGAAAATATTTTCCACTAAAAATTATCTTTGTTAGCTATTCTAAGAACAGTGGACTACGTCAAAAAGAATATTTTGGCTAGACAAGCTGCTAAAGATATATGAAAGATATATGAAACTGGAAAATATGAATAAACACTGTTTAAAAACTATTACAATTGTATATTACATAGTAGTCATGTATTTACTATTAGTGGTATGCTCGTTGAAAATTTATAATCAACCAGCAGTAATTAAAAAAATAATAAATCTGCCTGAAGAGAACATATTTAACACCTACATTTTGCTTACAAGTCCGCTTTATGTGAGAAAGTTTTACTCAAACATACATTTAATAAAAAAAAAAAAAAAAACCACTAGATACAGGGACTGTTTGAGATCTACTGGGTTTAAAGACATTTTGTCTTGTGGCATTGGTAAGACCATTGACATCTTTCTGTCCTAATCTATTAAATAAAGCCAATAATTGTTTAAGATCTTTGCTTATATACTTCTGTTGGAAATATCAAAAGAGATTTAGAGGAATAAGTAAGTGAAACATAGTATTTTCCAGGTGAAACTGGCAACTAAAGTTCTTTGAATGCTTTTAACACATCTTTATACATTACATACAGCTACTCAGCACTCCTGAGTTTCTTTACACTTTTTTTTTTCTTTTGAAAAGCAAACATTTCATTAAGACGAAGGTCCAAAATTATCATTGACTTCAGAGAAAGTTAAATCTCTCTCTTTAATAACTCCTGTATACCAGTCAGTGTCTTCTTATTGTGTGACTGGCTTGTATTTAAATTATACTGTATTTAATGACTAAGGATTTTCAAAAATAAATGATCCATAAGTGTGAAACATTGCATGTATTTATGGGTTTCTTATGGATCTGTATGGTTTGTTGCACTAGCTCTATAAGATTTTCCAACTGGTACAAAGAAGACAATTGTCTTGCTCTTATTGAAATCCAGCAACAAGAGATTAAATTAGTAACATTTAACATCTAATACTATATATAAGCATAGGAATTTGACCTGGGTCACTACTATACTCAATATAGTGGGATCAAAGTAATTCCAGATGAAGACCAGCTTGGAGATATAAAATCTAACAAGCAGAAGAAATAAGGCTCGAGCTGTGTTGGTCAGTCCTAAACATCCTAGGCTAGAGGAAGAAACCTTCAAAGGTTTTTTTTTTTTTTTTTTTTTTTTTTTTTTTTTGTCTGATGTACTGTATAAAGGTCTAATAATGTACTGAAGTACATATATACATATATTAAAAGAATTCATGTAACTGAGACTAAGTTTTCAACCCCTTAAGGCTTCTATGTTTTATTTATATTATAGAAAAGTTTTTTTATAACAAAAGATTTTAGAGCCTTTTACATCTTCATACAAGTCTGTGAGGAGGTTATTATGATTAAATATTTTATAACTAGACCTAACTGATAATACAAGGCTGTCAGAAGCTCCTGGTTTTTAAAGAAAGGAGCAGCATAATGTACATTTGCATCTAAAGTTCAGAAAATAGCTTAGTTCACAAATGTAGGCTCTTTTTTAGGCTTGGAAAACCTCTGCAAACAAATACAATTAACAATACAAGCAACCAATTTGATTTCCTGAAGTTCATCTTTTTATGTTTTATATTCTGTGGATATTAAGAGAAAGGTTGCAAGTAAGCAGGTTGGCATGTCAAAAGGCACTATTATTGCAGCTTGTAGATCTCCTGCTTTTCCTCACCAAAAAAAAAAAAAAAAAAAAAGATAGTCAATAATTAGTAAATAGATAAATTATGTGGCTCCTTCCCACATACTAATTATCTGCTCAAATTTATGACACAAGGATAGAGGAGAAAAATGGCTTAATGAGAATTGTAACTCATCAGTTCTGGTTTCTTATAGACTTGTATCTTATTTTTGATTTGCTCTGATACATAAGCTTGGAAGGCTTGTTTATTCAAGTCAGAAGTATGAGTTCAGATCCCAGAACTTCTATTCTACCAGTGTATGTATATATGCAATCTTTCCTAGACATGTATATGGATACTTACTGCTGCAGAGGACTTCTCTGTCAAATCTGGCAGAAATCAGTCAGTTGTTTAATGTTATCAAGAGAAGGGATAAAAGGATGATAGAATTAACTACCAAATAATAACTCCCCCCCCCCCCAAAAAAAAAAAGAAAAAAGAAAAGAAACATGACTAGATGTGCTTTTTTCCCAATGAGGCCAAGCTTAATATCTACACATTTTACTTCCAGCAGGGAAGCACTGGAGGAGCAAATAACCTGACTGTAGGTAAACACCTACATTTTTGAAAAAGATGGAAAAAAGGGTATGATTTTGCTAAAGCTATGTTTCTTTACTAGCATTACTGTGATCAGAAGTGGCAATGTGTTCAAGAGGAAAGTTAGAAATATGCTCGTGTTGTCTCTTTTAAAAATCATCTTCAAAAGGACTCTCTCCCCCGCTTACCTAAGTTAAAGTTTTCCTGTCACTTTGTCATAACATGTATGAGGCAGGTGAAAGTCTTTGCATTCTAAACTTTGAATAATTTGTGTACAAAAAAAGTTAGCATAAACTGAACAATTTCAAAATTGACAGCAAATGGATTAAATGAGAAATGATATATCCTTCTGAAGGTCATACACGAGGAGATAACGCTGAAATCTAGGCATCCTTACTAAATTGTCTACAATAGATTATAGACACAAGAGAAAGTAAAGATCAGAGAGAGGTCCCAAAGGACCTTATCATCCAATCATACACCTGATGTACTGGTATTATCTACCACTTATATAACAGTGTACAAAATACTTGCACTACAATATGGTTTTAAGATGTGCAATTTGGAATAAAAGCTTTAAACTTAGAGCTATTTAAATAAAACAGTATGAACATAACATCTGTCATGCTTTGACAGTCTCTTTATATGGCATGTGCTTCACTCCTCTGTGAAACTATTGCAGAATAGTTTGCCATAGAAACTATGTCAAATTTTCAGTGTAAATTTCCAGAATTAACATTCTTATCACCCTCTTGGAGCAGAGTTGCCTAACCCATATAGCAAAGAGATATTAATTTCATCCCACCGATATAAAGATTGTTTGTTTGTTTGTTTGTTTCTGGGAAAAATAGTTACAGCATGATCCTTGGTTTAGAAGTAACTTTTCATGCAATGACATGTCCATACCCCAGTATGGAATTATCTTTGCACAGTGATATGGAGAAAATAGGAGAGAGAAAGATTTCCATTATGTGATAGTGCTTGGACTTCAAACTGTGGATTACTGATACTTTGGCAAAGATAAAGCTTCTAATATGACCACAAGTCCCTGTGGAAATATCCCTTGTGTGGAAACCTGTCTAAATGGAGACTGCATCTTGCAGGAGATGAGCACTTCAGAGAGAAGAGAAAGAAGATGTCAATAGGGTGGATATCTCAGATCTATGGAAACATGAAAAAAATGTCCCTACTACTATCCACAAGCTCTCTGGAACTTCTGCAAGTGTGAAAAATATCTAACAAACTCCAATTTCAGCGGGAAGGCTGAAACTAATCCACTTTCCTTCAGTGACGGTAATGCTACTAGGTAACAGGCAGAGGAAACGAGGGGTTTGCTGCGATCACTACTCAACTATAGACCTAGAGAACATATAGGTGTTTATCTCAACATTGCACACAGCAAAGACATAATAATTCCAAGTGAAATAAATCTGTTTCCCAAATGTAGAAAAAATTAGGGGTGAAATGAAGAATGTAAAAAGAATGATCTTTTAATTACAACTCAGAGCAGTGTGTTCAAAGATAATACTTAATATTTTATTTACATGACAAATTATGACTTCACTAAGTTTAAATATTATACATTGAATCTTATCACATATCAAAAAAGGAAAAGGACTTTCAAAATTACCACCAAGACATGATTTTGTATTGAAAAATATTGAGTAGTTCTTGCATCAGGTATTATGCAAACTATGCATCCTGGGGCTGTGCAGATGCATTTATCAAGTAGCTATTGCTTCTTGTTACTGTATTGCCTAGAATCCAGAGATCCATGACTTTGTGCTGAAGAAGTCAATGTTCTATAAGAAGTTCACTGCTTACTTGCACTAGCGACTTTCAAAACACAGAGGGAAAAGACTCTCAAACTCTGGAGCCATTCAAGTCTCTAAATAGAATAAGAGTGTTTGCTACTCTGGGCAGAGATTCAGTGACAAATAGCTTAGTGGGGAGAGGCAGGTTAGAAGTGGCACTGCCTTACATTCCTATGTGATCTTCAGAAGATGTTTCTGTGGATAACCAACCTATCTGGGCTTTTAGTGCAAATCACAGAAACTGGACAAGAAATGTGAGAGAGCTTTAAAACAGAGCTCATAGTGCATACGAGACCTAATTTTCTTTATTTGAGTATTTTTCACAATTACTGCCCATTGCAAAAGCAGCAATTACATGCCTTTGAGAAAGTCATGGTGGCAACTATATTTGTAAGAGATGTAAATTTTCAATGTTTTTAAAATAATTTTATTTTTAAAGAAGTAGAATTACTGTTGCCATAAAAAAGCATATTCTAATGCCATCCTAATTAATTCAAATGCTACACTGGCTACAACTACGATTAAACATTTATTCAGATGTCAATTATCAGTAATTATGGACATCAGTTACGGGCATCATAACCTCCCATATTAAATTTCAAACAGTAAACAAATATTCTTGTGTATTTAATGTGTATCCATTTTAAGTATGTGTGTATATAATGTGATGATTCCTTGAAATTACCCTTATAGGTGGACTTCAGTTTTTCAATATCAATTTTTATTGAATAATAAGATATTTTATTGAATAATTCAAATCTTTATGCCATATTAAATTAGCATCACTATGCGCTGCAGTTTCTTAATGCTATGCATGAAATAACATTTTTGATTTACAAAGACACAGCAACCTGAACTGCTTTAGAAAACAGAAGAGAGGCTTAACACCAAACATACTGTTTTTTTTTTTATTTTAACCTGTGCATGCACCTCTTTTTCCTTTAACTCCAGACATTGGAGATTTTGGGCAAATCTTACTGAACTCGCTTGAGAGATAAAGCAACATAAATGGTGTTTGAAAAATTAATGTCTATTATATATTCAGTAGTCTGAATATCCAGGGATCTCACGGAGACCAGAGACGACAGCTAAAACCAACTATCCATATTTTTAGTGGTTATTGAATGAAAAATTTGAGAAGGAGTGAAAAGTACACTAAACAAACAATTAGGCAAGAGATAAAACACATACAACAAGAGGAAAGTACAATGAGCTTATGAGTGATATTGAAACTTTAGACACATTTCTTAAGAATTAACCATTGCCACAATAAAGACACTATATTTGATGTCCTGGCTTTGCCTTTTGAAATTTTTCATGACTGTCTCCATTTTCAGAACCAGAATTTTATTTAAAAGAAAGAAAAAAAGAATTCTCTACTCATTCCTGACTACTGAAGCAAAAATTCGTTTATATGGCTAATTATAGAGACAGCAAAATTTATAGATTTTAGTCCTCTCACTGGCTCGGCTTCGTAATTTGTAATATTCGGATAATCTTCATATTCTTCATAAGAAAAATGTGCTAATCTACATTAGTCTCTAAGGAAAAACAAATAAACAAATAAAGTATTTTGTTTTCACAGTGAGAATAAAGGTATGCATCTTCCATGTACCAAATGTCCCCAAAAGACCAAGGGAGCCTAGGCTAGGAGGTTTTGGGCTCCATGAAGAATACCTGCAGTTCAGTCAGGCCAGTTTAAACATGGAGATCAAAACAACTTTTCAATTTCAGCCGTAAATGCCACAGCTCCTAAGCATTTACTTCTCTATTTTCATCTTCACAGTTCTTAGCAGTTACACAATAGGCTACATGTCACTAATCATAGAATCATAGAATGATTAAGGCTGGAAGGGACCTCTAGGGATCATCTAGTCCAACACCCCTGCACACAGAGGGTCACCTAAAGCACGTGGCACAGGACTGCATCCAAGCAGATTTGGAAGATCTCCAGAGAAGAAGAAGTGAATAAGTGAAAAGTGAAAGAGAAGTGTATGTTCAATGTGTATATTCCGTAGTTACCACAGAGTTATGTTCTTTATTGCGGAGAAATGTTTATCTCCATTGGAGCAACCCCATAGTCTTATTCTCCAAAGTTGTAGGCATTCGAGTAATTTGTGGGAAAGGATCTGGCCTCGTCCCACAGTGCCCTGTTTTCCCCTCATGAAGAAATTTTAAAAATCTGATCTGGTAAGCAACAGTCATACTCAACCATCTGTCTCTGTAGTGCTGAGTTTTGGGGGTCCAAATAGGAAAATTAAAATTAAAATCCTGGGACTTCAGGGGATAATGATTTACATCCTTAGACTTCCTGAAGGATGGAGCAGAGCAGGTGTGCAGCCTGCTGTTACAGTTAATTATCAACCATTAGCAGTGCAGCTGGCACATTGCCATGTTTCAAAAAGTAATTTTTCTCCTAGGATTGGCTGAAAATATTCTTCCTTTTCTTTTCTATCTTTCTCCCATTTACGTGTGTCCCAGATTTCACCTTCAAATTAGTCACCTTCAAATGACAATAGGCTCTAGAGAACTGTAAGTCCAGAAAGCATTTATAAATACCAAATGAGGGGGAAAAATAGCATCATACAGTTTAGTCCTATTACTTTGAAATGATAACCTATATACAAGCTCCAGAAGCATACGGTTTTCAGCACAGATTATCCATTTACCATATAAAGAATTTAGCAACATGATCACTTACTAAGATGTCTGTGGCAGTTACGTGATAATATTTGTTTGGTAAAAGCCAAGTGCATACATTCAGCTAGTAACTATGATGGAATGAATGGGTAAATAAAATATCCAATTCAGAGATTGTTATTTGTAAAATCTGCAAATAGCTTTGCATATATATGTATAAAAATAAGAGAAATTATAGAAAATTATATTCACAAATCAAAATAAATAGATATTTAATCTTTCGTTCCATGCTCTGTCTGGAAGCCTGGCACAGCCAGACACTGCTGCCCGGCAGAGGCTCTGCCTCTGCTTCCAGGCAGCAGTGAAACTGGCGAGTCCATCAAAGTTAGGAGACCTGATAACATTTCCATATCAAAAATGTGCCCTCATATGATGTAGCGATGATCTGTAAAGTTGACATACTTAGGATTTGCTAGAGAAGCCTGGCTGATCTGATGCCCTTAGGTCCAGCCAAATGTTTACAAATGCCAGAGAAATGTACAAAGTACTCATATTTCACATTGACAAAAATTCCAGAAAGAAGAAAAAAAGAATGTCATTGAAACCTAGTTATACTGTATGGTTTTCTTACAGTCATGGTCAGAAAACAGATAGATAAAATTAGCTGATCAACTAAAAACTTTTAATAGCTAATTAGCTATTTTGATTTTAAACCCTTTAAAGATCCTTAAAAGCGAAAGGCAAAATGTTTTGCATTACCATATTCTTTGATCAAAATTGTATCCTCAGATGTATCTTCTTATCTCCATTTTTCTTGAGGGAACTGTAAAGTTGTGTGTGCTACCTGCAATGTGTGAATTATAGATAAGTGTGCAATTCAGAAGCCTAAATTGCATGATAAATGTTGCATCCCCATATTTAAAACACTTGCTATTGATAAACTGACAGCACATCATGCCTATGGTAAAAAAGCAATAGGATGGTATTCACCCAACCAAGTGCAGATATGCATTATGACAGTGAACTAGAGTATTTTTATAGTGAATTAATATATCTATACATACACACCTCTATGTTGAACATGCTTTTTTACCCATAGATTATGAGCAGAGCTGAAAGTGACTAGCTCAGATGTAGAAATTTACAAATGTAGAAAATAGATCCCCTACAGTAAACCTAATCCTGAAGTCACATGCTAATCACAAGTTTCGCTCAGTCTTAAAAATGAATAGCATTTAAAAGTGGTATCTTAGTTAAAATTGAGTTTATCATATTATTCTTTTTAATATTTTGGGTTCTTCATTCTTCATAAACTAACATCCAGTTAAGTGTTTGACTTAATAAAGAGATTCTTTACAATAATGAGCTTATGGATTCTGATTATATTTTTTAGCCATGCTAATTAAAGGGATCCAGTTTTGAAGTTGTCTCTCCATCAAGCTCAAAAAAGATTTCATTAGTATCTGTCAGATTACAACATTTAAGGGAAAATTATATTCTTCCTTTTTTGATGTTTCCAGAAAACACAGCTGTAGGTTGATGTTTCTAGAGAGTATAGTCTAAACCAGTCAGAACTGACATAATGCGTATAACAATATAAAAGTTAAAAATATCACTGGGAGAAATTATAAAAATACTCTTGGCAAACTTTGTGTTCTTTTTAAAACCAAAATAAGAGTTTACTGTGTAAGGTGAATTTTATTAAAGTCTATGGAACAGCAAGACTAATATAATACTAGATCATTTTGACAGGTCCTAAAAGACCAAGAAAAATCTAAATAGAAAAATATCTAAAGATTGTCTTTTGGGGTTCAATAATGTCTACAGTATACTATTTTAAAATTGTAGTTATTTGAAACATCCAGACGATTTTATTTATTCATTGGTGCCAAATATACAGGCTATTTAATACTATGCTTATTTATGTATATACAACATATGCAAAGACAAATCACATATTTAATGGTCATAGCAAAACATAGTTCTTTCTGATCAAAATTTTTAGAAATATATCTGAAAAAAATCTTTAAAAATGCTTCATTCCAGAAATATAAGTGAAACTATTTTTAAAATATATAATATCTTTCAGTAAGAAAAAAAAAAAAAAAGCTTCCTTTTAGATAAGTAAAAGTATAATAATTCCTAAATATAGCCTTTGGTAAAGTAGTTCTCCTCCTGGATGCAGAAAAAAAGCATTTTAGTGCCCTAAGAGAATCTACTGAATCAAAGATAATCGTCACTTGTATTCTATTGATGCAATTTCCTGGAATGGCTGATATTTTTCAAATATATAACATTTAAAGACCAGTTTAGAAAATACTATTTTCCTTTGTGGCAAAGGCAGAATGAGGAAATGAAGATGCTCAATGCGTTTCACTGAGCAGAAGTGAGAGAACCCTTTGGAAGCCTGAGTGCAGCAAAGGTGACACAAGGTGGCATGGAAAAAGATGTCAACTCGGCGCATGTAGTTCTATTAAAGATGACTCGATTTAATTTATTATTTCTTCATATCTGCTCAAAATATTAACTTATACTGGGATAAATGCACCTATATGACTTTATACTCATTTCTTAAATTGAACCATGTTATTTCACATCTGCATGGTCTCATCATTGTTCAGATAGTGTGGTTCCTCCCAAGATTAACATTGAAGTTTAATGACATTAGAAGAATGGTCTGAGGTTAGAGCTGCTTCAGGGAACTGCAATACCACATTTCTCTTATTTCTTTATCACAATCGTTACAGAAATTAACTTTTTTTTTTTTTTTTTAATTAGGACTCTTCTGTTTGATAGACTATTCTTTGCCTTTGGCTCTTGAAAATGAAGATTAAAAAATAAGGCCTTTTTTTTTTTAGGGTGTTCAAGACATGAAGGGATAACAAGCTCTGAGTAAGTTGGTCTTACTCTGCTTTGAGCAGGAGATTGCACTAAACACCTGCTGAGGTCCCTTCTAACCTGAATTATCCGGTAATTCTGTGATGTTATGTTGATATGTAACTTTTCACCGTTTCTAACATCAGCCTGCTTTTAGCCAGATAAGTACTGCACACGTATACTATTTGCATTTATTTACAGCCACAGATGAAAACACACGTGGAAACCCCTGAGGCAGTTACTAGAGCCTTTTTACAAATCATGCAGTTCATTAAGCATACTGGAGAAAATAATCGTACTACTTTGTACTGTTATATTTTTTCCTTCAAATAAAAATTATAAAATAACTTTAAAAATAGACAGAGTGTGTTTGTTATTTCTGAAGATGTGTCCATGGTACTCTCACTGCAGTCAATGGCAAATGCTCTCACTCAGTTGAAAGATCAAGCCCCAGATTGATTTTGAGATGATACAATAATAACTTTAAACAGCACTTGCCTGGATTTATTGCCTTTGAGTATGCAGGTTTTTCTGCTCTTTTTCTCCTCAACTAAAATGTAACATTTAAAGCAGTACATAACAGACTGTACTTGAAATAAGGTGGCCAAGTGGATTTTGTTGGTGTTATGAGAAAAGACAGCAAAGGAAGAGGGAGGAAGGTGGAGAGAACAGAAATACAGGTGCAGTCCTGGGCCCCTCAGCTTTTGTGAAAATAGCATCCATAGCAGGAGACACTTTCCTCCCAGAGCAGGAGAACAACTGCCAAAGCTCACGAACGGCAGCAACGATGCAGGTTTTGTGGGCTCAGTTTTTGAAGCACTGACAGCAGCTAGTGGGTTGACAGGGAACGCACAACAGATAACATGGCTAGATAAAATACTTCATTTGCTGTTAATGAGATAAAATGGAGAAATGCAGAGTTGGTGACCTTTTTAGTTAATATTTCTAGGCAAGCAATGTTTTGGGGATGAAATATGGAGTTTCAGAGAAGCCAAAACTACCTGTGAATTTGATTAATAGTTTTGATTTCCTTTGCTTTTTGATTCAGGCTAAAATCCTGAAATTGATTCTCCTATTTGGCAAAAGGTCTAAACACAAGGGCCATATTGTTCTGCCTGGTTCTCTCAGTCTTGATGGCAAAATCTTCTCTAATTAATTCATTAGTTAAGAATTCCTCAGATAAAGGGCAGAACACAAGAGAGCTCCATGATGATGACATTAACTTGGAAAGGGAATATACAACACTGTTTTGAAAGCTTTTGAAGGCAATGCTTTCCAAATTTTGTAGCGTAGCCCAGCTTCTCAATTAATCCATAAATGATGAAATTATTTGTATTTCCACATTTCCGTAACGTAGAATAATTCACATTTCCATAATGTTCTTCATTCTTCATAGAAGTTAAAGATTTTGGCACTCCTGCAAGCTCCCTGGGATGGTACAGTCTGCAGAATATATTTCTGTACAGAATTTATTGGTGGTTTCTGAGAACAATGTAGATGTTTTGGGGGTCTATATCCATAATTATTTCTACTTGTTGTTGCACGCCTCCAAGATCCACTGGCACCCAATCTCCTCTTTCCCCCTCTGCCAGTTAAATCTGGTGAATATTTTGGTCATTATTTTCAAATTCCAAAGTAAAATTCTTATCTGAAAGTGGTTTAAGAGGCACAGGAAGATACTGTGATTAAAGAGGTTTTGCAGCTCTGGAGACAGTCTATGAATCGATCATTTTCAGACTATTATCCTTAGGCAGGAGTATCCCCTCTTATATATGAATCTGTTTTCCTAACACTAGACAGTATATAAATACTAATAAATAGTATACATTTGGATTATAATTGTTCAGTAACTTGCTGTACTTGGTTAAGATGGCTTGTGTATAACCTAGAGTAAATTCAAACAATAAATTGCAACAAGAATTTATTTCACATTTTTCATTCAAAATAAGGCAGTGTATTAAAGACTAAAAAGAAAAGAAAGGCTCTTAAAATGTAAAACTTTAAAATTTTTCCTGCTTCCAGGAAGTGGCTAACACTGACAGAGTTTATCTGGTCTGCATGTAAAGAGAAGTCAAAGCAGATGAAGGACTTCCAGTGGTCAGCTCTCAGTAACCAAACAGCCAAAAGGTTCTAGAGGGAAAGAAAATCACCTTTGCATACACCAGAATATTGTTTTACTTTAGTTTACAGTTCAGTTTTCACTTAAGAAAGTCTTAAGCCACAATAGCTGTCTAGCTCTTTATGCAAACAACATCTAAATAGTTGGGTGGTGCTCAGTTACTTTGCCAGATCTGTTCTGACTGAATTTCAATATTGGTTAGAGACCTGACAGTCATCGTGGATTGCTTCAGTTTTCCAATACTTGAAATCAATCAGATAATAATTTGAAGGATGTAGTATGGATGAAAGGGAACTGGTGGCTAGCTGACTGGGGAGATGGAAAATCTCTATTTTATAATATTATTGTATAGAAATTATAAAGCTGTGCTTTTCCTTCCTTATGACCAGATCTGAAGAGCTGGAATTATTCTCTCTTATTTCCTGGAGAACGGGGGAGGTGCCGGAAGACTGGAAGAAGGTCAATGTCACGCCAGTCTTCAAAAAAGGCAAGAAGGAGGACCCAGGCAACTACAGGCCAGTCAGCCTCACCTCCGTCCCCGGAAAAGTGATGGAACGGCTCATGCTGGCCGTTGTCTCCAAGCACATGGAGGACAAGAAGGTGCTCAAGTGTAGTCAGCATGGATTCACCAAGGGGAAATCTTGCCTGACTAACCTGATAGCCTTCTATGATGAAATGACCGGCTGGATAGACGAGGGGAGAGCGGTGGATGTTGTCTATCTCGACTTCACCAAGGTTTTTGACACCGTCCCTCACAACATCCTCCTGGGCAAGCTCCGGAAGTGTGGGATAGAGGAGTGGACAGTGAGATGGATTAGGAACTGGCTGGATGGCAGGGCCCAGAGAGTGGTGATCAGCGGTGCAGAGTCTAGTTGTAGGCCTGTAGCTAGCGGGGTCCCCCAGGGGTCAGTCCTTGGTCCAGTCCTGTTCAATTTATTCATCAATGACCTGGATGAAGGCACAGAGTGCTCCCTCAGCAAGTTTGCTGATGACACGAAACTGGGAGGAGTAGCTGATATCCCAGAGGGCTGCGCTGCCATCCAGAGGGACCTGGACAGACTGGACAACTGGGCGGTGAAAAACCTCATGCAATTCAACAAGGCCAAGTGCAAGGTCCTGCACCTGGGGAGGAATAACCCCAGACACCAGTACAGGCTGGGGACCGACCTTCTGGAGAGCAGCTCTACGGAGAAAGACCTGGATGTCATGGTGGATGACAAGTTGACCATGAGGCAGCAGTGTGCCCTCGTGGCCAAGAAGGCCAATGGAATCCTGGGCTGCATTAAGAAGAGCATCTCCAGCAGGTCGAGGGAGGTGATCCTGCCCCTCTACTCAACCCTGGTGAGGCCGCATCTGGAGTATTGTGTCCAGTTCTGGGCTCCACAGTACAAGAGGGATGTGGAGCTGCTGGAGAGAGTCCAGCGCAGGGCCACAAGGATGATCAGGGGCCTGGAACATCTGCCCTATGAGGAGAGGCTGAGGGAGCTGGGCCTGTTCAGCCTGGAGAAGAGAAGGCTGAGAGGGGATCTAATCAGTGTCTATAAGTACCTCAAGGGAGGGAGTGCAGAGGACGGTGATGGTCTCTTTTCAGTGGTGGCCACTGATAGGACTAGAGGAAATGGCTGGAAACTGAAACACCAAAAATTCCATAGGAACTTAAGGAAAAATTTCTTGACAGTGAGGGTGACAGAGCACTGGAACAGGCTGCCCAGAGAGGTTGTGGAGTCTCCTTCTCTGGAGATCTTCAAAACCCGCTTGGATGCAGTCCTGTGCCACGTGCTCTAGGTGTCCCTGCGTATGCAGGGGTGTTGGACTAGATGATCTCTAGAGGTCCCTTCCAACCCTAAGCATTCTATGATTCTATGATTCTATGATTCTCTGTTGCAAAGAGCTACTGGTCTGCTTTGCTACAACCTGTGAGATGTTGTATTGTGTCCTTCCTTTCCTCTTTTTTTTTTCTGCTGACTTCTGAATTCCAGTTGGGTGATAAATCCCTTGCAGGAGTTATTTGTTCAGAATTTGTAAAACACCCATCACAAAAGGCTCCTAGGCACTGCTGTATTATTGACAAAACAACAATATTATGCCTCCCAGCCCCCAGGCTGTTTATGCCTGTGAATGCATAGGGTTATGCATAGATGGTTTCTGTTGTTTTTTGTTTGTTTGTTTCTTTTATTTCTATTCCCTAAGAGAAATTAAACTCTCAAAGCAGCACTTCTCTAGGGGATTAATGTACTTCTTAGGTAAAGGATTTGACCTCAGGACTTAATAGCATATTTCTTATCTTTCTTTGTGTGTCCCTGGTGGGAGCGCAGCAGTCACTCAGCTGGGTGGTGTCTGGCTTGTCTTGATGCATTTTGATTCTTTCTATGATACTCTTTAAAACATTAACAGTAATTTGTGATGGATAACGGGACATATTTCATATGAAGGTTTTCCAATGATAAGCAACAATAAATCCAAACAACTTCCTCAGCTTGTGATGGATTTGTAATGATAAAATAAAATACTGCTTGAGAATTTTTAAAGCCACTACTACTACACAGAGTTCCATGTACCATGGAGAACATGTTACAAAATTGTACCAGTCATGTTTGCATTATGTAGCACAACAAATGCCTTTATTTATTTATTTATTTATTTATTTCCGATTAGGGAGATCTAGAGTGTCCCAGGTTCTTCTTTCCTTATTAAATGCCATGTTGCGCATATGAAAAAGTAGTGTGGAAATGACACTTGCCTAAGTCCATTATTTTGGGACATTTAAATGGTATCCTTGAAACTATGCTGCCGAATATATAGACCATCACCAACTAGCTGTAAATTTTTAAATTTGCATTTATTTATCTGTTATCAGGCAATAATCTTACTTTTAACCATATAAGTTTAAAGTCTCCTTCAAGCCTAATTTTAACATAGTTTTTAAGCTATGTTAGACCTGAATGACAATTAATATATGTGAAAAGCAGGAGATTTTCATCTATATTCTCTCAGTCTGAAAATACATATGAATAAATCAAAGGCATTTCAAAGAAAAATTACACATAATTGTGATGATGTAAATAATTTATTTATGCAATATATTATTTTTTTTTGTGCAAAGTTATGAATTGACTGTGTGTTCTTGCGACATCTGGCCCTTCACTGCACTCCTGCTTCCTCTGAGGGACAAAGTCCCAAGAAGTGGGGCACGCACCGATGTTAAAAGGCTGATGAAGATGCTGATGAAATGTAGATGTTCTAAAAAGAGTTTTTATTCATAAGAAAGGTTTGAACAAACAGGCTGTAAGTAAGCAGAACAGTGGTTTCAGCTGTCAAGAATCAGTGAGTACCTAATAGGGTTTGTCGGGGAGTCCTCAGGAGAAGACCTGGAGAGCTTTTGAAGGGCAAGGACTGCATTCATCGGGGTTGTCTGTCAGCTGGAAGGACAAAGGCTGATTTTCTGAAGACAGATAGACCTCTATGCACTCCCATGGCGGGGATGAGAGAGATTAAGGAGCAGTGTCACAGGGAAATAGTAAACATGCTAATCTGTCATCCTTCTACTAAGACATCATCATATTTACTCACACTGTGGAAAGCCTATCTGCTTGTGTTTATAAATTTATACTTTAATTACTCTGATGACCTCTTAATCTAGAAGATTTTCCTTATGTGAAGATCTAAGAAAAAAGTCTGCTTGGTCTTTACATCCAAATCATTAGTACGACAACACTGCTGTGGACTACAGAGGATTAAATGGAAGTTCTGCCCTTTTTTTTTAAGCATGGGGCATGAAGTGCTGTATCAGTTGCCTTTACAGATTTGTGAGAGTAGAAATTCCTAGATTCAGTGACTGAGTATTTTGCCTGAGTCTACTGATCAGATGGAAAGATTTTATCACATACAAAATGACAACGCTAAGGCAATTTCCAGGCCAACTGAGTTTACTCTAGCTCCCCTAGATTTAAAAAGTTTCAGTGTAAAGTGGAATTTAGACCTTAATATGTGACTAATGGTACGAACTTAAATTAATGCAGGATTTCTCACTTAAACTTTTTTATTGAAATGAAAGAAAATGAATAGAGTTAATGTGTTCATATTTCTCTCTCAATCTCTTCTGAATTTATCATTAAATTCTGTGCTCTATGGTTTTCTAGGTATGGCAGAACAAAGAAAAAGACCAAAGGAAAAAAAACCTCTTGCCCATAAAATAGAAATGTAAACTAGTTTTGAATGCACATCATGCTCTTTCATCTTTGACAGCAGCAGTATTTCAGAAGATACCAGATATGAGGTATTTATGGCAGGTGCATTACTACTTAGAAACTAATCTCACACACATGGCTGTTAACGTGAAATATGGATTTTAATAATCCAGCTTGGTGAGATATGTGAGCTTGCCTGGTGGGGATGTGATTAGCCACAGTCTGCAAGATTAATTGAGATACACAGCACAAGATTACATTGAGTGAACTCCAAGCCAGTCTGATTATGCAAGAGACCACTTAGTTAAGGCTGTATCTTTACGGATATAAAAACAGATAAATCACATACTGTATAGTGACAGGAGAGTCAGAATAGAGACTATTTAAGTCAGGGAATCCAGTGAACAGATCATCAGGGTAAAATATTCAGATATTTTGTTAGCGGGAAAAACTAACCACTGCCTCCACCAACAAAAAGAATCCTCTATAGCCCAAACAAGGAAGAAACAAACAAACAAACAAACAACGCACACACAGACATAAGCAAGAAGATTTGAAATGTCTGTTATTTTCATTATTTCAAATTTGTAGTACAGGATTTACTTACTTATCTTACAGCCATTCTCATTCTAGACAGTAGTGTTCTTAAATGATTTTTTTTTTTAGATTAGTCGGTTCTGAGATTGCACAAAGATCAGAACTGCATGGGATGCTAACATGAAGGATGAGATACCTGTATCAGCAAAATCTTTAGTTTTAATCCAGGATCATTACTTGAGAATATCTTTCCCCTTCTCATCTCCCCATTCTCATTACTGAAATTACTGGTTTGCAATACATAGACATAAAGGTTAGGGCTGCGATAGGAGAAACCTACGCAGTTGGGGTTCAATGCCTCTTTTCACAGGCAATCAGGCTATCCTAATTTGGTAGCTTTGGGAAAATAATTAACTTCTTAGTCAATCCCTGCCTCAATTTTCCTATCTGTGAAATAACTGACAGAGACTCTAAGGGGTATTCAGATTTTAATATTAAACCCATATATATTAAACCTAACACAGTAAATGCTTGCAGAGAGAATATGACATTACACATGATTTCAGAGGACAAAAATCTTGTCTATACAAAACACAATAATTCATGTAAAAGTGTAAATTTTCCTTTAAGTGCCCTTACTGTCGTATAATTGGAACACTGGCTGGAGATATCTAGAAAATTTCTCTCAAATCATGATGAAACAACCACAGATTTCTCGATCTTTTGAATTGGAGAGGAGGTAAACACACACTACAAGAAATGCCAGAGTAACGCATTGTGAACTGTACTCGTTCCTTTCACAGGTATGGTTTCGCCTAAATTATTCATGGGAATACTTTGCACTTACTAGTAAATGTCATATATTCTATGTAAAAGTACTCAGTTGTTAGTAATGTGAACATTAGTCAATATCTTTGCTATTAAAATCCTTTGGGAATACGAGGAACCTCGCCTTCATATGCACATGTCCTGCAGTCAGGGGATACTGAACTCCATCATTTTTACTCCAGTTCATAAACTACTTCATGCCTATGTTGGATTTAATAGTTTTCTACAAAATGACAGTCTTGATATTCACTAATGCTGCAGAATACTCTCTACTATAATAAAATCTTGCCTAAACTTTACATTATTTATTGTAGAGAAAAGAGGTTATATCAGAAATTAATTTATGTGATGGAAATCTGTAGTCAGTGAAATAAATTGCATGTTCTTAATAGCAAAATTTAGAATCTAGTTTTCCATGAACATAAAAATGGACACATCAAAAGAAAAATTAACAAGCCCTCAGCATTACATAGGTAGGTTTACAGTGTCTGGTATGTGAGTGATGATGCCAGACATCTTCCATAACAAGAGAGAAACTTTTAAACAATAAATTATACATTTTTTTCCCTTAAAACATTATTTTGAGTAATATGCAGATAAAATTGCTGCAGATATCTGCACAAATTTTTGAAGGAAATTCACAGATATTCTGAAATATAACAACTTTCTCAAGAGTCTACACAAGCTTATTTGTGTATCTCCGTATATGTCAGTAAATGTAAGTCATTGCTAAAAAACAATGTCCAAGAAAAATGTCTGTTTTTGTCTATTGTCAAATTCAAATCAAACTTGTCAAATCAAATTCTTTTTTCCCATCAATTCCTTTATTGAGTGATAGGTGGGTACAAATATTATTTTCTGTTGCCCAGATAAAAATGACATTTAACATCAGGAAGAAGTCCTTTCTAACATTTAAGATACAAATGTGTATGCTCACAAGAACATATATGCAAACATACAGATTTATTTAAAATTTTGGAGTAGATATATTGGAAAAATGAAGACCATTATTCAAAAATAAAGATAATATTCCATGTTTCATTCACTGAAAAAATAGTACTTCATTTATTGAATGCATCAATATATTTTTATTTTTATATCCTAAGCATTCTTTATAGAACATTGTGTCTAACTATAAATAGGGTACACAGAATTCATAATACAATTCCACCTAGGTTGCACTTTCTCTTATCTGTAATTAAAATTTAATTCATAGAGCCAAATGCTTAATTACATGGCCAGGATGAATTACAACATGCATTAAATGTAATAGGTTGGTTTCTGAACAAAAACCAAGAAAGAGAAAAAGAAGTTATTCATTCCATTAATAATTTATCTGAAGAACAACTAGCACTTGCTTTATTAATTTTAGTTTGTTTTATTGATAGAATGGGCTTGTTTCAACTTCATATTGCATGGAAAACGTTTTGGTGCCTGCTTGGCCCCTTGAGTTTTAAGTTATGCTTAAAAAATGCTAATAAAGGAGAAAATAACTGCTTTCTCTCCCATTTAGCAAAGGTAAAAAAAAAAAAAACTCATCCATTTGGCCTGTCTCTGTAATGTTGATTTGAAATTTGGATTTGAGAAAGTACTGCATTCAGTGTTCAAGAAATCACATAAAGATTTTAGAGAACAACCCCATGCCTTGCAGCTTTATTATAAAGAGTTACATTAAAATGGTTACCTCTCTTCAGATATTGTTCAGATAACTAAGTAAAGAATTAATGTAAAACTGGTTAGAGCTAGATTGTGCATTTCTGTGATTGCTGGTACAAAGCAAAAAAACTATATATAAGGAGACTGTATAATTCATGTCAAAGTATGCCATGAAATGAACTGGTATTATTTGTGTATATTTCTTTATATGAAGTGCTTGTCATTCTATCTATGCTGTCCTTTATACTAAACTAGTACATAATATTGCACAAACCTCTTGACATTGTCACTGGTGTGGCCAGTTACACCAATAGAAGACAGGTAGAGAATTTGCAGAAGAGGACTAGAAGGGGACTCAAGGAGTTCTGTAGGCTACTCCCTTAACTCAAAGCTGTATCTTCACCTTTCCGCACAGTGTTCGGTACCAGTAACGGTTATTTCACAATCTCATTATCAATATTTCCTGTGTTAAAATATTTGTATCACACTAGATCATATGTTTTCATCACATCTTTTCTTTCATGGCTATTCCAAATATCTTCTGTTTCAATTTAATCCTCCCATTGTTTCTATTGTTCTCAATGTGCATCTTCTTTGCCATTAACTTTTATTTACTTGCAAAGAAAAAGCATTCAAACCAAACTGCTCTGTCATCCCTAGTTTTATCCTGCTATGTTTTGTTTTGTTTTATTTTATTTTATTTTATTTTATTTTATTTTATTTTATTTTATTTTATTTTATTTTATTTTATTTTATTTTTATTTCTGGCATTGTTATGGGTTCTTCCTGATCTCTTTTCCACTGAGCACATGGCAGCCCTCCATGCTGAGCCCTGACAGCAGAATAAAGGGATTACTGCCTGCCTAACAACCAGCATTACTGCTACACATTGCAGTGTAAGTCTGTCAGCTTCCTCACATATGACAGCAATTAACCCCGTTTTGGGCTTTCAATCCTCAGTAACTTTTTTCTCAAGGACTACTGTGCCTACAGGCACTTGCTTTACTAGAAGACTGGCCATATTAGGACAGGATAAAGGTCTGTTTAACCCAGTAAACTCAACAGTGTGTATTAATGGATGCCTAGGGAAGAATTAAAATGAGGCAAACATACATACTGCTTCCCCCCTACTACCCTCTCTTCCAAATGTTTTCAGATTGCAAGCCATCTTTAATTGATTTGATATGATTTCACTTGGTGCACTACAATTTTCTTATTGCCTTTCATGTACTTTCCACCCTGTTCTTTCTGTTTCTTTCCCTTATCCTCTTGTTCTTCTAATCCTCTTGTCAATAGCATTAAATGCTTGCCATCTCTTCATATCAGTCATTTTCAGCTGAATGGAAATAAAAAAGTATAGTTAAGACTTTTCAGAGAATTTATTTGTTGCTTTTCCTGCCTCCTGAATTGCAGACTACTATGCTCTTTGTTCCTTCTCATAATTTTTGCATATGTAAGGAATTATTTCTTATTACACTTGACATTTCTTGTAATCTGTTTCATGTTTTACGTTTCATGTTCTTCCTAATTCTGCCTACTTTTATTCTTATTCTAATAAACTAGGCTGATTTCCACATTCCGTAAAGTTTCTTCTTGGGCGTGAGATGAATGAAGTAAAGCTTATGGACTAGCAAGTTGTCATCATATTTTTTTCTATGCATAAGGATAAATTCTGTTTATGACCTTAGTATTATCTCTTAAGAAAAACTGCAGATTTATTTTATTACTTTTATCCTTTAGACTTTCTTCTAGTAAGAGCTGAACTTTGGATTTATTGAAGGATGCTACATTAAAGCTCAGGGCTATTATTTTGTTGATCTTCCCTCTTCTTAAGAATTATAATTTTTTTCATCATGATGACACTACCTAAGCTGCAGTCTATGGGTTCCTCTCTATAATTACTAAGTCTAGAAGCACTTTTCATCTAATTATGTTCTTCACAACTAAATCTGGATCCAAGGATTATCACTGAATTTCCATAATAGTAGCTGTCTGAGGAGGTAATATCATCTAGTCCTTTCCCTCTGAGAGCTCTTCTAATTTTCACCACGAAAAGGAAAAAAAGAAAAAAAGAAAAAAAAATTATCTTCACATTAGTTATGTGTAATAAGACCCCAAAAGGCCTGAGCCTTTGCTTATGTATGCTTTATCATTAGAGCCTTTCAACACATACGTTTCCTTGTGCACTTTATAGAACCAAAAACCTAAACTATCCTCTTTCATACAGGGCAACCCCTCCTCTCTGTTTTCACTAAATGTCTTTTCCAAGGAAAAAGAATGAAAATAAGAAAAAAAATAAAATAAAAAGAAATCAACATCAGTTCTACAGCCATGAGAATTGCCACAAATGCCAATGAACTCACAAGTTAAACATGTCAGACTACAGTATTAAAACTCATCTTTTCCTGTTTATTGTCCCTATCACTTGTATTACAGTGTGCATGCACACATACACACATACACACATATCCACACCGACAACCTCTTCCAAAACTGATGCTGCCTAATCTTGCAGGTGTCCCACTGATTGAAATTTCTTTGCCAACATGGGAATTTCAGAACTTTCTAATCAGGTCAAAAGAGGGGAAAGAATTTGACCTAAAAGTAACAAGATATAGAAAATCATGACACTGCAGGTGTTTCATCTGAAATATGCCTGGCTCCTGAGGATTCAATGAATTTATAATTCTTGCTTCAGGTGGTTCTTACCGAACAAAATAAAAGAACTGAATGGAAGTGTGGTCTTACATGCCAGTGAGAATTTAGAGATTAATATAAAACCCCATGTTGACTTGATTGTGTGTCTGGATGAGAAAAAGAAAGAGTGATAGGTCAATAAGGATGTCCTACTTAAAACATTAGTTTTAATTAGATATTAGACAAAGCAACTCAAGATTTAACTCATGTGCCTATGTTATGTCTGTGAAACAAATCTACAAAGGGCAAAACACAGGGAAATCAAAGTTACTGTACATAAAATACTTTGGTTAATTCAAGTTTAATATAAAAGCTAGATTAAATTTAGGAGTGAAACAAAAATATACAGATCACTTCACTAGAGTTTGAATTCCGGATGGTTATTTATATAAGTCACAATTTCAATGTAATCAAAACACTTATTACGTTACTCTGCCAGAGCTATCACAATTTTTAATGAAAATGTATATATTTAATTATTAGCAAGTCAGCACATATTGAAAGGAACAGAATGTAGGAGCTGATTCTTCCTGCACCTGCTGGTTGCATGCGGCAGGTGTGCTGCAGTCTCACCACCACTGCATCAGCCAGCTGTGACACTCGGCCGAGTGGTCTACCTTCTAAATGTGATAGGACCAACTTTGTGCTGACTCCTGCTTTTGGGAGAGGTGTGCACTTGGTGTGAGAGATACTGCACCTGCTGTGATCAAGTAATTCCATTCTGTTGGCTATTGCTCATCTAAACTTGAGGATTAATGACCCGTCAGACTAGCAGGCACAGAAAGAATGGAGAGATTTTGCACATGCTGAGCCAACATTGTTCTCAGGGACATGCACAGCAGGGAAACATGAGTGCTTTTACATTTATCATACCTCAGGTCTGTCTCATGAAGGCACTGTGAGATCCTGCCGGGAAGAAGGAAGAAAAGAGTGATGTCTTGTTTGTCCTAAAGAGGAAGATATTTTCTGGGCTCCATGAACTTTGACATGCCAAAGAGGAGATGGCAAGAGAGGAAAGCTTCAAGCTTCCAGTAAGGGAACAAATTTAAGGATTTCTATGTATATAGCTATAGTTCCTCACAAAAAGGAAATAAATTGATACATCTTACAATATTCATTCCACTGTATGTGATTTTTAAACAGGCTACATTGGTTTCATTTAAAGAAAGAATCAATGAGCATTAAGATCAAAGAGCATTAAGATCCTAAATTATCTATAAGTAGATGTCTATAAGTAGGACATTAGGAGATAATCATATGCTATGAAATAGACTGCTTGACAGCCCAGCTGAAATGGTTTCCTGATAGAAGTACCTTTTTTTCTCCTTATTTATATCTTTTTTCCATAGATACCTTTGGCATTTGTAAAGAATAAAATAAAGATAAAAAAAGTGTTTCTTTTTTTTTTTTTTTTCCTTCTGGAAGGAATTAAAAAAAAAAAAAAAGATGGGAGAAACACTGTGCCAAAAATAATTGTTTTCATTATTCATAGCATAAATGAGATTCTTCCTAGAATCTATGCATGTTCATAGGCAATGCAAGGTGATACTGATCTGGCCTAATTATAAATAAGGTTTATAAGTACTTTAGGTACCTTTCTATTGATGTGTTTATAAGTATTTGCAATGTACACTACTATTAGCTGTAATATAGACATATGTCCACTCACAGTTTGAGTAGAAGTATGGATTTTATTAGGGTACTGAAAAATCACCTGTTGCAAAAATCTTTTATAAATGCAGATGGTGAAAAACACAGCTAAAAGTCAAGGCAAAGAGAACATTTCAGTTACAAAACTCAGAGCCTGTTAAATAATTAAAAAAAAAAAAAGGGCTTCAACCAAATACTTCTTATCTCTTTGGTTTTCCGTTTGACTCATTTTCTAGGAAAATTCAGATATTTGGGGAACAAGGCTGGTAAGCCTGCCTGAAAGTCAATCAGGAACAAAGCATCAGGAATATGATAGAGTATCTCTTTGGAGACAGATTGCATACTGTTTTTAGGAAGTTCTATGTGATCCTTATCTAACAGTCTGTCACTTTTTTTTCTTGTTAGCTATTCAGGATGGATATTTTAGGTTTGCTTCCTTTAATTTAGCTTTAGACACCTGTTACATACATAGTATACCTAGGTAGTATACCTAGGCTAATTCTACTTGGGTCTCTTCATTGTAAGTGGAGAAAAAGATGCATTTTTAGAACATAACTCGTAGCTTGAAGGAGAAGCCTAAAATCATCAGATGATTCATGCTCTGAAAATGGCTCCATTGTAGCTGTAAAAGGAACCTTATCTGATCAGCTCGACTGTACATGCTTATAGCATGAGAATCTAAAATTACATGAAAGAATCCCTCACACATACTTGATTGGCCATTCTTTGCTGTGGGAGCTCTGTGTTCCAGATGTGTACATGGTCAAACTAAACCAGTTGCCATATCTCATTTTCCCTTTATTCCAGGCTGGCCGTGCATGTGCAGTATTTGACTGTTTGGAGATAGGAGATTAAATATCTACACAGGCTGTAATTCAGTTATTCAAAAATACTCAGAAGACATTCAGGAATGTCACAGTCACAAAGTACTAGTAATTTGATATTTTATTAGTTAACTGAATTTAAAACTAGGAAAGTTTAAAATCTGCTTTGTGAGTTACATTTTAAATCATTTACTAAATATTTAATAGTTCAGTGATGCCATTTAGAAAACAATTATTTTCCTGTGTATTACATTGATGAAAGTGACTTAGACACATGTAGTACGCCATCTTGTAAGGTAGATTTTCCATTCATCCAATTTATTGGATCATTCTGATATGCACACAAATTAGGAGAGATGAGATGTACGTATGTTACGAAAATTCATTTACTTTATGGCCCCAAACACAGATGACCAATCACAATAAACAGTATAGTCTGTACTATGAGAAACTGCTGGAGCATCAGAAGCCAATATGAAGTCATGTTTTATAATTTACACAAATCATTCACAGCCTGTGTTTAGTAAAATTCTCATTTATTTATTTATTTATGTATATATTTATTTATTTTAATAATTAATTATTTAAAAAGTCCATGCTTTAGAGAATTCTCTAGAGAGCTAGATTTGAGGTGGGAGTGGGATATCATCAGGGAAGCACATCATGCCTCTCACATCAACCTAACTCCAGGCCAGCGAAGAATGTCTGAAGAAGCAAAACAGCAAAATATGAGACCTTCTGAATCCCCACATAGTCAAGTTACAGCTGCCCCTGTTAGAAAGAGAGGCACACTGGGTGCCGAACTCAAATGCCTCTATGTAAACACACATAGCATGAGGAAGAAACAAAGGGAATTAGAGATGCGTGTGCAATTGCAGGGCTATGATCTCACTGCAGTTACTGAGACATGGTGGGACAGCTCTCATGACTGGGACATAGCCATGGATGGCTTTAGGCTTTTTAGGCAGGACAGGCCAAGAAGGCGAGGTGGCAGAATTGCTCTTTATATGAGAGAGCAACTGGAATGTATGGAGCTCTGCCTAGGTGAGGATGAGGCATGAGTTGTGAGACTGTGAGTGAGGATTAAAGGGTAGGTCAATAGGGGTAACACTGTGGTGGGTGTTTACTACAGGCCTCCTGACCAAGTACAGGAAGTGGATAAGGCCTTCTACAGGCAGCTGCAAGTAGCTGTATGATCACAGGCCCTGGTCCTTATGGGGGGACTTCAACCCCAACCTTCCTATGTTCTTCCCATGTGGTCTGCTGGGATGACCACATACCTAAGAACAGATAGTCCAGGAGGTTCCTGTAGAACACTGAAGATAACTTCTTCAAGCAGGCAGTAGATGAGCCAATGAGGAGAGGGGTGCTGCTAGACCTCATACTAACAGGCAGAGATGGTTTAGTTGGAAATGTGAAGGTTGGGGGCAGTCTTGGCTGCAGTGACCATGAGATGTTGGAATTCACAATCCTTTGGGGAGCAATCATCTGGGCAAGAAACAGAATTGCAACCTTGGACTTTAACAGAGTTAACTTTAACCTCTTCAGGGACCTCCTTGGAGGAATCCTCTACCAGGGTCCTAGAAGGAAAGGGGGTCCAGGAGAGTTGGCTAATATTCAAACACCACTTTCTCCAAGCTCAGGATTTGTGTATTCCTACAAGAAGGAAGTCAAGCAAGGTGGGCGGGAGAGCTCCATGGATGAGCAAGGAGCTCTTGGGAAAACGTAAAGAGAAAAAGAGGGAGATCATCTGAAAGCATCAGAGGCCAATATGAAGCCATGTTTTATAATTTACACAAATCATTAAGCACAGTAACAGCCTGTGTTTAATAAGATTCATGATTTTTTTGATACAGAAAAAGTCCATGCTTGTTTAATTCAAAAAAGAAAAATAAATTCTTTATGAAAAGGGCAATGTTAAAAACATGAAATATAAGTTTAAGTAAGCATGCAGTATGAAGTGTTCTTGAGTAACTGTGCAGCCCAGTAAATGTGGTATAATCATACTAATAACAGGTCACAGCCCTTGAACCTACTCTGCAGGGCCTCAGGACTTTTTCTTCCTTGTCCAAAATTATCTTGGCCTGGATGAAGGTTTGCTTTAGTTGGCTGAGCTGCAAAAGATTTTTTTTTTCTAGTGGAATAGGGCACTTTTAATTAATGTTTTTGATTTCAAATAACATGCGATACAACCATATATTTTTATTCCCCTAACAGCAACAAGTAGTTATTAAGTGTAGAATGTAATATTTATGACCCTGGCATAATGTTGTAGCATAAGAGCATAGTGTAGAGGAATAGAAACACAGCTGAACAGAAGTCCCAAAAGTGGGGAGGAAGCACAGGCAGCAGACCCAAACTAAATGGTAGGAAGTGGGTGCATAACCATTTAGACTGACCTCTTTCTTTAGTCCTCAACAAAATTCTGAGTGCAACAGATTCTCAGAGATAAAATGAGATAGTAGGATGTTGGTTAGGACCTTAAAGCAGTACTGTTAACACTTAAGAGCTTCCATAAATTATAGATTGTTTTCCCAAGTAATGAAGGCATCCTAGATGCATCTGTATTTATACAATGTTTCTGCCCACCTGAATGAACATGAACCACTTGAAACTCAATAGTATATGTAAAAGAATATGTAAGAAAACATTTGTTAGTGCTAATGCCACATGATTTGTGAGTTTTTTATTAATATTGTCAGCTAATTACTTATAACAGTTATCATCTACAACCACTTTATAAAAATATGGACATTCTTAACCATCTTCTTTTTAGGTTTAACTTTTGTAACACCATCTGGACATCATCTTTCTGATACAAATAGCACCACCCAAAGAATAAGAGGGATATGTACTGTAACTGCATATATGAAAACTGATGGATACAATCAGGATCAGCTCTCTGTCAAATTAAATGTCGTTTCAGTAACCTGCCTCGGGCACCAATTCATTTGGCTCTCACTATCCACTTCTTAAAATCTTAACATTAAAATGGGGTTCTCAGTGAGAAAAGTGCTATTCATACGGTTTTATTCACTGTAAATATCTCAGTTGCTCAGTTGCTCTATTAACTTTAACACATTAGCTCTTCTATTTATTGCAACTTAATGAATGCATAATAATTTTAGTTTAGGACACCATTAACAGGACAGATTTTCCAGGCTCCTGTACTTCAGCAGATGTACTATCACAAATTGCCACAAAGTTATGCCTTTTTTTTTTTTAATAAGTCATAAGGTAAAATTATTAGATTTTTTTTTTCTATTTTCCCACACACTTGGCATTCAGAAAGGCCACAGGTTTAGAAAAAACACCTTGTCTGGGTTGCATAACCAGCATGTTGCACAAGGATCTGGAATTTAAGGAGAAATAATGATATAATACCAATCCTTATAGCATTCCTCGAGGTAGTGGAAGAAGGCAAGTACCCAGAGGATATACTATGAATACAAGAGAGCATCTGTATCTGATAATTGGAACAATGAATCAACTTTCTATTTATAATAGGAGTTCTTTCTCTTTCCTCCTATCTGGAACAACACTCCATAAAAATGGACCATATGTTTGAGGGCTTGTTGAGGACCTACACGAGCAAACGAGATGGTATTTGTGTCATTCACGTCACACCTCTACAGATAAAGCAGTGAAAGAAACACAACTAAGTGGATTTCTGAGAAAGTTTGATGTATAAAATGCTTTCTCAGTCCCTCCCACAGTTGAAATGTTATGCTTGGACCCCTAGAGAGCAATTTAAGTAGCTGTAATATGCACTTGGGTAATTCATGTAAATCCTACATATATAAAGTCTTAGCACAACAAACAAGCTTACTTTGATCTAATTTTGGACTATTAAAAATGCTAAATCAGCTGTAAGATCCAGATTATAAATTTTACTGGCATCAAAGTAAATTGAAAGAATTAGAGCTTCCCAATAAAAACCATGACTGTCTACTGAGAAATGTATGGTGAGCATTGCATGAATGGTATATTTATGGCTTAAAACTCATGCTATATTTAAAAGTACAAATACAAATTCAATGAAGAAAATACTAATAGTTCTGCTATCTACCAAAGTTAAAACAGATACTAGGAATAATAACCAAACCAGTTCTGGAGCTGATATGATGAAGATATTAAAATTAATTTGTTGCACTTTATTATATGTTTGTGTGAAACCTTGCAATAAATAAATAAGGCCAATGGTATAAAGATTCTGCTAACTGTTTGGTCAAAATATGCTGAAAATATTTATTTGTATCCTTTTTTGCAAAACTTCTGCTGAAAAACTGAAGTATTCAACCTTCTCTGGAAATTCTGGAACATCTTAGTGACAGAGCAGAGTTTGCCAGCAAACAGATGTTTCCTTTGCATTACCTGTCCTTGTAATATAGCACTACTAATAAAAGAACCATATGATGTTAGGAGTCCTTCGGTTACTTGTTTTATTG